>NC_134321.1:23755401-24055401 GCF_964195595.1 Calonectris borealis | reverse complement strand
AGTAGAAATAAACAGGAAGGGGGACGTTCAAAGAGAATCCCAACTTCAGCTTTATTGGTACTCTGTTTGCCTCAATACCCAGACCTATTTCTGACAGGTTGAGCAGATGATGCATGACATGGAGAAGTCGGCTAGGGTATGATTATTCACCGATCCTCATAACACAAGAAACATGGGGAATCACACTCTTTGGTTAAAAAGGAGATGCTTTTTCACATTTTAATTACGTGGGAATACATTGCTATGGAATGGGCTTCACCTTTCCATAACAGTCCCCTAAGATCATGGTTGCTGTTCAGGATATGAAGGTCATTCCCAAATCAAACACACACAAACATGTAAAAGTCTGCATAAGCTCCAAAAGTGACTAAAAATAGCCAGTAAATTAAACATTTACTCATATCATCCAGAAAGGATGAGAATCTATGTCCAGTTACAGATGATGCACTGAAAGAAATCTATATTGTCCTCCGCAGTTAAGAAAGACCCTTAAATATTTTTTCAACACTATGGACACCTGGAACTCGGTCTTATCCCACATTTTCAAACCACTAAAAGAGTCGCTCTTTACTGGAGGAGGAAACGGAATGAGTAAATCATCAAGAAACATGATTAATAGGTTTTAACTTAGAAATTCACTGAGCCTTCACAAGTACAGCAAGTCTACAAAGACGTTCCTCATCATCAAACCCAAGGGCAATGATCCTGCTCTGCAAAAATATTATTTAGGAGCCAAGAACCACTTGCACTTCTCCATTCTTGGGGCTGCTGTGTCCTGATGATAATTGAACATTATAAATTAATGACAGCTGGGCATTACTGAGATCCACGGGCAGCCGTTGCCATGCACCCTTTCCCGCAGCATGGCCCATCGCCTTGGCTGCAGCCTGCTTGAGGAACGGGGCTGGGAGGGGAGGCAGGGCAATTGGGGGTGTTAAGTGGCGTCAGGAGGATCCGCATCAGCTACATGTCAGCACAGGACCATACTGCATGGGGGTAAGAGCCAAGTGCTGCAGTCTTAATGCAGCTTCAGCATCACTGGAGGAACAAAGAGCAAGGAGGATTTGTGCCAGGACAGCTGCAAAATACAACCATGGGCTGACTTCTTCACTAGCAAACATATGTGTTCCTGACACTGATGACTGAGGATACACTGTGCAAATACTGACAACGTCAAAGGCAGGCTTAAATGAGCGCTGATAAAAGATTGCCAAAACAACACCCAACTCCCCCACCCTCCTGTGCATCTTTGCAAAGTGGCGCAAGAAGGAGCTCTCATACTTTCAGACTTGCTCATAACAACAAGTATTACATAAGCTGAACCAAAATGATAAATGTATGAAAGCTGCTGGGTGTTCAGGATGATAACGGTTAACAAGATCTCTAATCTGAAAGGTTTCACACTCTTGAAAATAATCAGAATTAATAAAATCAGATGCTTTCAAGAAAAAGTTGCAGCTAATTCTTCCAATGCCTTGCTGCAGAGTGCTTACATTTTCTTCTTGCAATCCTGTTGTGTTTCTGTTAATGCAATACTGATGAATCCCAGTCCTAGACCAGGCAACTCGCACACAGAAGCAGAGGTCTCTCTATGAGCATTTATTTAAAAGACAACCCCAGCCTCCAAGGCCTACTTGCAGCAATTAAAAAATGAAAACGACAAAATGTTTCTAACTTCCATAAGATTATCAAAACTACAGTTTCTTGTAATCATCAGAAGAAATTAAAGGCACGAACCCTCAACTAGTTCTGTACACCACTCTTCACCACGGTATGATCTCACCTAATAAAATGAAAATCAGAAACACATCATGGAAGCAACCAGGTTTTCAGACACATGAAAGTCAACAGGAACCGTGTCTGCTTACGCTTAGACTGTCTTTAGTCCATTATGTGTGCTCCACTACGACCAAATAAGAATCCCACTTATCCAGCAGGAGCTGTCGCCAGAAACATAAACATCGCAGCACCTCGGGACGGACTCTCGACGGCAACACACGGGCATCGGCTGCGGGTCGCTTGGTGGAGCTGGACTGTTACGAACAACTCCTATAAACACAGACCTGATGGCTTCTCTGCGCGACTTTTATGTACAGCGCTCACTAGCACACAAATGCTACTAGGGGAAAAACATTTCTGATTCTTCTTTTTTCTAGACAGATTGAGGGGAAAAAAAAAGCAGTGCTCGTTTTGGAATGCGAGCAGTAAAGATCATTACCCTGAGTACTGACACCTTGTATAATTTGAAAAATGATGTGACTTTTGGGTAAACACGAACATGCCATAAAGAAGGTGTTCTTACATTAATTAAAAAAATCAAGTCTACAGGCTCGGTAATGAGCCAGAAAAAGGCCTGATTTTTAAAACATGCATTACAAGGCATGAATTATGTCCTTAGCTATTTGAAGGTATTTATTGCCTATATTTTTTTAAACCTATAGAATCAGAGATTATCTTCAGAAAGCGAGAAAACATGGAATAGATATACTTTACTATATATTTTAAAATGTCATTCATAAATTGGTAAATCAATTTGAGCCACAATATAGCATTCAGATTGCTCCATTTATGCACAGTGAATAATAACTGCTGAGCACGCAGGAGTCTTAACAGTCATGGGAACTTTTCTGTGGGCTTTAATGAGCCACAAATCTGAGCAGAGTTGATGGGAGTTTTGCTGAGTAAGAATTAAGTGGAAACCTGAGGGCTTGTCTCTGATACAGGTGCACAGTACAGCTCAGAAACGGTTTGCAATGGAGTCCTCAATGAAAGCCTCGGAAGTTGGCCAAATAGGCGGAAATAACATCACTTTAAAAATTCACTAGAAATACCATGAAATTGGATACCACACATTACCATACTCAAAAAGTTGAGAGTCTATTTGTTTAATTTGGATGAGTTTTCAAATAATTCAGACCTAAAGTAATCTATGGTGGGCACAACAACACGAAGGAAATACTGAAGCC
Organism: Calonectris borealis; assembly: GCF_964195595.1. Taxonomy (NCBI): domain Eukaryota; kingdom Metazoa; phylum Chordata; class Aves; order Procellariiformes; family Procellariidae; genus Calonectris; species Calonectris borealis. The sequence goes on along the minus strand of NC_134321.1, from coordinate 24,052,435 downwards.
GGTGTGTCATCCGCCCTTCACCGTAGCTGTTGAAACAGGACTCGTAAATGCATCCGAGGGGCCTGTGCTAGACATGCCAAGGCACGCTTTCTCAGTGAATGTTTTTCAAAGCCTGTGCAAAACCAATAAAAATGAAAGTGCCAATTTAAAAAATAATTTAGGCCTAAAATGAATTTATTTTACTATAAAGGAAGAAGACAAAGAAAAATAGAAAGGATATAATGAAGTACAACTGTTATTTATTAATAGTATACAACTATAGGCACGTCTGAGCTCAAGTATAGGACAGACTGACTACATAAACATAACCAACATCATGACTTCAATGTAACAATCACAAACTATTTATACTTTTCATAGGCATCATTTTGTAGCACAATTCCTAGCCCTTAACACATCAAACAGCTCGTCAGTACCTTTACGTACCAACACGTTCTGCCCCACCGGCATCAATGGAGCCTCGGACATCTCCAGAAGCCCATCAGAGCACGGTTCCTTTACAAACATCGGTAGCTCTTCAACAAGGCTCTAGAGGCACTGGCTTATCTGACTGATTTTTTTTTAGTTTCACTGTGAACATCTCCATACAGGCAAATACGGCTGTGACAGTAAGGGTTTTTTAAAAATCCATGAAACATTTAACACACTCCCATATGTGGGCTGTTTGACAGTCACTTTCAAAGCACAAATCACCTCCCTCATGTTCACCAGCATTCCTGTACTCATTTTTTAATTTTTTTTTTTAAACAGTAACAGGTATACCACTATCTTCACTTACACTTTGTTCACTTGTATCTTTTTTCCTGTAGGATACACCACCTTACTGATTTTTGCACTTAAATCCATCCCCCTTTATGGTCTCTGTTCACTTTCCCTCCTCTGGGTAACTGCATCCCTGCTCCATGTTATGAAGTGCTTCTCCATGAACTTCTAATCGGTCAAGGAGCTCCATTTAAGAGCAATTCTAGAGACAAATCAATGTAGAAAGGGTTAGAATTACATAGGGTTTTTTTAGAACCACCAAACAGGTATGTATTTAGCACTAAGATGTGCAAACATGTTTCTCTGTTGCAGAACAGATCCTGGACCTAGCAGGTAGCCCCTGTAACACCTGCTGGTCTGCAGTATCAATGTATGCCAGTAAAAACCTCTGAATACCCTAATCTCCTTGTTTTCAAATGTCCTAGCCAAAATACACATGACTAGCATGTACAACATGCAACTTCAGAGATACAGGTACAACCAGCCATAATATGCTGTTACCTGGAGGTCCACAAGTCTAGGTCCTAAGTGAGAACGAACTTGGATGGAGAGCACCAACATGACAACACCAAGCAGTAGGTGCCTGTACGCCCTTTCTTCCTCGTGTACCCTGTTTGGGAGGGACCAGTCCTGCAGCAGGCACAGCAAAACCACCAGTGCCCACCACAGCTGTGTCATGGAGCGGGGGTTCACACTGACTTTCCTTCGCTTGCAAAGAACGTCTCTGCCCACGCTCTGGAGCAGCCTACCTTCTGCCTACGTCATCTCAACTAATCGTTGGTGTTAAGCATAAAGAGAAAAAGCAACAAACCATTACATTGAAAGGCCACCATCTTAAAGAAGAGCCAGCTTGCCCCATTCTTTGAGTGAGAGGTTCAGTTAAAACACACGATCTGCAAATTTTCCATTTCATCAAATCCTGCTAATAGAATTCTACAATCTGGTAGTTTAAGCTGCACTTTAGAAAAAGCCAGGGAAACATTTGCTTTGGCACCGGCAGGTTCTCAGATTTTTCCAGTTGGAACAATGATAAATGACTTAACCCTGATCATTTTTCTGAAACCTGATTTTTTTTGTTTGACATTTATTTACAGTTTCTATAAACACTAACACCTATAAAACATGGTTTACTGTTTGATTGCTTGGCGGACAAGCAAGCCTTAAATACATAAATTATGAGCACCTAGTTAATGAGTGACATGACGGACATGAAGTTTTATTTACCATTGGCATGAGCCTTCATATAAAATTAGTGGCATAAGAAAGCCAGGTTTTGTGAATGCACATAGTCATACCTATTCATGGCCTGACTTTTTTTTTTCCTTTTTTTTTTTTTTTTTTTTTAAAGACTTGACATAAGACTGTGGCCTATGTGTAATTTCATTGCCTGGAGCAAGGTTAGGGGAAAGCCGCTCCATCTGGCAATTTCCCTTTGACTGGCACATAGTTAAACAATGATGCAGTTTGACAAATTTCAAACCCTGCTTATGAAAAAATAACATAAACACAATAGTCACTCTGAGTAGATTGTCCACCTGTGCAAGCGGGCATGAAGTGTTAAGTAAAGGCTGCTGGTAATGAATAAAGATGCAGTGCATAGTTGGATTAGGTCGTTCCAAATGTAAATCACTGTCAGATAAAGCACTTGTGTTTACATGTAGCATTAATATTTTGATCAGTATGTTTAAGAGAATTAGCTTCTTAATGCAGATGTTCTCATTTGGACCTTCACACCGTAGCTTCAGCCAACTCCTTTACCATCAGTTATGTCAACATGTCATAAATCTTAGCTGCTTTAACTTCTATTTTAAACAAAGCTTTGTTGTAAAATTTGGAGGCGTGTTTCCTTCGGGTTTTATTTTTGGCAAATTTCTTGTTATTTTGTTGAAAATCTGACACATTAATGTCCAATTAACCATCTTTGAGTATTTTACTGACAAGGATCCCAGCAGCAATCAAATGCCTTTTTATTGTAAGAACCTCTCTGCCCCCCACCCAACCAGCTGTATCCATTATGTGAACAAGAAGTCTTTATATCTTGACGCACGAACAATAAAGGCGTCACTTAGCGGAAACAGGACATATGTCTCAACAGCTACACACTCTCTGCCCTTTCGGACTACATTACCGTAAAGGTAAATGCTCGCAAAATCCTCACAAAATGGGATACAGTGAAGTTCCAACGCAAAATTCACGGACAGTTGGTGTTTTTTTTTTTAAATAAGGAAAATGTTTTGTTACTATTTAATATGATTTTCTAACTGCAATTTGTAAACACTTGACAGTCTCCTATCAATCTTCCCATACACCACAATCATTGTCAAGAATTAACGCACATTTCTGCAGGCATAAGACTGTCTGGAAAGACCATCTTATCTTTCCAGAGCTTCTCTGTCATTGTTGCAACCAAGGCATTGAGTTAAGTTTTTAAACAATTTCCTCTTTTTGATTAATTTATTGTAACAGTTTTGCTGTTTTTCAATATGATGAGAAGTGAAAGAACTAACATTCACGGGAGCAAGATTTGGCAACAGGGACCTTTAGGTCATACATTGGTCATCGCGACGATCATCTGAGAGTCGTGGAATACAGATCCATTGCAAGGAAACAAATTTGCTTTAAAACTCATTTCAGTGTTTGGAAAACTATCAAAGTTTGTGGGCTCTGACAGCCTTTTGGATAAAAGGAGAGTGAACAAAAAACAAGTACCATGTTAAAGATACCAAAAACAAAATTGATATGATGGGACAAAAGCGCGATTTTCCCTTTGCCCCCAAGATGAAAAGAACTTGGTACTGAAAGAAACACATAGAAAACAATTTGGTGCCTCGGTGATGTAACTGTTCTTATAAGCGTTTAAGACTAATAATAAACATACCTAAAGCAGTGCAAGAAAAGCTACCATGGATTATTTCCCAGGGAAGGAGGGCTGACACATTGTATAGCCCATTTCTTTTCTGTCTGTCATGTAAAATGAAAACCTAGAAAAATAAAAAGTGAAAGGCTGAAAATATTGTCATAAGACTAGAGTCTATTGTTCTGGTTGCAAGCTAGCAAAACATTATGCAGATACTCGACCGAATTCCTGAGCAATTCCACCATCACCTCTGTATCAGCATTACTGCTACTACCTAGAAGATGGTGCTCCAAAGGGATTAAGGAATAGGACCAAGTAGGTGTAGCATCAATGATTAAATCAGAATTTTTCCTGCCGCTTTGCACTTGGATATTTGTTTGCCAAAAACTTTATTTGCCTTTGTGCCCACAGATAACCTGGCGCTGTCTCAGGGGAATGACCTCCTTTTCTGAGTTTAGCAGTTATTCCATGCTTCTCTCTTCCATTCTTCTCTCTCAGCTTTAGGATATGCATGGAAAAGACCTGAGGAAAAGGCGGGTCCCCTGCTCCAGCTGCACTGCTAGAAAGCTCGAGAAGGAGCAGTGAGGAAAATCCTCACTCTGAAAGCCTACACTGACGCTCTTGTGAGTATGATATCAAATATCATATATTTGATATTCAGGCTTTAATTTTCTCACCTTCCAGCTGCTCCATGGTCTCTGTTTCTCATTTTAGAAATGACACCACCACAAAACTTTCTAATTTTATGCATCTGCTTTCTTAAATTTTACTACTCTGAAAACCAATTTGAGATCTCAAATATATATACAAAAGATTGGATCCACTTTTAGTCCTTGCCTGATCTTGGTGCTTCCTAATGGATAACTACTTCTCCTCCATTTCTATTCTAATTTAATAACAATAAATGAACGAAAACTGCAAATCTTCTTCTTAAAAACACTAGGATATACTCTTTTAATAATGGCACACAAAAACATTTATAAAAAAAAAAAACATGCCTCAACACTCATACTCCAAATGAAATATGAAATTGATACAAACATAATAAATATATCCATATCTAGACAATATTATAAAAATACATATTTGGAAGAAATAAATTCTTGTCCTGTATAATGCTCAAAATGCTGGTTCTTAACTATTCTTATTGCCTGGAATGAAATCAAGTAATTCAACACTTGTTGTTGGTTATGCTAATCCTTTAATATTACTATTTATTCCAGCTGAGAAAAAAGGGCTAAGCCAGCTGCTCAAAACGTCAGCATTTTAATGTTCTCAGTGTTGGCGTAATATTTTATCACCTGTTCTTTATGTTCTGTGTCTCAATTCATACATTAAATTATACGTCAGAGTTACTTATGGGGATAGCGATCAGTTTATACTGATTTAAGACTGCAATAAAAATTGCAAAACAGTCTGAAAAGATATAAAATGCCAGTGATATGGTTGTGCTCCCTTACACCTTCGCATGGCCCTAAGAAGAGATGCAGAATCCAATCCCCATAGGTTTCTGGGACCTAACCTGAGCCCCGATAGCCTGTAGTGTTATACGAGAAGTTCTGCTTTAAGTATCACTTGCCCATCTTAAAATTTTAAACTATATTCTTATTATCACAGGAAAGTAATTTTACAGCTAAAAACGGCATGGGTGTCTCTTCAGAGAAGGAAGTAGGACAGCATTACTGAAAATAAGTAAGATTATTTTTGTGGTATTGACTTATTCGGAAAAAACGAAGAAAAAAAAATCATGCTACTGAGCTTTCAATTTCTTGTTTAATCACACAATAAAGGTACAGTATATCTGAATTCATGGCTTTTCTTGCAGTTCATTTTTGCTTGAGTAGCATGTCAAGCCATAAATGAAAAATAACGGATGCACACAAGGAAAAGAATGGAAGATATTATCTAGCCCTCCAAAGAAAATGGAGGAACTGAGTTTGCAAGGAAATACATGATCCTGATTAAGCCCCTACCCAGCCTATTTATTCTTATACAGCGTAGAATGTGTCAATGTCAACTAATGACTGTAGGTTTAAGCCAGTATGAATATGGGATTTATAGATTCTGCTTTTGTTAGTAGAATTTGCAAAGATTTTTAATAAATATGACCTTGCAGTGACATGTCGGATTCCTTTTGCCTGACTATCTAAACAGAAGTAAATAACACTAGTGAGTTTTCACTGAGAAGCAGATGACATCTTAGAGGAGCACAGCGATACCCTCTGGCAAGTAAATACAGCTAATTACAACCCAATGCTATGGAAGGCAGTTGTTTGTGGACAGTGTGTGATGTTTCTTCAGATGACCAGTCGCCAACGAAGTCTCCATTCAAAGCTTTTCTGGAATAACCTGAGCACCTTGGTCTCCTTAAATGCTCAGAATTAAAGAAAATTGCTTAGTTGAATTCAACATAGGACTCAACTGATCTGGTAGTCCTTGCACAGGCGAAGTTCTGACTGAAGTCAAGAGACGTTTTGGCTAAGGAAACCAGCATTTCAGTCACACTGTGCTTAAATGGAGGGGAGGGGAGCGATCTTCAGTGAGTCCAAATAAACCGAAGGCACGTCTACTCCTCCAAACGCTACCCAGGTGGAGATTTCTGTTAAGCCGTATATTCTGTTACATAGCTGCCTACGAAGTTTTGGCAGTGATGGGAGGCAAAACCTTCTGCAAGAACAACATTTTTCCATTGTTTTAATAGAATTAACCAATATGAACAGTTTAGACACCCACAGATTTCTCAGCCCAGTGCTGAGAACACTACAACAGTAAAGTTCACAATCAACTTAAATATACTATCAATTTAAAATATACTTCCTAACCTTCAGAGGGCCAAGGCATAGTGAAGTTTCTTGAAGATTTTTCCAAATGGTATGCTGCTTCAGTTGAAAAACACAGCATTTTTGAACAATCTTATAGTCTTTCATGATTAGACAACAAGCTCAGGATCAGCTGGGAAAATAACAATATAACTAAATACTATGATGAACCAATCCAAGAATGTATTTTCTTTCTGCTTTTCAAGATAGTGTTATACTGTAAGTATATCACAAAAAGTATACGTTTTAGCATTTTCTGTAATGCTAAAATACTGCTCAGTAGTGACAAATGGCAGTTGTTTCGTACCTAAAATAATTCCAGTCAATTTTATGTTTGATCTTCCTCTCTGAACTTTTTGATGATTATAGACTCCTAATTACTTTGAAGAATAAACCACAATATTTTATCACCTGCAACAGTCAGCCTTTCCCAAATTCACTCTATGAAGAGTAACCAGCAGTTATCATGAGTCACAACAGAACCATCATCTCTTTCATCATATTCTCTACTCTGACAAAATATTCACCAGCCAACATCCTCTTTTTAGTCCATATTTATTGCCATTGGTGTAATGAGAGCTCAAGGTCTCATACCTCAGCTGCAGTAAGTTCTCAACAAATCCAAAACAGGGGGCCCATCTAGCCTGTACTTGCACATTTCATAGCACAACCATAGCCTTAACCATGGCTGCTTGCTACACGCATGATGCAGTCACAGTTAGTTAGTTAGTTAGTGGTTAGGACACCTCCTCCTCTTAATTTAGAGACCTACAAACTTGACTACGAATTTGTTTCATTCTTGCAGACCAATGACACACGAGTAATTTCAAACAATAGTTTAGTAATACCTCTTTACAAGTTTTAACATAATAATAGCCAGAACCTATTGAGAGAGACAGGGATTGTCTTACAGGATGAACAAAATTATTACTTTGCTGGAACGAGGGAGATGTGGTTGCTACCAAGCCTCCCTATGTGCTGCAAGGCAGGTAGCTACTCTGCTACCACTCAAGATGCATTAAAATGCTGGACATCTTTTCCTGGGGACTTCTTCCATGACCTGAGCACTGCAGTGGTGCTCCACATGGATAAACAAATATTTTCATTCACACAGATGTTTTGGTAAGGATCTTAGTTTCACTGATTATCGCTCTAAACAATTAAACATCCATCCTCTGCAAGCATTCAGTAGCATGGCAAGGCAGTATAAATGCTTACTTAGATACTTTTAACTTTCACAGATTTCTCAGATGAAGGGTATGAAATACAACATCAAATGATCATTAGGAAACACACACCACAGTTCTAAGCATGTGTAATTGTTTTCTGGATGCTTTGTAAGTTAGCAGCACTTTCATTTCTGATGTAAAGTATGCTTAATTATTTACACTTTTAAAAAAATATTCTGTTGAGGCAGCAAAACAAATGGAAGTAACTTCTCCAGAGGCAGCACATTCCAACATTTAAGGCAAAGAATATTAAAAGATGGTTTAGTCATGGTATTTAGTCATCCTTTTGTGCATCATACTTGTGTCTGCTATTGCTAGTTAGATTATGAATTTCTTAGGGTGTGGATTGTCTCTTACCCTATGTCTGTACAATGTCTAGGGCTGTAGGGCCTCATCTCAACTGGGACCTTGAGGCACTAATGCTATAAAAGTATTACTAACAACAGTAAAGCAGTTCTTTGATCGCACTGAATTTTGAGAACTTAGTGGAGCAATGGTTCAAAAATAAGTAGCGACCTGCCAGAACCTTATTTATCATAGTGCAGCCACAATCTGCCAAAGCAATGCAAAGCATTAAATTCCACTCTGATGAAACACTACCTGTTTAAATGGGGTTACTGGAAGAGTGGATACAGCACCCTGCATATAAAGATAGTCAGGATTAATTTGTAAGCATAAAAAGAAAAAAAAAAGAAAAAAAAAGATTCTCATTTAAATATAAATAAATACTTAGCTCTTTAAATGTTTAACAATAAATTGATTGTACATGTAGAATATAGACTGGCTTTTTTCCAGTTCTATAGAATCCTAATTAGTGGTGTTGGAACTGTGTATTTGTGTAAGTGATTAGATTGTTACAGTGATCCACACAGAGTTAAGAAACAGTGCAGATGATTACTGATTACGGAAATGTTTACGGGATCTAAATGAAGTGACCCACATAGTTCCTTGGTATCCTCTTACCCCGGAGCATTGCAAAACGTATCCGCACGGCAGCTAATGTCACCCTTTGGCTGCCCAAAGTAACTGCTGCTATTTCAATCTGGTTCCTAAAGCATTTCTAAAGTTTTTTGAGGTTTTTTTAGGATTTGCTGTAATATCAAATTTTCTTACAATCATGACCACTTCTATAAACACATTTTCCTGTTCCCTGAGCATTTTGCCTTGAACTTAAACTTCAGAGACGAATGAGGCAGAGGGTACAGCACAGCCCAGAGTACACAACAGCCCAGAGAACTGTAGGTGGGCACAGAAATGCTGGGTACTCTCCAGTTCAACCTCTCCTGCTAGATCAGGAATGGGGACACCGTCCCCATCTAAACCAGCACCCTCCTTACCTTTGTGGCATATCTTGAAGATGCTCTATGGGACAAGCCTTACTTTTGAAAAGTCTAGGTTGAAGGTTATGAAAGCATATGAGCAGGACTGTTCAGGGTCTTGGCAATATGCTTCTTGGCAGAAAGCTGTTCAGCTGCTCAGGGTTCCTTGACAATTAGACCTATACATTGTTTTCTGTTTTAAAGAAAGCATACTATGATCGTTGCTACTGATTTACGACACTTTTTCTTGCAGCATTTCATACAAGTCAAAAAATCCAATCTAGCTTGGAAGACCTTGCTCACAGGTCTTGAGTAGCAACTGCCACATTTTATATTCATGCGACTGACTATAAAAAACCTAGACTGAAGAGCAATTTGGAGTCTGACTCAAACCACCATCTAAATGTAGCCTCCACCAAAGTTCTCGGTCAAGGGGGTTTTAGTTCCTGAGTTTTGGTTCTGGCCCATCTCCAGCAGGACCATAGATCTGGCTAAGATTTTCAGAATTAATGTAGCCAGGAACCCAGTTATTAGTCCTTCAAATTATCGCCTAACACCCAACCTCTCCAAACAGACAGACAGCATGGGAAAAATAAATAAAACCATCACATAGTGCATTTCCAAACAAACTGATCTTCTTCAAGAGTATGTTCCTAACATCTGCAAAATACACATTCCTCAAAATAAAATAATATCCTTCAGATCTAGCTATAACTGTAAAAATGAACAGTCCACTTTTTTTTCCTTTCTGCCTTGGAAGGAAAGCATACTTGTTTGGATACAACTAATTTATCCAAAAACCTAATTAATTAAAATTAAACCAACATATCTAATTTTAGCAAGAAGAACTGCAAACTGGTGTGCTACAGTACACAGCGACTCTGGAAGCAAGCCAAAGTCTCACAGGCACAGAAACTCAGCTGACAACCAGGGAATTTAACTGAATCACTTCCATTGCCTACTGCCTCGCGACAAACGCCCGATGTAAAATCACGTTACTAGAAATTGTCTGTTTTACAGAGTGGTTAAAAAAATTGAGAGAAGACAAGCATAATTTTTTAGGTCTCACTTAAGCAGACTCAGAATGTGGAGGGCTTTCCCTCCGCCCTCCTCCAGTAATTGCTATTTAAAGATCATTTGAATGACCTTCTAGTACATCTTAGCCATCTTTTTATTTACTTGTCTGGTAAAACCCAATCCTTCATCAGACCAAATAGTCAAAGAGATGGAAAATTTAAACCTTTCCAGCTCCTGAAGGAAAGTTTCTCCCAACAGCTGTCTTGCTTTATGAAAGCATGAAGTCAGTACATCCAATCTCATGCTATCAATCACGCCGGCTGACATTTCCTGCAAACTGTGTCCACAAGACAAACGGGGAAAGAGAACCTAAAAGGAACAACAAATTGCCAAAAAGCAGATGGAATTATGTGCTCTTGTTTATATTTGGCTGTTCAAATGAGCCTGGTCTAAATGCCTTCCCCTTCAGAATTATAGCACTAAGCAGTCATTTGCATCACTGCTGAAAACACCTGACACTCGTATTAAGAAATATTGGGTTTAATTGCAGTCCATTAAAATGTGGAAATGTCTTCAATGTAGGATTAATGATTTAAGTGAACTGTCGGCTTTTAGAGTATTTTTAGGCCCTCCTCCTGCAGATGCAAACATCCTCTTGCTTCCCCCCCTCCCTGAACTTTTGCAAAAAAGGTCTGCCACATGTTTCTCATCTCCTGGCTTTAGGTAAGTAGCATTTAAAACGACTCTGAACATCAAGCATCTATGATTTGTGACTTTCAGAAGAGTGTTTGTGTACACAAAGGGATGTTAAATTGTTGTTTTGACTTTAATCTAAATAATTTTCATTTCCTCTTACGGTGAACATTTTCTACACATACCAAAACAGGATTTTGTTTTTGTCAGTTGTTATATATGCACAAGTACGAAGTTACATGCTGGATGGAACGTGCTGACCGCTGGTACTCCGTTTATGCCTTTCCTTTACATACACAGCTAGCTTTTGCCCCAGACAAAACTTGCAGTTGGATTTCAGTTACTCTGGCATTGAGGTCTACAGGCACGCATGCAGAGCAGACTGAGGGTAAGAGCTGTAAAATGTCAGGAAAAAATTATTCAGTGCATTGAATACTGTAAACGTAAATATGTATGTTTTAATTTTCTGGAAAAAAAAAACCTGCTGCTTGGGTGAAATCACAGGACTTAAGTTGCTAAACAATTGTTTGACATTCTAGGATATTAACTTCAGAGTTGTCAATACCCTGGAGAGAAGTGGATTAAAACTAAGAGTGTTTTAACTGAAAATAATTTCTGGTATTTACCCCAGCAAAAATCACCAGCCCACTACACCTCTGAAGCTGTTAGGTTCTGGACAACACTGACCACCAAAATGTATGGATCCTGCTGGATCCAGCGACCACGGAATAACGCCGGTCCCTCTCCTACCCTGCTCTCCCACCCCCGGATCACCCAACACAGATTTGTAAGGCTGTGCTAACTGGCTCCCGACTTACTGACCTACTAACGGTTTACCACGAGAAATTGTGGAAGATGAAGGTGGCCCAACAAGCCAAGAAGTCTGAAAACCAATACTCTCATCAACAGGTCCTCTGCCTGCAAGCCTAGAAAACACCGCGTTCTGCCATACCCCTTACAGTTGGTTTCCAGATCCTACATTTATATATCACTGCCCTCTCTCTCCTTTCGCCTACTAAGAATCAGGAAATTCAGAATCATTCAAACATATAAATCTTACTAGATCGGCTCTGAAGCTTGTAGATGTGAGTGTGGACAGTGTGTAAATACAGGTGCCATGTAAGTCGCCTTCCAGATCGGTCAATCAAAACCAAAACAAAATCCACCCTAAAAGCTGAAATTATATTTAGCAAAGAAATGAACGGAAAAAGAGATGTAATGTTCAAGTACAGAAAAGGATTTCAAAACCTTCAGTTTCATGATTTAGCAAACCGGTCACAATTCTCATGTCATGTGTATCTCTGAGGGAAATTACAAGAAAGTCAGACAATGTCTGCAGTGTTGAAGGCCAAAAGGTACAAAAATTGTACGTGGAGTTTCACGTTATGAGAGGTTAAAGCTGGGCCTTAAAAAATGCAGATAATACCTGGACAGTTCCCATATATTTGTCATTTAACTCTCACAGAAATAGGCATTTTTACATTTTAAGAAAAGTATAAAAAAATCTTTAATTATCGTTTCCTATATATGTCAAAAAAATGCCCCATCATTTTCAGAAGATGTATTTTCTTGTGTTCTTTTTCCATGCTTCCCACAGAGAGCCATAAAAAATAGCTTAATTCTCAAATATATGTTATTTGAAAACAGACCTGGAATATTCTCAATTTGCACCTGTACACATTATTTATAGCATGTATTAGATCATTAGCATTCAATTATTAAAAATGCAGTTCTCAGACTAGGTTTAGCTACACTCCAAGCACATCTAGCTCTTCATTTTTAACAGTTATACATACACAAACCCTAATGGTTAGTAGGCTTTACAACATTTTTTAAAATATTGTACTTAAACGTTTAAAATATTTTTGTTTAAGCTTTTTGGCATGCCTGTGCTTATAAGCAGCTCCTGCATGCAGAAAGGTAGGTTGCAACTAAATTGAAACTTGGTTTAAAGCATGGCCATCCTTTTGGAAAACATGACCATTCAACCCCTTTTAGCATCATTATGCCTTTTCTTTCAAGTAAGTGGCAGTATCACCATTTACTTCCATACCGTCAAAGAAAGCAGAAGAATTTCCGAACACATCTGATCACATTTCTCTCCCATGCATTTTTCCATGCTGACTACTGCTGCAAGTACCACGCTCAAGGTCAAGAGCATTAGCTTCTCAGCAACCGTTTTAGTGTTAGCTGGACATGACTGACACCAGTTTCAGGTTCCTAAAGACAAAGAAGCACCTGAAGATAGATTGCACTCCTCAGGTCCCCAACACGACTTGACCTGGGCGTTGGGTATTTTCAGGGCCATCTTTTTCACCTCTCTGACAGAAGATTATCTCTATTTCCATCCGTAAGAACGATGTTCCACAAAACAGCATGTTCTGTGATAAAATGGCTGGAGATTAAGCCAATTCTTGCAAAAGATATATGATTTTCCCAAAAGTAAGGTATTTAGAACAGGCAAAATTAAGACACAAAATAGTAGTAATATTTTTCTTTTTTTTTTTTTTTGAAACAGGCAACCTACCCACATTCTGTCCCAACCCCAAGAATCTGAAATAAGCAAGAACATCCAGAGAATACTGAAGACTTGCAAAGTAGGGTAAGTGGAGTCTAAGCAGTCAGAGACCATACCTCCTGGACAGACAGCCAATAAATCGCCACCTGCATGGATTATATTACTTTCATAGCAGGGAAAGAAGTACTGCAGTCCTTTGTGACTCCCATTGCCCAGTTAACAGGAACTCCACGGACAGAAAGAGGGGAGGACCTCTACAAGGCGTTTGTGAAGCAAGCACCCGCATCCCAGCCTTCACCTTGGCCAGACAATATGGATAAACACTCAAGCGCTGCAGACTCAGCCCTTGGCAGAGACGTCCTGCAGACAGCAAGCACAGGAAGTACTGTAGCTGCTTTAAGAAAGCTCAAGCATCTGGGATGGTATAAATCAAATCCTAAAGGAAGACATTTCCTATACCATTATTTTTCTCTCTGCAAGATCCATGCCATGCCAGGCTAATAAAATGCTGTATTTCATTATAATTCTGTACGGAGGTACTGAAACGTTCAGGTTGTTTGGTTCTTGTTGTTAGAGAGCAGTGTCCACCTACCTCTTCCTTGCTTCTGTTGTCAAAGTTTTCAGCCAAAATCTAGGAGAGGATTAGAGGCCTCCAGATGTCCATAGATTTGGAACCAGACCTCAAAGGTACAGGGATTTCACCGAAATCCACTGGCAACCAATTATTATGTGTTAACCACTAACTATGCCTGCAAAACCAGGTCTCACGATCTGGGTCTCCATCTGCTGGTGAAGAGAACGACAATCCAAGACCAAGGGCTATTGTATCTCCACAGTTAATAGGCAGTACATTTGCGGTCGTACTTACTAAACACAACAGAGCCCTTACCTCTATCCACAAAAACAGGGTAGAGTGTGCTTCCTGCTAAATAAGGTTACTATATGATCCAGGACATATAGCCTGGACAATGGGTGAAACCTTACCACCATGAAAACCAACAAAAAAATCCAAGTTGCAGGAGGCACAGACTTCTTTTTATCAAAGCATCCTACCTCTAGCAGAAAGCTTATACAATCAGGAAATATTTTGACAAGATGTTTGACTACCACGCCGCTCAGCTCTATTCCTTCTTCTGACCTGCCATGCCATACACGCACCTTTCTAGACGAGTCCTGTCCTCGAAAGATATCCAATAGGATGGACAGGGTATAAACTAGGGAAGTCAGAGGGGTCCATATACAGACAACAGACAAACACGACAGGGTGTTTTAGAACTGTTGACTAAATATATTCACAGAAAAAGAGTTGATTGAAAAAAAGAGATTGTTAGATATGCCTGAATAAACTAAAGTGTGGATCCCAGGTCTTAGGAGCTGATATAAAAAAATAACAGACAAATTTTTGCACCATATTTGTTATTGTTTTATAAAGCCTACAAACACTGATACTTAATTGCTCTCTGCTGATGTCGTCTCTTCTACCATACACGTACCCTCCCAAACTTATCCTTACCCCAGCAGCCTTTGCTCCTGCATAAGCAACTGAAGCAAGTGGAATCAGCAAACAAAAGAATCCGAGGTAAGAGACAGACAAGCATGAGAAGAATGATAAGGTGAACAAAATAAGAACATGGTATTATGGGAAAGAACACCAGATAAAGGCAGAAGCAACCTTCAAACAACATTAAAAAGGTAGTAGATGGGGAAAAGAAGAAACCATAGAAAAAGTTCAAAACCTGAAGTGATGGCACTGCCAGGTGAACATCCAATTAAGGTACAGGGAAAGAGCAATGAAAAGACAGAACAAGCACCAGTGAGTTAAGTTTTCTGCTAACTACAAAAATGGAGTGTAAGATACTTAGAAAGGGAGTATTTTTGACAGGAATATTGGGGCTAATTAATGACATACTGTAATTAAACACCTTTTACAGTCTGTGGACTTAATTCAGCAAGACCAAAACTGTCATAAAACTGATTTAAATTTTGTTAGTCTCTGAAGCCCAAGGCTGCACACAGACTGCACTCAGTGCACATACTGGGAACAAAAAAATCACGAAGGTAGAAATTTCATGGACAAATAAAGGAGTTCACAGCTCCTGCTGCAGACTTTTACGTATGGATAGGAAAAGTGTGCTCAACTCAAAAGAATACAACTATTCCTACCAGAAAAAATAATGGATATTCAGAAACCTTCCTTTTCAGGAAGCTCACTTATATCTCAATAGTCCAGGTTTCAATAAAAGGCAGCTTTAACTTTTTTATTAATAACTTATGTAAGAACCTACCAACTGGGCTATATGATGAAGAATGCAAGTCTTCTATGCAATAAAACATTGGTAACATGAAGCATGCAGACAGTATTACGTATAAAACTCTGCCTTACATAAAATAGGAAGGAATTTTTAAGAGAAAAATCATTTGGTAATTCTATTTGAAACCTACTCGTCACAGGAAAGTATTGCTTTGTCATTGTGTCCTGACCATTCATTCTAGCTTCCACCGCTGTTATGTGCATATGGATCTGCAGTAGGTATCTAAAGCTCTCCTTTTTTTCCCCAAGGACTTTAAAGAAGAAGTCAAAAGGAGATGCCAATATATCTAGCAAAAATACTGCAGCTTACATGCAAGAGTCCGCACATGAGAAATGGCAACAGAATCATAGCTGCAACGGGACACTGGAAAACCACACCCAACGCTCTGCACGTATGCAACTGCTTCAACAGTGAAGTATTTAAATGGCTTGCTAAAGGGATATAGATTTTATCCACACAAAAAGCTCTTCAAATTTACTCTGATCAGCTGCCTTGTGTATGACCACTTTTTCTTTTCTACTTAAAAGCAAAATTAACTATAAATCCATTTTTTCTCACTCATGTGTAAACACATTTCACACTAACCGCACAAGAAATGTGCTCCAGATTATCGCCTTAATGTCTGAGTTACGCAACTTTTAGAGACCCTGTGCTCTTTGTGGATTAACAAACTATCAGAATTATTAGGCAGCATTAAAGGGTAATTTCCTTCATTTTGTAGAGTACAATTATTCAAGCAATTACGCAAGCATAGGAAGCAATTGCTGATAACTTATTTTTTCAGAAATAAGAGCCCACTTTTTCAGAAATAGCTTCCAATGTAATTGCTGTGAAACCTGAAGAGCAAAAACAGCCACTCTGTAAATACACAGATTTTACAATTTAAATAAATGGTTATTTTTTCCTTATAAAATAAAGTGTTACCTGATGCCTGAAAGTTTCAGATGGCATGAAAATTAGGCTTCAATTGCACAGAGAAAGTAACTACTTTGTACTGGTAATGGCTAACACTGTAATGATTTGTAAATTAAACTGTGCTGTAATTGCTGTACAGAGTTATACAGTAAGTCAGAGTATGGCAATATCAGGCTTATAAAATAGGGTGACACGTTTTGCATTGGGCTACTTTAGAAATTGCAGCTGCTATAAAATGAAGCATGCGTTAGCAGCGCTAACTATAACTGCAGTTCTCCGCAGGCGGCACACATCTCCAATGCAATTACCTCTAATCTGCACCAGCATAAAGAAATTCAGAAACCATTACCCAGGTTTCTGGCAATGAATTTGAGCTCCGTGGTGAGATTCCCAGCTACTCCCACTCTTCTGTCCTACCTCCTCCTTCCCCATACAATAGGTGAGGTTCAAACTCTCTGGGAAGTCCCTCCATTGGCAAGCCTGGAGCCTAGTAGGAAAATTTTTGTCATCTTGAACTGCCCAACGTGGCCACTGAGTCATCAGAAACATTCACGTGCCACACACACACTAATCTAATGATTTTGTTGTGCCGCTATAAACTCTTTATGGAAGCAACTATGTCAACACATGGTAGAAGTCGGAGCTGACCTGAAGTCATAGATGTAAACTTCCAGTCTCTTAGAGGCTGACGCTGCAGGATTTAGTATGCCAAATCAAGCCCTGAACTCACCGTTGCCTATAAAATTAGACTTGCTAGAATATGATCGTAAAATAAACATAAGGGTGTGGACATGGCTAAAGCGAACACAGGAAAATGACCTCTTCTGTGGAAACTCTTCTGAAAGTCACCCAACTGCACACAGAGTCTGTGTCATCCACCCCACTTGATCTCCTTTTCTGTTTTCATTGGATACAACGTTGAGTAAACCCTTCTCTTGGCCGACTGCTGCTCCAACTGCCTCTGTCTTCCGAAGTCTAGCACTGAAGCCTCTGTTAATCTGAAGTCTAGCACTGACATGTTCTGCTGGCTGGCAATACCTCCTTCCTCCTAGTCCTGCACAATCCAGTTCCAACCCTCTTCCTACTGGAAACCCCACAGCCATGCGTGTGGTCACGTCAAAGCTCTCCTCCTCATGCTCCACTCTTCAGACTGTCCATTGTGCTTGACCATCAGCACCTTCCTCCTCCTCAGTCCTTTCCTCCTTGGAAATCCATACTATGTAATTTTCTGATCTGCTTAAGCTCTCATTTCATGTGTTCTTTGCAGCAACATACCAACACCACTTCATTGCACATTTCCCTTATGTTCATCTGCCAGCATTTCTAAACTAACTTTCATTCAACAATCTCTCCATCATCAGCATTTTTCAGAAAAGAACATATGCCCTCTCCCACATCTTACTCTTCTTCTGCTTCCAGTTCACTACCAGCAAGGGGATGACTGAACTGGTAATTTTTCACACTCTTCATCTGCTTACTCCTCCCCAGCTAAGGTGACATCCTCAGTGCCTTTTCTGCATTTCTTTATTCAGTCTGTCATGGCAGTCAGTCAGCTCTTCTTCAGCACCTCAAAAACCCAACTCTTCTCCCTTGTCATCATTATCAACTGTTTTTGGCATGTTGCCCCCACAGCTTCCTCATTTCCCACCTCTCAGACTTTTACCTCCCCTCCTCAGCCAAAGAGCCCTTGTTTATAACGATCTCCATTCGTAACTACCGTTTCTGCCCATGCCTCTCCAATCTTTTCATTCTTTCATTTTGCCTTTGAAATGTCTCCTGGTTGAGCTTACCGCACATGCTTGTCCAACTTCTCCATTCATCTTTCCTGCACAAGTCCCTTACCTGGATGTTTTTTCTCTCCATTTTCATGACTCTGTGCCTTATACAATCATCCTCTTTGTCTGGATCACCTTTCCTCCTCTCTTTCTAAAGCCTTCCTTGTTCCGATCCTGACATCGCCAACACTGCAAAACTGTGAACATTGAAAGGTCCTTACGAGTTTGCTTTCTCTGCTCTGGTTCTCGCTCCACACTCCCCCCAGCTTAATTTGCTAATTGTTTCTTTCTTGACTGTGGTAACTTTATGAAATTGAGTACAGACCAAACCTTTATTTCTAAGCAAAACCAAGCACTGGTATTGTAAACTCAGTAATGCTAACTATATTCATCTTTATTCTGAGCATGCTGAATAATTGGAAGCAAAGAATAAAGAAAGGATATTAAAAATTAAATTACATAAGGAATCAAGCATTTTAAGAAAAAATAGCTAGCCAGAAAATGATTTTGCTGGAGATGGTCTAGAAAACACTGCTACTATTTTGCAAAATTACAGAGTCAGAAGTTCTAATTTACTGAATGGAATATTTTTATTTAGCTTTACTTTATTAGAATAAGAACCTCATAGTTGCCTGGTTTTATTCATGAAGCTATTCCAGCAGAGCTTATGCACTGTTTAGATTGTCTGGCCTAATCAATGATAAAGTCTATAATTAAATCAGAACGCTGCCATTCAAACATACTTAATTTGGAATATATTATAGATTTAAAAGCGTAAACAATGACAAGGAAATAGCGAGCTTAATACAGCAATTAGAGAAAGGGTTTCATTAAGGGTCACCCCAGCATATGGATTCCATTTCACAGAAAATATCTGCCAAAGCCACGCAGAAGCCACAAGGGTTATTCTGTTACCACGGAATATGCGTGCATCTGATCTTACAATACTACAGGAGAAGGAGCATGTGTAAATACTTGCTTTCTGATGTCAACGGAAAGCTGTCCACTGAAGCCACTGCACGTCGGAGTAAGGAAAGGAGGCATTTCAAGACGTAAAATTATTTCAGAAGCGGCAACCGATTCCTCCTGGTTATGGGAAGCAGCACTGTGCATCATCTGCTGCCTGGCTGCGCAGCAGTGGTACCAGGAACACGGGTCAGTACCATTTTTACAGTTTACCAGTTAAAACACGTTTCTCCTTCACCTACATTACTGAGAAAGAGCACAAGCCACGTACTATGTGTAATGGCAAAATGTTGATTTGGCTGTTGTTAGAGGGGACCTCATGATAGTATCTATCTGTAATTGCATCAGATTTCTTTAAATGTAAAAATCCATCATGAAAATGAAAATCGGAGTCAGATTATACACTGCAGCAGTGGTCCCTCCGGACCTCAAAAAATACACGAACCCATGAAATTTTCAAAATTCCCTTTTTGGGGGATTGCCCACATGTCTGTGGGCACAAGTTCTAGCTTTTTCACTATTTAAATAAAAAGCAGGAATAGAGAAGCTATAAAATGTTGTAACATGCATGGCTTCTTTTTACATCAACTAATACCTCTTTAAAAAAAGGATATAGACCCCCAAAATCAGCTTTTCTACACTGAAGCTACAACCTCTTCCGAACTTTGAAGCTACAACCTCTTCAGAATTTGCCTTAGTATAGTTACAAACACCACTTTCTCCTGTTTTAACCCAGAAGAATCAGTAAAAATAAAAAAATTAAATTAAAAAAAAATGATGTAGAGACGCATGTTCCCCTGGCATCTTCACACAAAGCAATTCTCAGTCTGTTATTTCATGAATTGTAAGATTCCCAACAACTGCCCTCCAAGCTTCTCGCCCCAGAAGAGCCTTCCGGCGCCCGGCGGAGCAGGCCCCCCGGTCCCCCCGGTCCCCCCGGCCCCCCTGGCTCCGGCCCCCCGGTCCCTCCGGTCCCCCCGGCCTCGGTCCCCCTGGCCCCCCAGTCCCCCCCGGCCCCGGTGCCCCGGTCCCTCCGGCCCCGGTCCCCCAGTCCCCCCGCCCCCCAGTCCCCTCGGTCCCCCCGGCCCCTGTCCCCCGGTCCCCCCGGCCCCCCAGGCCCCCGGCCCCCCAGTCCTCCCGGTCCCCCCGGCCCCGGCCCCCCAGTCCCCACGGTCCCCCCGGCCCCCCGGTCCCCCCGGCCCCCCAGTCCCCCCGGTCCCCCCGGCCCCGGTCCCCCGGTCCCCCAGTCCCCCCGGCCCCCCAGACCCCCCGGTCCCCCTGGCCCCCCGGTCCCCTCGGTCCCCCCGGCCCCGGTCCCCCGGTCCCCCAGTCCCCCGGCCCCCCGGTCCCACCGGTCCCCCCGGCCCCGGCCCCCCGGCCCCGGTGCGCTGCTCTCCGGCGCCCCGCGGTGGGCTCGGGGCGGGCAGCGCTGCGCTCCCAGCCCCGCTTGCGCTGGAGCTGCGGAGCGGCAGGGGGGCTGCGAGGAGCAGCGCTGCCCGGCCTAGGCCAGCCCCGGGCCGCGGCTTGGCAGGGGCGGGCGGGGGGTCGCAGGCGCGGAGGAGGCGCAGATACATTGAGCAAAATCTGACTTGACGTGACGTGCTGCGATGTTCGTGTCCCTTTTCCTTGCAAAAAGGACCCTTTTCTCGAGGTTTCCAGACCAAAGTTCAGCATTTCATTTGAAAAAAGGCCCCAGGGCCACTTCACGCTAGAGCGCAGCATCGGTGCTGCCTTTGGCCCCGCTCCGGGAACGCGGCGGACCAGCACCCCGCGCCCCGGCAGGCGCAGCAGAGCGGGGCCCCGCGCCCCCGCCGCGCCGCCCTCCGAGCCCTCCCCGCGGAGATTCCCGTGGGCCTGGCACCCTCGTTCCCCACACCCGAGGAGCCTAGCTGCTGAATTCTCGCTAAGTAGTACTAATCCTGGTTTGGAAGAGCACTTAAAATGCGATGATACTAGTTCATTAGAGTTTGTGTTTCCAGGATGTTTTGGGATAAGCGGTAAAAGAAAAATTAAAAAAAAAGTATCAGAAAGAAGCTAGAGCAACTGCTGTGTATTAAAAGAGGATGGAAAAAGTTATTCTATTGATGCCAGCTATGTTAGTCCACTAGCTAAATGATTAATGTTGATAATTCCTCTCCAGCAGACTCATTAAACCTGAACTTATTTTTCTTACAGGCCTTTGACATTTCCTACTTTCTTAATATCAGAGGTAATGACAGTGGCGTGATTATATACTTATTCCTTTCCACCTTCAAGCAGTTTTCTTTGGCAAGAGTTACGTTTTAAGCAGAAAACCTGCACACGAGTATTCATTCTTTCCCAAAAACTGTTACAGCTCCATTAGCAACACTAAACGGCAGTGCCTTAGAGGAATGCACAACAACCCTTCTAAAAATTAAATAGTCAAGGTACTCAGCGCAGTACCATGAGAAAGATATTTTCTACAGAACTGCAATTTATAATGGTAGGGGGGTTTCTGCCCCCTCCCCCGACATTTCTTTTAGATCCTGTTGTCAAAAAATGTCCAAGTTAAACAAAGAAGAAATTACAGAATGAATCTGGAGCTTAGCCTTGAAGAATTAGGTTTCACTCTAATTGAGATCATACGCTGCATGTGCAGTTTTGGCACATAAGCCATATTAATCAGAAAGTCTTTAATCGTGGATAATTTCTCCTGTGTGTGCCAGATTGGGCATTCTGCTGCTGGCCCGGCTTCTAAGTCTGTTTAAGAGTCCACCTTTGACTTCATAAACACCCGCTTACAAAATTGGGGTCAACTTCCTCCGATGAAGGTATGCTACACTGGCGCTAAAAAAATTCCCTTAATGATTAAATTGCATCTCATATGGAAATAAAAATGTGCAGATTCCAAAGGAGTGACTATTTCGAGTGATTACAATTTGTGTTGGAAGTAGCCCTCACTCAAGCCCGTCTTTCTATGAAGTACACAACAGATGAAAACCAGGGAAGATGATCCAATAGCCACAGTATGAAATTTGATGACTGCACTGAGCATCATTTAATCTACTGTTATTATACTACTGCCGAGATCCAAGTCCAGAAAGAGTAAACAGGACACAAAAATGTTTCTTGCATTCAATTCAAGATTGAACGGGGAGGGTGAGTAACTAATGATACGCCAGTATCGACTGGATTTTCATCCCTTTGCCGTAGGGATGAAGATGGAAATACTGAAGCAGACAGTGAAATGTCCCACATACACGGATGTAACCCCGTTCCTGCCAAACTAGAGTATGAATTTTGAGCCACTATGACTTCAATGGAATCCGCAACATCATTCCGAAAGTTGGGCTATGTTTTCAGGAGATCAAAATTAACTGCACTCCACCTACTGAAAAATATTATCACTCACATCACTCATGCCTTGTATTAGATTGTTCATATACTTAAAACTTTAATGTCCATGCTGCATGCACAGATCCATAAAACCTAGCTTAGATTTGTCATAACGCACAAGCAGCCTTTTATAATAAATGGATCTTTCTATAAATTTCTGCACCTGTAGGTTCAAAATGAGCTTTTGTCCCCAGTGTTCCATTTGATACTTAAGCTATTCAACAGTATGACACCCATGAAAGATAAAATTACTACTACAGAATTACCCTTGTATGAATTTTAAAGTAATAAAGCAAAACCAACTGCAGCATAATATATAAACCTTCAAAAAAAGAAAAGAAAAAAATCAAGAAGGGAACCCTCTTTACTCAAGCATACCACTTCCATGAAACATCACACACACTGCACTCTTGTCCATAATTTATTTTAGTGGTGACTGCTAGACTTTCCATTATAAAATTTCCAGCTTCAGACACCTCTCCTCGTTTCTACAACTTCGTATTAACTAGCTCCAGCCTGCCTTACGCACCTTGGGTCTCTCTACTTCCCCACTTCTCGAAAGCAAAACTTTGCCTCCTCTTTCTCTCTTTACACATTATTATCCACTTTCCTCTCTGCATTTCATGTGAGAAGAGTGTTCTAAATATTATCTCTTCACCTAATTAACTCAAGGAATTTTTCTAATCTGCCGAAGTTTATACTTTGCTCCTTTGCCCATAAAAATTGTAATTTGCCTCCTTTCCCCTCTCAAACTGAGTTTATTACAGCTGGGTTCTGCTTCTGAAGGATGAATTGAAGTTTTGCGTGTTGTCCATTGAAAAATCAGGAGCTGCAAGCTACTCACGCTAGGGCAGAAGGATTGAGAAAACCGAGAGCTTTAGCTCCCATAAAGTCTGTTTGGATGTTTTGGATGCTTTTCAGGAAAGGCGTGATTCTATGGCTCTTCTGGGGTTTTTTATTTTAATAATAAAATAATTTTCAGGCGACTTCCCCAAGCATTTAGCACAGGCATAATGCTGCTCCTTCCCAGGTTTACCATGCATTTCTACAGGAGACACAGACCAATGGTATGTGTTTATAAAAAATATACTCTTCAGAGTAAACAATCAAACTTTTGGTGTGAGGACTTATGAAAACTCCAAATAGAACGTATTTTATGTTGCAAGCATTTCCAATGATCACATCTCTCTTCCAATAATTCATATTGCATTGCTTTAAAAGAAATGCAGCAAAATGAAACCCTCATGAGCACCGTGAGATACAAGGAGAATTAGAAGAAATGCTACATATTAATGAGGCTACCATAAAAAAAAAAAAAGAAAAAAAAAGAAGAGCTCTTAAACATCTGGAAGTATCACCGTCTTTCAGGGGAAGACAGGCTGGGAAGCAGCTACCAAAGGCTTTTGTGGTCCTTGCTTGGAATGCAAGAAATTCTGAGGAAAGAGTGTGGGTTTTCATGCTCTCCTAACGCTTTTCTTGATGGCAGGAGCCTCCAACTGGAAATAGCAAGCAAGTCTGCTGTTCCAGACAGTCAGTTAGTTCAAATGTTTCCGCAAGGAAATGTGAAAGGAATGAGAATGTAAGAAAGCCCCCTAAAGATGGCAGAGGGTAGAACCACAATAGATGCTGCTGACCCAGGCGACTCGGAAGGAGTGCCTTCACCTCCTGCGTGCCTCAGACCCTCTTCCACCTGCCAACAGCAGAGATGTCCCACAGGTAATTGCTGCCTGGTGATACCATGGCATACAGAGCAGAGGCGATCGATTAATATATATATATTAATATAAGTTACTCTTAGAAGCTAAGTCAGGACTCAAAATCAAAACCAAGTCACCTCAGCTGGGTAAGTTATGGCTTGTCAGCCAAGTCATGGTGTCTGTCCGTACATAACCACTTGCCTGGCAGAAAAAGTAAGGTAATGCAACTAAATGCAAAATCTGAATTAAAGAGTTTTATCTGAATTGCATCATGTTTTGCTATGGGCCAAGGATATGGTTAGGAAAATTAATAAATATTAATAAAAATAAAATAATTATATTTTACTTTTTTCTAGAGCCAGGAAAAGAGATCCTCTTCACCTTTGACAGATGCTGAATTCAATTTTTAAGTCAGGCCATGGATCAGGTAGGTCTTTAACCAGTACCATTAATGAAATAGCCTCTAGCCCCCAAAGCTCAGTCCAACTTAATGCTTTAATGAAGTTCAGGCTTCATTAAAATGCTTGGGAAGGGGTTATGAACGGATAACTTCTAACTGTTCAGAACTGCTTTACGGTGCAAGCTGACGTTACGATTATTGAGATCTATTTTGCATATTTACAAACTCAAAGTTTCTGTATTTTTTCTTCACTTACAAGCTTTATACCTCATTTATTCCACATAATAGTTTTAGCATGACATTGTCCCTTATTAAAACCTAGTGTAAACATTATACTTTTCCCAAACTTTAAGAGATTCACTGTGTAAACAATAACAAAACTCAGTCCGTAAACTATTTCTCATCTAGGAAAAAAAAGGGTCTTCTTGCATTGCATCAGCTAATGAAAAAGAGTAAAATAAACCGCCTTTTTATTTTTGAACTGGGGAAATGGGATCCACAGAGGAGGAAACTAAGGGCTACCCCACCAGATACAATCCGTGGAAAATCTGCTCCTCACGTCTTCCTCCCAAACTAGCATTGCTTTTCCTTATCTGTGTATCTAAGTCTAATAGGAAAAGTGTATAACATCACTGATTTATGGTAAAATTGACTGCGTGTCAGCACTAGTTATCTCACTGTTTCTGTTAGTAACACTTAGCAAAAATGATAATGTAAACCTCCAAAGCAGAACAGCACACTAATTATTGGCCCTCAAACTTCAGAGTCGTGTTTCAAAGCTCATCGTTCAGATTCAAAGGGAAACTAGCTGCAGACCGCTGTGCTCATTAGGGATTTCTCAACATTTCATACACCAGAAAGATAAAGGGTGAAATCTCTGACTCACTGAAGTCACTGGAAGTTTTGCCCCTGATTTCAGCAGGGCCAAGGTATCGCTGACGGAATTAAGGAAGCCTTTGTCAATAGATGTAAACTAGTGAAAATGTCTCCTCTGAAAGCATGTTAGCTTCCAAGTCAGATAATGGCACCATTCACCAGCGAGAATGACATGTTTAATCTGATGGATTGAGCATCCTTTAATCCTTCCAGCTATCCATTAAACTGTTTATTCTCAATGTAAATTGTTCCAGCCATAAATTTACACCAGCTAAAGTGCCTATCATTCTGGTTTACGCACAGCCACAACCACAACCACAATTTTTGTATTTTCTGACACACATCTACAGATTTTCAAAGCCTGTACTGTCTAAACTTAAAATCCTAAGGCAGGCCAAATTAAAGCTGCATTTTCCAATAAAAGTATTCCAACATTTAGGAAATACAATATGTATTTAAAAGGCAAGCTTCTTAGATTGCACCCCAAATGCCTGTGTTCTGTAGCCTTCAAATCGGAGGAACTTAGCCAAAAGTCGCTTTATAAATGTTTTGTATCACTCTGGGCCCAAACTGGTGTTCACTAGCGTTAGCATGATCCTTGACCAACTTATCTGGAGAGGATTTACAATGCAGTCACCTTAATGCTAGCATCCATTATAAGGTGAGAGGAAAAGCAAATGTGTTTCCGTAGCACAAACTGCTGGACAGTTTTCTGGAGTGGGAATGGTTTTCTTGGCTTCCTCCATCCAACCTTCCTCCGGCCACAGTTAACCTTCTCCTTTCCAGCGTATAGGGATTTTTGTAGGCCCTGCAAAACACACACATTTTACGTGGGGCTTGGGTACACAGGGCAGAGGTGAGCTACACTCAGACCTTTACAGTCCCCCAGTCTGGTGTAACTGCAGAGGAAGCAAGGAGCAGCTATCTACCTGGGCTTTCTTCACCCGAGTGCGACACCACCGCAGTGAAGGCAGTGGGAAACGGTGATGCTTTAGCAACCTTTAGTAAAGTATGGATTCATTAGTAATTTGATTCCCAATTAGGGGACAACAACTATATCCTAAATTACCAATTCTGACTCATGTATATCAACCAAGGATATGATTATTCACAGAGGTAGCACAAAGAAATTGAGACTTATAATGATTTAAACACATGTGTTTTCCCTTTTTCTCCTTAAATTCTGACTAGCTATTGTCTTCAAAATAAGTAATTTATTATGAAATTGCATTTAACAGGTTATCTAAAGGGAGGTGGCGGTAAAGAGGCCACATTTGCTGTGGTCCTACAGGTGCAGATTTGCAGGAAGTTTGCAGGAGCGGTAGTTGAATGCAAAATTCTCTTGACGAGTTAGACATTGGAAAGTAAGTTTAAGTGTACCCATGATGTAAATCCCTTAATCGTCAGGTAAACTAACAATGAGGATTTGCAAAAAACAAAAAAAGCATTGAGACACCAGTTCAGAGCATCCTGGTTTCCTAAGAATCTCATTTGAGTATAATTCAGTTGCTTATAAACACATATCACATGTAAGACTAGTAAGCTACAGTAAATACTTCCAATAGTTATTTTAAGTTTTACAGAATATGCTGAATAGCAGTGCAGTTGCTTTTATAAAAACTTAATAGTAGTGCCATACCAAAGTCACTCACGTTTATATTCACATTTATACATCATTTTATAAAAACTCCCCAGACAAAAATTAAAGCCCACTAACCTTGCTCATACGAGTCTTTCAAATACAGAAGAAACAGTATGCCGTGCACACATAAATCTCGCTTGCCAAGCAGCTTCCCATTGGTACTGAACATTAAACAGGATTTGAGTCAACCCATCGGTTATCTTATCAAATATCCATTATGCCTTTCAGTTGACGTAGACGAAACCTGGAATGAGTGTTATATATTAAATCTACGTGATTTGGGAAGAATACTAATTTACCAACAAAATTATTTAGGGGAAAACTGTTCTTTGGTCCCTCATTTTTCCCTGTTTTAAAACACTGTTCCCCATTTAACAATCCTTTTTGTTTAATGGTTAACCATCATATTTCAGAAGTCATGGCAGTGCAGTGAAGTTCCTGCTGACTGGAAAATGGGAAACATAACCCCCCTTTTTAAAAAGGGAAAAAAGGAAGACCCGGGGAACTACAGGCCAGTCAGTCTCACCTCTGTGCCTGGGAAGATCATGGAACGGATCCTCCTGGAAGCTGTGCTAAGGCACATGGAGGACAGGGAGGTGATTCGAGACAGCCAGCATGGCTTCACCAAGGGCAAGGCCTGCCTGACCAACGTAGTGGCCTTCTATGATGGAGTGACTACATCAGTGGACAAGGGAAGAGCTACAGATGTCATCTATCTGGACCTCTGTTAGGCCTTTGACACGGTCCCCCACAACCTCCTTCTCTCTAAACTGGAGAGGTATGGATTTGATGGGTCGACTGTCCGGTGGGTGAGGAATTGGTTGGATGGTCACATCCAGAGGGTAGTGGTCAATGGCTCAATGTCCAAATGGAGATCCGTGACGAGTGGTGTCCCACAGGAGTCCCTACTGGGACCAGTACTGTTTAATATCTTCATCAATGACATAGTGGGATCGAGTGCAGCCTCAGCCAGTCTGCAGATGACACCAAGCTGAGTGGTGCGGTCGACACGCCTGAGGGACGAGATGCCATCCAGAGGGACCTGGACAAGCTGGAGAAGTGGGCCCGTGTGAACCTCATGAGGTTCAACCAGGCCAAGTGCAAGGTCCTGCACCTGGGTCGGGGCAACCCCCGGTATCAACATAGGCTGGGGGATGAAGGGATTGAGAGCAGCCCTGCCGAGAAGGACTTGGGGGGACAAAAAGCTGGACATGAGCTGACAATGTGCGCTTGCAGCCCAGAAAGCCAACCGTGTCCTGGGCTGCATCACCAGCAGCGTGGCCAGCAGGTCGAGGAGGGGGATTCTGCCCCCCCGCTCTGCTCTGGTGAGACCCCCCCTGCAGTGCTGCGTCCAGCTCTGGAGCCCTCAGCACAAGAAAAACATGGACCTGTTGGAGCGGATCCAGAGGAGGCCATGAAAACGATCAGGGGGATGGAACACCTCTGCTATGAAGAAAGGCTGAGAGAGTAGGGGTTGTTCAGCCTGGAGAAGAGAAGGCTCCGGGGAGACCTTATTGCGGCCTTTCAGTACTTCAAGGGGGCTTATAAGAAAGATGGGGACAGACTTTTTAGCAGACCTGTTGCAACAGGACAAGGGGGAATGGTTTTAAACTAAAAGAGGGTAGATTTGTACTAGATATAAGGAGGACATTTTTTATGATGAGGATGGTGAGACACTGGAACAGATTGCCCAGAGAGGTGGTCGATGCCCCATGCCTGGGAACATTCAAGGTCAGGTTGGACGGGGCTCTGAGCAACCTGATCTAGTTGAAGATATCCCTGCCCACGGCAGGGGGGTTGGACTACATGACCTTTAAAGGTCCCTTCCAACGCAAACTATTCTATGATTCTATTCTATGAATATACTTACTACAAAGCTTCTTGTGTCTCAGTTTATACGATCTTTGCACCCATTGACACATTCATGATTCAAATTAGCTTCCTAAAGTTTAACTTTCTAATTTTATTAGGAAAACATTCCTCTCTGTTGAGACACTAAGATACTGCTTTATACTTGTATCATATTTCATTAGAAACTTGTTTCTTAACAGAAAAATACAAATAAATGCCAGAGCAAGTCAAAGAGAATTACCACTCATTTTTAAAAAGTGTAATTTAATTAATTTGGATTGATTAAATACAATATGAAAACAAAGTCTGGGCTCAGCTACTACCAATAAGTTCTCATTTGTACAGCAGCCAACAGAGGTGCCAGAGCAATGGTTTTGCTTGTCCCTCGCTGGTCAGACTCCAACCTCCAAAGTCTAAAGCAATGACCGGGTGCCACATTGTTTTAGAAACAACTGATGGGCCAATCGTAACTGCTAGAAGCATGCGACGTCTTTAAAGGATATTAATCACACGTGTGGTAATCAGCCTCCTCCTTTAACAAAGGCATCATCACATTTCTGCTGAATTTGTTGGGGTACAAGAGCTTTATTCCAGCTTTGGTTTTGAGCAAGTCCTGGGAGGGCAGATGACGTGTGATCCCACTAAAACTTAAAGCTCCATGGGCAGATGATACCTCATCCAGCCTAAACACTACTGATATGAAGTTGACCCATCAAAAAAAAAATTAAATGAACTTGAACCAAAGTAAGTTTACACTGAAACAATGCTTTGTGTCATGTACAAGGAAACAGAAAGCCAGATCTGTTATGAAACTGAACGACAGCTTCAGAGAACTGCTTCTCACTCAGACAGATCACGGATTTCAATTTTTTCCCAGTAAGTAACAAGCAAAACCTCAATCAATACGTGCCTAAATAATGAAAACCCACCCCTACTGAAGTCGGGGCATTGCCTCTTCCACTGGATTCAAGATTTCAGCTCCATTGTTCTGGGTGGTACAAAATAACAATTTTATACCCAATTGCTTCACATCTTCTACTACTCAATATCCTTGTCAGGAATTTTGGTGTGTTTGTGTTGTTGACTAGATGTAAACCAAACCAGAGTGTTCACAGCAAAGTACGTCACTCACCTTTTCTCTGAGCTATAAACATCCATAAGAAACAGCAATGATGAACGCCCTAAATTGCGCTCACACTTCGAGGCCAGTCTCTGGTACCTCAAGTCCTCTCTCACAGTCTGCTGAAGGGCGTAACATACCATCCAAAATCAGGGCAAGTTTGCTGATCAGCCGAAACACACACTCTACCAGTTAATGCATTACAACTCCTGCACCATAACTTGCATGATAACCCTACCACAAACAGTATGAGCCAACTGCCGTTACCAGCTAGGATAGCAAATCCAGCTCAAATCACAGCTACAGACTAGATTTTGATGGCACAAATCCCAGCTCCAGCTCCTGGCAGGGGATAACAACAGCATCTCCATGCAAGTCCTGGGTGGGAGAAAGCTCACGTGTCCTTTGACTTCTGCTCCTTCTTTGCTCTTCTTTTCACATCTCATTCACCCAGGAGTTTGTTCGCCCGTATCCCCCAACAGCCCGCATGGTTCCCAACCCCTGCCTGGGAGAGGGCTACCGAGACTAAAGGAACCTTTTTTGTGTTAGTGGCAGTGATGCTTTGCAGTCTTGACTGCCTGAAAGATACTGGGCTAAAGCAGCCCCAAGAGGAAACAGACCTTCCTGGGTTACTGACGATTATCACCGAAATATTCAGCACAGATGAGCTGCAAAATGCTCATCCGAGTGCCAGCTTCTTGAATTAAAGCACGCTGTTGTCAGTACATCTGTTTTTGGAAGAGTGCTGAGGGCTTTCAGCTCAAAACTACATTCATGAAAGGTAGAGGTGCATTTTGTGACATTTAAAATCCAACTCCCATTTTGAGTTATACGTGGAAATAAAGTTGTTACTTCATATGCAGACCTACTTCACTGTTCTTTTCATACAGAGCTCTAATTTTCAGTCCGACGTATTGTGTTTCCAATACTGACATAAAGTGAGGATTAGGAATTAAATTAGCAAAGAATTGTGTTGCACCACTTTATAGTGTGTCAGGGTTAATTACATTTCAGATTTTCTCCTTTTTATGAAATGGCTCAATGTTTGGGAACGTGTTTTGATAGAGCATCAGAAATCACATCTTCCTTACTACTATTTATTGTTTCTACTAATGTGCAGCATAGCGATTCAGTTAAGACCAATTTATTTTCCTACCACACTTCCATTATTTGATGAAGAAGTAACTTTTTGCTTAATAAAGACCTGATTATTTTCTAGTATTTTGGGATATGTCTTTTTAAAATATACTGGCACGTTATGCAAGGCTTTGGAAAGAAAACATTGCTCTGAGACACAATTTTACCAAAGCCTGTAATTTTCTATATCCCTTTTCCCTCAATTCTCTTTAAAAAAGCAGCAAAGATGTTTACATTTAAATTTGATCTTCCTTTACGATTTTTCCAACTCCACCTTTATTAACTCCCTCCTAAAAATAGTGCATGTATATCTATAAGATATCAAACAAACCTTTTGCAAGAGAAATGCAGAGTTAGGAAAGTAAATTTGACCTTAAAAATAGAGAGAGAGAGAGATATCTATATAAACAAGGAGGAACAAGATACGAAGTGGCACCTAAAAGTTGTAACTGATGTAAAGCACCATCTGATTCTGCAAATGGACATGTGTGCGCTTAACCACGACACCGTTACTGTTTTGAGGGACTACAAAAGCTCTCAAACTCCACTGACTTAAAAAGAGTCTATTCCAAATCTAAAAAACAAAAAATCTTTATTCTTATTGTTGAAGTTATCTCATCATTGTGGCTCTCTGGCATGTTAGCAAGCAGCAGAGGTACCCTGACTAATGCAGTGTATTTGCTTCTAACCAGCTGTAGCTTTCATGTCAAAAAAAAGAAAAAGCTTCTAAAAACTTGATTTAAATAAATTTGCAAAATGGACAGAAATCGTACATTTTTTCTTAAACACCTCTTTGAAGTGATAAATGCAAGCCAGATTAATTTGGGGAATGAACATATATTTAAAAACACAGTCTTCCGGGTTTCTATTTTATCACCAGCTAAACAAGAGTTCACCTGGAACACATACAGCCATTTTGACATCCAACACCGATCTTGCAGGCTCTAGAGCAATCAAAAAAAAAGAATATGCAGTAAATCAGGAAATGCCTTTCCCCTTCCATTTTTTTCTTCCAGATATTTCATATTTTTAATGTCAAATGTATCAGTTTGCTTTTCTGGTACTGACATGATTATAATAAATAACATAATGTATAGTGTAGATATATATAAAACATAGTGTGTGTGTGTGTATATATAGTAAATATATACTATGTATAGTAATTTTATAGTAAAATTACTAATGGACTTCTGTGACAAGCTGCATTTTTTATCTGAGGAATTTTTAAAGACACAAACTGGAAGGAGCATCAGGCATGAGGATGAGTAATGCATAATTACCAATAAAGATGGCAACAGCTGCTAAAATCCCCAACAAAGACTACTTACATATGCAAGCAGGATGCTGGAAGAGAACCCTATTACTGGACCTACTTGCTTTCTTATTTGCTTATTTTGTATACATCCTGTTGCCTCGGTTTGCAGTAGCCCAGCCAACGATGCATGCAGAAGTGTGTAGACGTGCTTCAGAGCACTTCCCTCAGGTTGGCACCCGTGGAGTTCTGCCTTTGAGGAAACTCCAAAGAGTGAATTGTAGTCAGACTTGCTGATCTTTGTCCAATTTGGGGACCAAATAAGACAACAAACCAGGATCTGTCAGATCTTTGTCCCCCCACAATCTGAAATCCAAAAACTAAGTAATGTTCTCCTAAACCTGGGGCCCCAACTGACAAAAAGTTGGAGCCTTTCACTGGACTCCCATTCGGTTTCAGGTGCATCTTCACATCCGTTTTTTGCACATAGCTAGGCTGAGAAGGACCATCAGAAACCTTACCGTGATGAAATGAGATCTTCTCACAGTAGTACAACCTTAACAGACCTGGGCAGACTTCCAAGGCTTTGGAGTATTGGCTCAGTTGGGAAATGCTTCCAAAAAATCAGAAGCTGATCCGAAACTCCTGCAGGTCACTGTATGACTGGGCCAGAAACCTTCCGTTCTGGGGTACAGCTCCACAAGAACGTCAGCAGAAGGCAGCTCACCACAAAGTAGGTAGCCGCTGTGAGTTACCCTCTCTGCAAAGTCTTTTCCACCGGGCTGGTTCCTGCACTGCGTGCACGCTGTGCTAGCCCCCTGTATATTGCAACATATATTGGAGCTCACACCAGAGTAACTTAATAGAGCGGACACTTCTAGGATTCAGAGGTGTGTCCTTGTTCAGATGAAGATGTTATTCTATACAGTGACAGAAGTACAACACTTATGTAAGTTATACATCAACACTGACCACTCTAAGGGCAAATGCAAATGCCAACTGAGAGCAAGAACCTCTGCAAAAGATTTCAGGCTGCAAACTCAAAATGTTCTGCAGTGGTTTGGTGTCACGTCTCTGCCTCTCTGTTTCTTTCCGGGTGCAAGGGACCCCCCGCATAGTGCTGGTCCTGCTGCACTCCCACCCACCCCACCTGCGGGAGCACAGAAGAACCAGAGCAGCTGATTGCGGGTTAAAACACAGCAGGGGAGAAGTCACAACACATACACCCCAAGGGGGATTGCAGCATGGCGATAACGGGTGAGAACCCCGCAATATTTACTACTGCAGCGAAGCTCGCATCCAAAAGGTGAACAAACATTCCACCTGAAGAGTTCAGTAGATGGTCCTGCAAACACACCAGAAAGTCCTGCAAACAGATGCTTTTTATGAGTTTGTTCACTCTTCCCTGTGCATAACACCTCAGATAAGTCCGCATACCAAGCTGAAGTAGAGATGGGCCTAGACTAAATCTGTGTATTGCAAATGTTGGAAACAATCAGCTCCTGACTGACTGCCAAAGCATTCAAGAGCTCCACTAAGTAGCTCTGGCCTTTCATAGAAATGTTACTGGCCTTTCTTGGAAATAATTTTGAGGCACCCAGGTTTCTCTCTGCTTAGCTCAATTTAGCTAAATTCGGAGTTGCACAATTTTGCTGGTACACTGCTTTTCCTGCAGTGGGACAGGCTGACATACCCATCAACCAAATTAAATTCTAAAATAACACAGACTCCTTGGAGCAAAAAGATTTCTATTTCAGATGCTTTCCAAATTTCAAGAAAGCCATGTCCCACAGCAAAAAATATACCTCATCATGAGCATAAGAACTGAGCAGAGAGTGCTGTTGCACACTAAGTAATGCTACACAAAAACCATTGTGAATATTTCATCAACTGTTAATCCTACCGGTTTGCTGTTAAATACCATACCGATTCAAAAACTTAACTCCCCCTTTTTGTTGGGGTTTTTTGCTTTCGTTTTGGGGGGTGTGTCTGTGTAATCTAGAGCCATTCTTCTGCTGTCTTTGGTAATCTTCACTGAAATTTTTGTATTTATTCCTGCTGAGGATTCTGTCATCCCTATGCAGTGAAGAAAAAACAATTTTTGTTGGATGAACTGTACATTTCATGCCCTGCTCTCTCTGAGCAGAAATACAGTTGTTCTGTAAGTAGGACATGTTCTCTGTAATCTCTACTTTCAAAAGAAGACAAATTTTCATACTTCACCTGATATTTGATTGGATGAGTCCTATTTATTCTTAAAACAAGTCTGAATAACACCCATAATCACCTGTTAAGTTACTCCCTTATCCCAAGAAGCAAGTTCCTCCAGGATCTTAAAAATAAAGATATAGAGATTTTTTTTTCGTCCCTCTTAAAATTTGCGTTCTTCATATTATTATTAACAGACCACCAGATCACGTGCAAACTCAGGTACCGAACGGAGTAACAACTGAAAACTCATGTTAGGTAACGTTCGTACGCTGGGGAGCCAGAAGGCAGCAGCCCCGAGCTGCCGCGCCAGCTCCCAGGCACACTTCTGCCGCGGGAGAAGGTTACAACTCATAGTCACTTGGCTGGAATACAAACAACTGAAGCGAATGAAAGACTCTGTGTATGTGTGGGGAACATAAATGTGATATTAATTATTAATTTTGACAAGTCTGAATACCTTAATAATGTATTATTTTAAGCTGCAAGCTTTTTAAAAAGCCATTGAGGCTAAAATGAGCCGACTTTGCGGCTTGGACTCTCATTCCTCAGCATATAGCAAAATGCACTGTGACAACAAAATGGGCTGTGACAGACTTTGGCGAGTGCGGTCTTGTTTTGTATATTTAATAAAGGGCTGATAAATACAATGTTTAAAGTGTGAGGGTTGGAATATATCAGCCAGAAAACACTATGTGTTAACCAACCTGTCAAGACAGAAAAGGCGCTTTAAATTAATACTTGCACAAACTGACCCGTAAGCTCATTCCCTCCTACTTCAGTACGCTTTAGTAACATGATACAGCCGCAGGTACCATCATTTCTTTAATAAAAATGGATTATTTGTGCAGCAAAATGTACCATGAGCTAATCCTACTCTATTCTGCAAACTTACCGAGGTGGGAACGATGTTAGATTTCTAGCATGCATTTAAGAGTAACTTACTGGGCCATTTATGGTAAGAATTTCCGAAATACTCAGGGAAGCTTTGCTTTTGACACCACCGCAACACCAATACCAAGCACCACTTTAAAACCCACCATAAACCTTTAAAAAGCTTCCTACCTATGAGTCCCAGAGCATTTTATACCTGCTAATCAGAGAAAACCTCATAACATTCCCACAAGTTACATATCACTATCTTTATTAAGCAGATTTCAGAAAAGAAGGATTCAAGAACTTGGACACGAAAGAATTCTCCAATGCTCCCTCTGGACACAGATAAAACTGTAGGCTTTCTCTGAAACTGGCAGGGAGTTGAAAGTCAAAAATGAAATATAGCACCAGAGTAATAATGGACATATTTGAAAAGTGAATCCAAGTTTTTTTTTTTCCTGTCACCCTATACAACTACACAAAGGTTTGCAGATTTGATTAATCACACTTTTTCATATTATAATTTCTAACATGACCACAGATGAACTAGGAAGTTCTCTTATTTCTAAGGACTGTCACAATATTGCCAGTTATTTTTTACCTCAAATCTCATGGTAATTAGGTTGTGGGTTTTTTTTCTTAGTTATGTATACAATGAAATGGAGGCTTTAAGTTTCTAACCCTCAGTGGTACAGTGAATAGTAATAGTGCAGAGAAGCTTTAAAAAACACAGCCCAAAGAAATTAAAAATCACAAGCAAAACAATCACTGTTTCATTAAGCTTTATGATTCTTTTCAAGCCAGTCTCATGATTCCTGGAGGTTTGACTCCTGATTTTGAGCTGGGATTGACCATTTACTGGGTACCATTTACCAAGTCATGCCGTCCAGAAATTAAATTGCTGATGCATAAAGATGTTTTCTTAAATGTGATATCTGACTAGAAATGAAGAGATAAATTTGAGGGTTGAGGAAACAAGAGGGAAAATAAATTCCCTTCCTTCTTAATTCTACCATACACACACACAAGAAAACCCTCAAGTTGGTCAACAACCTAATAAAGTCTGGATTCCTGTAGGTCTTGTTTCCTCAGAAAACAGGTTGAAAAAATCAGAAATCAGCAATTTTCACTGCAGCAAACGGGGATTTTGTAAGAAACTCAAACTTTTATCGAATTGCTTGTTGCCATATCCCAAAACCAGTCCTGCCTGCAGTGTAAATAACAACCTCAAAGACAAGTGTCTTGTACTTTCACTTCTTTAATTCTTTGTTTTCTGAATGGGAAAATAAAGTTTTCTTAATAAAACTTTATTAGGAAGATAAAGGCCCATGTATTCTGCATAAGCAAGGAACTTGAAAGAAAGGATGCATCCAAATTCTGCATCCTTCTTGTTCCAGTTAGCAAACAGTAGAGACCTTGCTATACCCAGGTCCCTGTCGTAGCTGTATACGCTGTGCTCAGTCCATGCAGCTCCATGGCTTTTATCTTTAGCTCCACTATTCCCCTGGTCCATTTCAGAAAATTTGATCTTGATAATGAAAACAGTCCAGAGTTTTGCCAACGTTTCAGTAGGTCTCTAAAACACCCAGGAGCACCATTTACACAATCATCTCTAACAAGCTTGCTAACTCATCTCTATGGAAGACAGCAAGGCTCCTTGACTGCTAGAAGCAACCTATCCACTGCAGCAGAGTTCTGCACCATTTAGTATTTAATCCTTTAACTGCTTAAATTAGTCCACTCCAGTAGCTAGACAAGACCTTGTTTAAAACTGCCTCCCACAATTCCACATTATACTTCAGTCTACGCTGCCGATTAAATCTAGCTGAAACTCAGCTAAGCTACATTTAGATGGAAGCGCGCTTCCCTAACTGATGCCGACACTGCTCTTTTCCTGCTAAATAAAAACTAAGAATCCTGCTCAGTAAAAAATAATACAAACATCACTTTATTTGTGGGTATCAACCTATGCATTATGAAAGACTGAAGGAAAAAGGCAAAAAAACAAATTCCTAGCAATATCAGAAGAGCAACACAATATTTATGCCCAAAAAATCCTATTTAAATTCCCCAGATTCAGGTAGCAGACAGACCCATCATTTTTAAATGATGCAAATTATTCACCATTCTCTCCAACTTTGCAAATAGTTTGTTTCAAGGGAAAAATATGTGCGAGTTCTGTCTAATTCCCAAAAGCTGCAGTCAGATGTCGAGGTGGTAATAATAATACATCGGTGAGCCTGTGTGCACATGTATATCTCATTTTCTGCACCTATATTGTAGTCCTACTGAATAAAAACACTATGAAATTAAAAGAACAGTTGAAATTCAAGCTGTTAAGACATGCAAATACCATTTCTTGAGGAAAATAAATGTATCTTTCCGAGTAGCTACCATAAACATTAACTCTCAAATCATGTGAAACAATAAGAAGAGCACTCAATTAGTACAATTATCAGAATCTCCTATAGTTTTCATTAAGCCCAAGTCACACATATTACCCAACTGTTCTTGAATGAAGCAGAGCTAGCTCTAAATCTCATCCTAAATCCCATAAAGGCAAAAAGCTCGATCGTCTTCTACCAGCCGCTGATGGCCCCAATTCTGTAAAAACTGTTCTTAAACCTTATTCAGCCAAGCCCTTAAGCACGTGCAAAATCCTTAGCCCCGCTGAAGGCCCAGAACTTTAGAACATGCTTTTAAAATGGGATTTTTGCCAAAGTAAAGACTGAGTTTTAACAGGAACAAAGCAACCTAAAATTTAAGCAAATGCCTAAAAATAGCTGTTTCTTCTGTGAGGAACAGTATTGTCGGCTTCTTCCTGTGTGTTCAATTAATCAAAAAAATCCTTTTAAGGAAGGATTAAATTGCAGTTACTACCAAGAAACCCTAGCAACATACGCTATTTAAATGGATGTTTGGACTGAATAAACTCTTGTCTCTGTTTTTATACCCAATTATGAACACAGGAATGTATTTCCCAGTCACATCTGAAAGATGCATTGTAAGTGAAATAAATGTATATTCATCTTTCCCTGTATGATACAGAATTCTTCTGATGTTTTTAATCATGCTTCAAACGCTGGGGGAAGCTGCTCACTCCATAAAGTAAGTGTGCTGCTAAAAAAGAGGGAGTTTTTTTATCCTTTAAATATATGACTAAAAAAAAAAATTCTAAATCACAAGAGTCTGTGGTAGACATTTAACGCCTCATGTATTAGATTGAGTTATGTCCCGTACATGAGGTAAAGTTACCCCAACTCACTCATAGCTCTCAAAACTCTAAGTATTTGCTCGGATGGAAGGAAATGTGTTATCCATTATTACAACATACATGCATGCATACACAGACATAAAATGGAGTCACAGGGTCAAAACAGGCGCAACCCCCGTGCCTAGCCTGCTGGACGCTCGAGATGCCATCGAGCTGATTCCCACGTCCGAGCGTTCAGCTGGATGGTCCTCACCACAGCCACTCGCAAGCTCTTCCTAGATATCGCCAGCCCTCTGACTCCGTGATATTCCAGGCAATGAGCATGGGAAAGAGGAAGCTTCTCTGTTTACAGAGAAATACATTCAGAGCAGTTAAAGCCAGTGCCTTCTTTTTGGATAATTACAGTTTGGTTCAATTGCAATCGGTACCTTCGTCTTCACCTCCCTAATGACGGCTGTTAGCTCACTCTAAGATGTTGTATTCCCAGACTCATCCCAAATAAAGCAATTAACAGGTGGGATGCAGATGGCTCAGCAGTGGCACACACATAGCTAGCAGCATCTCTCCCACACAGGTGTTTCATTTTCCATCTGTCAGCTAACCAGCACAAAATCCTCGTCTTCTGGGAGCTGAGGTCTGCGCTCAGTCTTGAAGGGCGGGAGGAGTTTATTAATCCTCTTCATTTCTCTCTCCTTAGAAGGAAAGGCTACAGCTTTATTAAAAAGGCAAGATTAAACAGTGAACTGTGAAATGTAATACAGAGCAGCTAGATGGATAATCTAGGGAAGTTCCACATCCTTGGATGGAGGAGTAATCCATGCACCAAAGGTCACGACAGACTGTAGAAGAGATGGACATGTAGAAGAGACTGAAGTCCTCTACTTACTGATGAAATACAGGCAGCAGCAGTACAACTTTCTTGACACCTCTCCGCCAGCGTGCCTTAACTGAGTCTTCAATTCCCAGCTGCAGCTGATAGAGCTGCTTCCACCCTCATCCTTTCCAAGAGATGCTTACAAGTTTCCAGCTAGACCCACATGGACTTCCATTAGATGTGTGAATTAGGACACTTATGCAGAGAACGCTCATTTTGCAACAATTTTCAACCGGTCACTCATAATCCGTGCAAGAACGACACTGGTGGTCTGGAAGCACCTCTTTACCAAATTCTTACACCATCTCCTCTCTGTTTTTCTACTGATACATTTTAAATTTTAAAGAACCTTCTTGTTGACATGAGACAAAGGCCAAACTTCACTGTGAAACGACTACCTCGTCCTTGAAAATCCTGTTCTTTTCGCTACTATTCCTGCCTCATATACTAAAATATGGCCCCAGAAGTAGGGGGTGAATGTGCTAAGAATCTTTAAGATAACAACACTCTTGAAGTATTGTCAGAAGTCAAATCACAGTAATAAATTTCTTGTATCTAGATGGGTTGAGGATACATCAAACTACCTAATTAATATTTATTTATTCACATTTTCTAAACCACCTTATTGTTATTTAAAAACAAAAAAATTTTTAAATTAACCTCTAGGAGCTGCGACTCTTTTGCAAAAGAAAAAACCAATCTGAGAAGCTAAATTAATAAAGACAACAGTCTTAGAAAGTAACTTCTTCCTAAGCTCAGAAGAAGGACATCCAATTATTACCACCTTAAAATTTACTTGCTTAACGGAGACATTTGAATGACCAGGTGGAAAACTCCATCAGAACAGACAAGAAACCAATAAAGCACCAAAGCTAATGACTTTTAACAGAAATCCCTTAAGAAATTACATTAATATGTAATATATATAAACATTTACATATTTGAAACATTTTTCAATAAATATTCAATGAAGTATGATACAATTCCATGTTAGACACAAATAATGGCACACAAAACAAAACGAGCAGCTGTGCTGGAAAATAGACGATTATCATCCAGCTTAGGTAAAAAAAGGCACTTTAAAGTTGGCAATTGCTAAGTAATAACAATACAAAAAAGAAAGCTGAGTCTCAGGTTTGATGTTATCCTTGGGAACAAGGACAGCAGCAACGGTCCTGGCAAGGAATAACTAATTCTTCAACTGCGCTGAGGAACAAGTCTCTGCTCTATTTCCAGAGGACAGATGGAACTTTCTGAAACCACCCTTAAAAGTGCCGTTCCGGTTGGGCAGTCGGAGGAGAGAGTATGGATAACATGGACATCGGAACGACGAGGGCAGAGGCCGTGGCCCACGAGGAAGTTCAAGCCACCATGGCCTCGATGTTCTTGTTCCCCAGCCAAGCAGACAGCCTCTGCCTCCAAGGCTGCAAATCCCATATTTTTCGTAAGCGCTGGATTCAATTAAAAAAATAATATTTAACTATTAAAAGACAGGTTTCAGTTAAACGCTAACTAGTTGCATCACGAGTACTAAAAGCTCGCTGTGGCTTCCACTGCCAGAACTTCCAAATAAACTAAGCAAACTTGCTTATAATAGCAGGAAGAAATCGGATCTTTCCAAACGCTGAGGCTCAGCCAAATGCATCCCAGAGTCCTGTGTTGCCATGAACTAGCCAACCGTCATTTGAACTGAGGCTGGAGCTGGTTTCCACATTGCTTTGTTTATATTGACTGCATTTATGATGCCTCAGAAGTTGCCAGTAAAATATTTATTTAGCAGTTAAAACGTTCTGCAAATGATTTTGCTGTCCCAAAAGATAAATATTTCTCAGCATGCTGAAATGATACATTGATGTTTTTGTTAAGGAAATTGCATGTTGATAAAATTTTCTCAGATTACACTTTGTCGTTCCTTTGTATTTGAAGTGGCCACATTAATTTTTTGTGATATTTATTGTAATTGTAAATTGCACCAAGATTAGAAACATTAAACTTACCATAAAATGAAACACATTTCAAGTATTTCCTAGTCATCTATTTAAGGGCTTGAGGACACTTTTGATCCTTCAGGTGGATCAGAGTGCTCTAAGCTTACAGGACAAGGATCCAACACAAACCAGAATCCCACTTTAAACTCTTGGGGAGCCATTTTCTTCTCTTCCTCTTTTTTTTTTTTCCCTTCCTTCTTTTTTAATACGCTAATATCCAGCACCACTTTGGGGTGTCCCTGCACTGCAAAACTTCAATCTGAATCTGTTTACAGCAGATTAGAAATTTATGCAGACCATTAAATAAAAACAGGCACCGCACTGCCATCTTCACTCCTTCCTCGAACCTCCAAACAACATCCACATAAATGGTTTCGGTTGAGCTTCCCGGCTTGAGGCAACAGTATTATTTCTCCGGACAAGGCCAGACACTTGCAAACGAGTGAAGGCTGCCGGTACTCAAGATCATCAAAATTTCCAGTAAAAGCTGTGGCCTTTGTGCCAGCTCACAGGCACGCGGGGTATCCGAAGTACGCTGTTATTGCTGTGAAAAATTTCACGACAGGACGCCAGCGCAATCGCAGTGCAACAGCAGGGCTCCTGAGTGCAGCTTCTGCCATTGCTTCACTGCTTGGCAGCCTCAGCCTTGCTGGCCAGCCTCCCAAAGCCAGCCCTCCCCGTGGGAAACCTCTGCAAGGTCCGGTGTCCGTCAGTGCTCCGAGACACGTGGGTGCAAACCCTCTGCAGGTGAGGTCTTCGTGTATAGATTGCAAATGGACTGCAGAACAAGCCCATGCTTCTGCCACCTTCTATGGTGGCATTACTTTCACACATTTGTCATACATTTCAGCCTCCAGGTGGGTTTGTACTGTCAGAATTTCTCCCTGCCATTTCAGTATGCGTGGTGTCCACTTCAGCCTACGCCATAAGCCGCTGCGTAATTCTATTGCACGTGGTTAGAAAGTGGCTGTGCTTCCACACAGAGGTGACCCCAGATGGAAATCTTCAGGTGCAACGCTGGAACTATTCTGGGTTTAGCATCTGCATTAATCAAGTAAACTTCGATTTTTGGCTACTCCTGTATTAGGCATTAATAAAATGAGACATGTGAAGAGGAATAGAAAACCAGATGTCTTTCCTCTTTCTAATATGAAGGAAGCTAGCTTTGGCCTTTTCCAAGTATCTGCTGAGGTAGTGTGGCTTACCGAGGACAGGAGGTATGCTTGTTTGAACAGGCTCGATGCCGCATCTGCTACAGAAATAGTCTCCAAGCAGCTTCGTATCTGGCAAGTAAAGTTTTACCAGCAGAATAAGACATCTCAGGTTATGTATAAATATGCAGAGATCCGTAGATGTAATTCTGAAAAAGTCTCACATCACACACAAATAGGCAGAAACACGTTCCTATCAAGTAAATATTCACGTATTGCTAAATAAAATATCTTTAGTTTGCCTCACAGATTGCTGGGGCAACTCCACTGTTTCTACCTTGATTTTAACTTCTAATAAATACTCTTAAAAATAATTTAGGAATTAAATTAGTTTTCAGCATGCTCGGTTGCCGTTGTTACATTACCCCTGCTGCTGGGTTTTATGTGTGTGTGCAGGAGTGTACATGGAGAGTGTAGGGAAACTTATAGGAAAAGCATGCATAATATACAAGTAAGGAAAAGTAAAACTATCCTTATATATTATTTCTTCATTTCTTGTTCCAAAGAATTTTTTTTATCTTCATACTTTGAAAAGAATCTACGTTTATTTTGGATAAGGGCTAAGATTTTTGTGTTAAGACTCGGTAAGTAAAATCTTAGCTTCATTAAATCCCATGACAAAACTGAAATTAACTTCAAGGATGCTAGTACACTACCTGATAAAAAATTCAGTGTCACAAGTCTTCAAGGGCTGTTTTTCTTACAGAAAAGTACTTGGGTTTCATAAACGTGTGTGACATCATCTTCATTTTGTAAGCTCCAAAATTTGGTTAAGTTTTTGCTACTATTATTTCAGGATTTTCTTCTTTATTTTCTTTTACGTAGGTAGATTTTTTTTTTTTTTTAGTTATTTTCAGTTTTCAAACATTCAACTGTATTACTTGCAGTTTACCTCTCAACGGGAGAAACCTATCTTCGGCTCTACCACAGTCTTCTTCCTTAAACTCTGATCCTCAGTTACATCTTCTGAGAAAAATCAACCTGAACATATTACCTGAATGCAGTCAGAATATATTTGCAGAGAGCACAGGATACTGCCAGATCCCAGAAGACCATTTCCACTCAAAACAGTGCTGGACTAAGCAGTCAACAGGAAAAATATTCTACTTTGCTAAAATTTACCATCTTCCTCACCAGCCTTTTAATGCATCATATCACCTAGTTGTAAAATAAAAACATTTTTCCAGCATTTGGAGGGAGAGTTTTTCATATTTGCCTATGCAAGAAACTTTTTTTCCCCTCTTTTCTCCCTTTTCGTTGGTTTTGTTGGGGGTTTTTGGTGCCATTTGACTTGAGAGAACATCTCTGAATTCATTGGGAAGCTACAGGGACAGGACGAAACATTAGACACGTAGGAAAAAGTTCCCATTCTAGCTGTTTTCAGTCCAATTTTTTAAACAGTCGACACAAACTTTTCAATAACGAACCTTGACATCAATGAATTCCAGCTCTTAAAATGTAGTTAATTAAAAGAAATCAAAACCAGCTTTATAAACGAACAGGGTTGCAACCACAACCTCTGAAGAGGCTTCCGCCTTTTCCTCTGCAAAGCACAGATCCGTCACCCAGCCAGCACGTGAACCATAGCCTTGCAGAGCAAAACATTTAGGCCTCTTCCACAGGAATCAAAGTAAAAATTCCTCCGGTCACCAGCAAGCCTGA
This sequence comes from Calonectris borealis, assembly GCF_964195595.1. Taxonomy (NCBI): domain Eukaryota; kingdom Metazoa; phylum Chordata; class Aves; order Procellariiformes; family Procellariidae; genus Calonectris; species Calonectris borealis. The sequence goes on along the minus strand of NC_134321.1, from coordinate 24,007,888 downwards.
GAGTGCTCTGAATCAAAGCTAACCATTAGAGGGCAACCTGATTACATGAGCAGGGATTATTCCAGCACAAGGACTGGGTTTCACTCCAAAAACACTGATAGAGGGGATTTAAGATACCACGGATGGACACGGATTTACAGCCACAACTCTGAAAAAGCACTTGATAAAATATATGGAGGAACACAAGCCAGAACAGTCCATGCTAGCAGTTCTTGCTTTAAGAAGCACTGTACATGCCTACGTAGTCACTGATGCTCTTCAGTTAGAAATTAAACCCACCCCATCTTAGACCAAAGCGTGTGATGGACCTCAGTACAGCCCAACTATGACTGAGGTGCAGGGAGGGCAGAAGGCGGCTGAGGGAAAAGATGACAGAGCTCCATAAAACAAAGGTTTGCATGGGGAAGAAGAAAAGAGGCCGCTATCTTTGTGAAAACGTACCACCTACGTATATCAAATGAAATTATCAGGTGGCGAGTTAAAAAAGCAAATGTTTAGTAGTTCTTCATGTATTGCACAGATAACAGAACTTGTTGCCAGACAATCTGGCATATACTAAGGACAGCTTGGCGGAAAATGACAACTAAACGTAAGAAATGCCTGCTAGAGGCTAATATACATACCCACTTGTGCCTCGGGAAATCCTTGAGCAACAAATGACTGTAAAGTGCAACTGCAAGACAGAGGAGCATCCCTATTTGCTTACCTCTTTTTATACCTTTTTCTAGGTATACTGCGGACTGCTATCAAATGTAGGGCCTGGTTAAAGCTAAACCGATACTGCAGTCCTCGTAGCCTTAGGTGACTGTCACCCTTCTCTGTGGGTAAACATTGTTCTTGACAGAGGTGTGGTGAGGGTGGGGACACCAGAACTTGGCTGCTTCAGCACACACTGACATCGTTAGGGATTGAAGTGACGGAGGGAGAGTGTAACCCGGAGTGTAAATTCCCTGGAGTTACCTCGTTACTCATCTTCTAATCGTTAAAGTGGTTCTTCATCACATGTCAACGCTTAAGGGTTGCAGCGCAACAATAACTAGAGGGGACTGAATATAACGAATAAGATTGTGCCAGACGCGGATCAAGAACTTGGGCAGTGTAGGGAAAAATACTCCTGAATAGGAACGAACAGAATGAAACCTGCTTTCATGCCATTCTAGCCCAATCATTATTTCCGACCCTCTTGTTTCTGTATAAAATCAGTGCGTATAAGGCTCCAGGATTTAACCTACGGTCCTTTCCTGGGAAGAGAAGCTGCATCTCCCAGGTACAGCAGCTCTATTTATAAAATCTTCAACCATGGAAATTATGCTTTGCCTTGAAGCTTTCATCTGCATTGAATGCAGTAACAGAATGTAGGTTGGACGGAATTTGTGGACACTCAAGGACACATTTACCACGAATACACTAATAAAAATATCATCAGGGCAAACGCACCTGGAAAATGTGAGATATGTAAACGTAAGGTCAAAGAAGAGAATTCTTGTAGAGTGCATATAGCCAAGCCTAAGAAAACACGGTGGGGTTTTTCATTTTAATAGGACAGAAAACACAAATATGTGCCACAGTCTTTGACCCAGTTTCGGGTACCGCCAATTATGGGCTCTCTGGTTATAAAGGTAGTATTTTCTTATCCAACTCAAACATAACTATTCCAAATTCATATAGGGATAACATTTCCTCTGGAGTTTGTCTCATCTAAGAGAAGACACTGTGAGAGACTGCACAGAATCAAAAACTTTACAAAGTTCTTTTACAAAGAAATACCTTCTCTTCCTAACTATTTTTTTCCACATCCCACCAACAGATCACATCACGATATGGTTACGAAAAGTTCTGTTAGGATGTCAGTTGCTTTTATAAATCCCTTCATAAAAAATGAGCATTGCAGCACAAGAAAGAGAACACAGCAGGATGACCGTACCCATCCCACGTTGCAACACCCAGAAACGTGGGTGCCAGTCTGTGACTGGAACTCCTAAGTACTAACATAATATAAATATACCCTAAAAATACACTAGGACTGCTTTAGTAACGAGAGTTCAAGACAACACAGAGGCTTTTTTGTACCCCTGTAGATGTTTCTGAGCCGCATTTCCATGTGCATCCCTGTTAAGCACGACCCAACAGGTTACATGGGTTTGTAGACTGGAGGGTGCAGGGGGCTCACAGCAAACGACAAAGATCTTTTCCTTACCTTCATGATGATCTGCTTTTCATTCTGAAAAGCATCCTCTTCTGAAGTAATAATTAAGCATCATTTCAAAACCTAAAAAATAGATCATACAACATAGTGAAAAGGGTTCTGCTGGAAGAATAAAGATGAACGGGTAGAAGGAAAGCACAGTAATTTCAAAACTAGGTATATATATAAAACTCTGCTTGCATAATCGTGCAAAGCAAGGAAACAAGCAGATGCCTTTTATGTGTTTGGAGGCCTGGAAAACAGAAAACATCACCCTTTTTGAGAAGAGGAATTTGCGAGTCTGTGGAGGAGACCGTCGGCCTGACTCTCTGACCGCGCGAATACCACAAACACACTTGCCAATACTACAGCTTTTGGCGGTGGACCATCCCTCTTACACTTCATCTACAGCTTCTTTGGCCATACGTCCAACATTTCTGGACACCCAAAAGCTCGGTGGAAGCACGCAAGGCTACTTGTACAAGGCACGCTCAGTGGGTCCGTATCTTCTGCATCCCTTGGGCTATGTTTGCACTGTAAACACGGTGAAAGCACAAGGCAATTCTGGAAATCCGGAGCAGGAATTACAACAGCAACTCTTCTATTGAACTTCAAGCGTTAGGAACGCAGGCACGAGACCCTTATAGAAATCTATGAAAGTTTTGCCATCCAGATATTTCCTGTTCCATTAGGGGTAAGAGAGCAGCAAAACCAACTGGAAATTATCTGTATCAAGGCAGCTGACCAATGCCACGCACGGTCTCTGGAGCACGTCACCTAGCAGCCCCTGCAGAGCCTGCCTTACCGGCCTTTCCAAGTCCTAACAAACTACATCCCTTTGAAACCCAGTACTCTTTTCTGAGTCCTGCTCACACTAGGCCTGTTTTCACACTGAAAATACAAAATTTGGCTAAAACGATGCCTTGTGAAAACCATTACAAATTTCTTAGCTTCCACCCAGCGAATGACTTGTTTGGAACCACGGGGAGAGATCTTGACTTGCAGAACTCATCCCCGAGCCGTGGATCCTGGGCAACACACTTCTCCTTCAGCCTTTGGGTATTGCTTGTGCTTGCTGGAAATGAAAGAGTTAAACTACACACTACTTACTTTCTACCCACAAGCCTGTGAAGGCTACAGACCACTAATTCATGTGTTTATCTAAAGCTTCTGATGTTCTATGTATTTTTTGAAGGGGTTTTTTTGTTGTTTTTTTTTCAAACTAGGCTGTATTTTTCCCTTTAAACTAAAGATATAAAAGTTAAATCCGGAGGGCTTAGCTGCAGTTTACACACTGCTAAGTGTAAAGCACTGGCATTTACAAGCCCTCTGTCCCGTACGCACACACATTGCAGCTTAGCCAAAAATCTGCAAATATTCATTAAAATTCAGAAGCAAATTCAGCCATATTTACCGCTGCTTCACATTTGCTTTCTGCAAATATTTGAGCACTTGTACTTTACCAGTAAAAATACTAGCGAATAATGAATTTTAATTTCAAATAACCACTGAGCTTACCATGGTATGTTCGGTTATTACATGCACGGTCCGTACGCTAACACTTATCTGGTGAGAAATGCCATCCGATCAGGAAACAAGCAGTACTCTGTGACTTGTACAACTAACAGTACAAAATCCAAGTATGAAATATTTCCACACTCATTAACGTGGAAATTTCACGGCACACCACAGAATTCAAAAAACCTTACATGCCCTTTGAACCTTACCTATGGCAGTAATAAGCCTCAAAGGCGTAGAATGAGAGGAGGCTCTGAACATCTGCAAGAACTGGCATAAAAATCCAGCGTTTTGCATTGACTGAACAGTCCCTGTGAGAATTTCTGTTTAAATATTCAGCAAGACAACTCTCACTTTTACAGAAAGGAGTAGAGGACAAGATACACAAATGATTCTTCTTTTTAAACGTCTATTAAAAGCTATTTTAATTTAGACAAGATGTTATTCACTTCCATATTTTAGCAAATGATATAAATAAGAGAGAACATAATTTTAAATTATTTGGGGTTTACATTAAATTCTTAAATACTTGTGTTTAATCTTTAGTAAAGACCTCAGAAAGTATGCCTAGCAGCATTAATCAGGTGGAATCCCTCTAAGACCTTGTAGTCAGTCAAGCAGCAGAGAAGGAAAAAGCCTGTTAGCTCAAACTGAACAGCCAGCTTCTCACTCACAGACCTCACCGTGGTGAAAAAAAAATTGTATTTTGGGAGCACCCTCCTTGCCAGCCACAGTCAGACTTGCGTTTTGCCGACATCTGCTGCCATATGCAGATTTTTGCCCAGAACACTTCCCTGACGCAATATTCAGACTACGCAAAGTGCAAGTTTGGGGGTTGGAGAAGTGTTGCACTGTAATTCATGTAAGAGGCCCAGAGTAGGATTTGGGGGTCTCTTCTCCTAGTTTTTGTAATACTGTGTCTTCAGAAAGACGTCAGAGTTCCTAGGACACGCAGTTTTCAGTGTGTGAATAACTACTGCACATCTGCCAATTCTCTTCTGGGCTCTGTTTACCCTTTATTTTCTTTATCCTCGTGGAATGTCGCGGAGGTCTAGGGATCCTGCACAAGCAAGGAGTTTCAGACTAGCAGTTATGAAAGATCAGGCTGGAAACAGTTGTCATAAATTAATGGGTTTTTGCATAATTTTTCACTACAAGTCACGTCTGAGTAACTTTTGAGTATGAATGAAAAGGACATCACGCTCTAAGCATATCTGCATTTGAACTCAGCAGGCAATCTCTTTAACACTAACTCAAGGGTTTCCGCCCTGAATAGTACCCTCCATTTAAATATAATCCACTAACTTCAATATCTATGCAGAGAGTGAATGTACACTGCCTAACACTCTTTAAGTTAACTATCTGGGGGGAAAAATTGTGTTGAAAAAATGAAATCTTCTCGTTCCAGCTGATAAACTTCGGACACAAATCAATCTTCTTTTATTCATTTGCCTTATATGCCATTTAAATTTCGGAAAGTTTCCACATCCTAAAAAAGTATGTTTTAGAAATGCTACAAGCTCATTTTGGGGTTTGTTAATATAGGTACAATATAAACAATGGATTTGAGGATCTTGCAGAGGAAGAACCCATTTTGTACATAATCATGTTTTAATGGACTCTGTTTGTAAACTGATGAACCCATATAAGACCGTGACTGTGACTTTTTCCATCAACACAGAGTTGCATGGCTAAGAGCGTGTATTTTTAAAGTATGCTACGAAAACCGCTGCCTGCTGACGCAATGGTCATCACCAATTTCTTTAAAGGTAACTCCGTTCATAACCTGGAGCCTTAGTTCTGGCAAATTTCCTATAGATTGCATGGAAAAGTTTAGCCAAGCAGAGATGATAGTATCAAGAGCCATGCTAGCATGTTTAATGCGAACTTACTCTGAACTTCATTTAAATTACTTGGCCAAATTTCATGGAGTAAGACACTCAGCGTTTAGATTTTATCTACCATACAAGTCAGCTGAGACAACCAAATTTGTAATGACCTCGATCCAACATTTTGGGTTAAGACAAACATCTAATAACAGTACTTCACATGCTGGTTAATGATTTTTAGAGAATTTGACTGAACTCAATAGGTCATATTGATCCCTTCATTATATTTTTATCCAAAGTGGTGATAAAAAGTCCCAGATAGATGTTAACTTTTTTCTCCCCAAGTCCAGGAAGGCCTAACTCACCCCAGCTTCAGCTCAGCACGGACACATGGTGCCAGGCAGTGTATTTGATCAGTAGCCGGGGGTGCAGGCTGCAGCCACCTGCGGCATCCCCCTCCATCCTCCCCACATCCCACCCCCGGCTTCTCCGTCCTCCCCCTGCATCCCACCCTCACAACCCTCCACATCCCCTTGCACACACCCTTGCATCCTCCCACATCCCCCTCCATCCTCCCTGCGTCCCCTCAAAACCCCCACATCCCACCCCCCACTCCTCCATCCTCTCTGCATCCCGCTCCGGCTTCCCCACCCATCATCCCTGCATCCCCACACACACCCTGCTGCATCCTGCATCCGCCCCTCACACCCCTCCGCATCCCTCGATATTCCCCCGTACACCCCGCGTCCCCCCCACATCCCCCTGCATCCCCACTCCTCCATCCTCCCCGCATCCCCCCACACCCCCCCTTGTTTCCTCCCACATCCCCCTCCAGCCTTCCGTCATAATCCTCCGCATCCCTCCATACTCCCCCATCCTCCCCACGTCCTCCCACATCCCCCTCCATCCTCTCCGCAGCTCCCCAAATCCTCTGGAGGGGAATGGGCAGCATCAAGACCGTGCTTTGGGTTTTTTTGGTGGGGAGTGCCCACAGGGCGTTGCGCTAGGACCAATTTTTGCTTTCAGAAGGGCACAGCAGATCTCCACTTGCCTCGCAGGTGTGGAGCAGAGAATCAGGGCAAGGTCGCTGCCCCCCGGCAGCGGGGCACCCCCTCATAACACCGGCACGGTGTCCAGTCCACTCCCACCGGAGCAAGCACTCCTGCGCTTTTACCTCGGTATAAACCCAATGTCATTAATCTTAAAATCCTGTGGCTCGAAGGAGCTATTTTTAAATTGACATTGATGAAAAAGCAGAACCTTTCTCAGGTTTCCCTGAGATGCTTCATAAAAAGGGAATTTAGGATGTTTGAATTGGAAACTCACCTAAATGGATTTTTGTTAAGAAAACTGTCATAACGTTTGCCGATTACCTGTGACCCGATTAGCATTCAAACATAGGAAGAACCCACTTTCGGTGCTGCTTTTCCAGCCTTCAATCTACACCCTTCTACTTTGTTTACAGAGAAAACATACGCTGTTTTACCTATACTGGTGTAATTAAAATGGTAGAGTTCCCCAGCATGGATGCATTTCTGCCAGAATAAATGTGTTATACCAATACAGCTTATTTATATACAGAAGACAGAATAAACACCAGGTATATTAGCTACGTGTATACTTTACTGGCCCCAGAATTATACAGCACCAGCAAATGACCCCCGGGGTGACGGGGGCAGCTTTTTTGGCAGCCGTGCTTTGGGGTGCTGCAGAGGGACATCATCCCCGCAGGCAGAACAGGGCTCTGAGGAGAAATCACAGCGCTGAACAAAGTCAGCCAGATCTCTAGAGCTCCAGAGTTGGACATCTCTGAAGGTCTGTGCTGACGCAGCTCCACTGCTGAAGTGTTGTGAATGCGGGTATCGCCCTTTGCAGCCTAACAGCATCCATGCTGTCTCATTATAGCTGTAAAAGGTAATCAGAAAATGAACCAATTACGCTGCACTAATAAAAATTATCCATTGGCACAAAACCCGTGTGCTGGTGAGGCCTGGTGTAATTTCCTCATGGTGGCTCACTGGCCAGCGAAGGTGACTGATGTTGACTGAGCATCGGCGAGCCCCGAAGCCCTGTTTGTAAATGCACTCAGATATTATTAAAACGTCTTTGGAAGGGCTGTCACTAATAGCTGGTGGCACTTGCCTTTGCTTTTCAAACAGAAGGCGACACCTCGCTGGGACCCCTCTGCTGCTGGCTCCGAGCTGCTGTCACTGAGGTGCAATGCCACAGCAGCCAGCCCAGCAGGCAGCCTACCCTGTGACACGGGGACACTAAACTTTAACAGAAAAAAAAAAATAGAAACTTATTAAAAGAGAAAATAACTGTTTGTTTTTTTTTTAAGAAAAAAGTGTATTTTACAAGGAAAAAAAAATCACTCGTCAGATATATTGTCGATGACTTCTAACAGATTTCTCATCTGGTTGAGAGGACTTTGGGTTTCATGAGCACGAGTGACAAAGCGGGGAGGGCTGCTCTGCTCAGCACACACGCACTCCGTGCTGTAAACAGCTCCTTCCGAGGCCACGGTTTGTCATTAAAGCCGAGCGCCCGTCGCGGCTTTTTCTTGCCGTGGGCCGGCAGAGGAAAAAAATTCCTCCGGATCCTCCGGGAAAGCGCGAAGCGGCGGATGCGCAACCCCCGGAGGGCCGGCCCTGCGCGGGTGCGCAGCCTGCGCTGCCCCGGGCGCTGCGGGGAACGGGGCGATTGGGTGCGAGGTGCGGTGAGCGAGCGGGGGCGGCCCGGCCTGGGGCAGAACGCGTGCTCCCCCCGCCCGCCTAACCCCTCCCGCTCTTCTCTCGCGCGGTCTGGAAGAGAAAAATACAATAACTTTCCTTACTTAATGCCTTTATGGTCTGTGAAAAATAATCACTTGTCCGCCACTTACTCAAATGTAAAAAGAAAATATTAACATTATATCGCAAGCGCGAGAGTAATAACTGAAGCTTGGCCAGTTCCGAGCCTCTGACACTGCTGATGGACGCAGCTTGCCGTTCTGTTAATTTAGGTTAGTGCGCCAGTGAATCTATCTTTTAATTAAAAACGGCCGCTGTTTTCACGTGCACTGAAGTCGTTAGCCTGTAACCTAACCAGAAACAATAGCCAGAAGACGAAAGAAAGGAGGGACAAAGTCGAGCGCCCACCGCGCCCTGCCCGCGCCGGGGGACCTCGCAGCCCGCCCGGGCTCTGCCCGGCCCCTCCGCCCGCGACACCGCCCCTTCCCCCTTAACGTTAATCCTTATCCCTAGGTCAAATAAAACATTTCGAACCACTTGATTGTTTAAATAGATATGTCATTTTAGTGTAAGAATATGAGCTTGCTTCCTGTTTACTCAGCAATGGCCGTATCCTGTGCTTACAAACACTCCATCGCTCATCCCGGGAGTTTATTTAACCCGGGGTAGAGGAAGCCACCCCCGGGCACCCCCCGCGGGGAACCCGCCGGCCCCCCACTCACCTCCTCACCCCAGCGAGGCCGGACCCCCCGGAGCGTGGCGAAACGAGGAAAGCGGGGAACAACCGTGTCAGAAACGGGGGGACTTCAGCGCAGAGTCACCGTCACCGGCGGTGACGGGGGGGCCCGGGGCTATGTTTAATTAAAGCCCGAGGATGCTGTCGGCGCGGCCGCCCCCGTGCCGCGAGCGGGGGATGCAGGCGTTACCGAAAGCCGGCTTCGGTGCGGGCGCCTTCCCCCGCCGTGCGGGGCCGTGCCGGGTCAGAGAGGGACCCGCTCCCCGCCGCAACCGGCGGGAGGCACCGGCAAGCCCCCGAGCCCGCGACTGCTAATTACCATCTTTAATTGGGAGGCCCGCCTAATTAGCTCCCCCGCAGCGTGGGCTCAGCCCGGGCCCCTCGTCCCGCCGCGCAGCGCCCGCCCGTCACCTCCGCGCAAGCACCGCGCCCGCGCTGCCCCCGGCCCCGCTCCCCTCCCCTCGCTCTCTGCCTCTCGCCGCTTCCTGCGGTGCTTCTGGGTTTTTAGCAGGATGGCGGTAATTGCATGTCTCGGTAGATGCTCTATAATTTGATATCTCGATGGAAAAAAATACAGCAAGGACTCGGGGAAAACAAACAACAACCACAACAAAAAAGTAAGGCAAAAAGCAAAGCGCCACGGTTTCGTGCTACGTCGCAGCAGCTCTCAGAGAGCCCCGGGAGAGCGGCAGGAGCGGAGCGGCGGGAGCGGAGCGGCGCGGAGGGTGCGGGCTCGGCCCTGCTGCGGTTGGAAGGGGTCCGCTCCGGCTGCGCTCGCCGCCGTGGGCTATCAGGCCTCCTGCCCCAACCGCGTGTTAAAAAAGCATCATTTAGGATGATGCGGAATCTAATTAACTCATTTGACAGCAATTAACGATTCTTAAAATGCAAAGCATCCAAATTTGCCCGAGAAAAGACTGCGGATCGTGCCTCTCCCGGCCGCGGGCAGGCCGAGCCGTCAGGGAAAGCGACGGGAGAATCCGCCCGGTACCGGGCGGGACAGCACCCGCTTTGCTCTGTCCCGGTAATCTGCCTGTTTGAATCTCTAACCTGCCTCCCGGAAAAAAAAAAATATTTTTTTTTATTCAAAAGCATTACATTACTCAGAGCAATAGTTCATAAAATACTTTATTGAAATAAAGTAAATATCTTCGCATTAATAAAACTGATCATAAAATGCAGTTTTCGAATAACTAGGGGCACCACAGGGTTTTAGACAGCGAGTAGATGTGAGAGATGGGATCCAGTGTCCTCCTGGCCCCCCCGGGCCGCCGCACAAGGCAGGCGTCCGTGGCGCAGCGCTCCGCGGGCGCGGAGAGAAGCGGCGGGGCGGGGAGGGGAGGGAGACGGGGACGCGACCCACCAAAACGCCCAATTCACCCGAGACCGACGGCGACCGCAACCACTAACCGTGCTGTCCCCCGTCCTCCGCCCCCCGGGGAGGTGCGGGGCCGGCAGCGGGCTCGGCGGGCAGCGCCCGGGGGGGGCGGCCGGGGCCGGCGGCGGTGGGGCCGGGCGGTCACCCTCACTCCTCCTGGCTGACTTCGGCCGGCGAGCCCAGGCTCTCGGGCGGCTTCTCTGCGTCCCGGGCTCGCTCCTGCTCCGAGAGCTGCTCGCTGCTGGGGATGGAGTTCTTCTTGGGGCGGCCCTTGGGCTTGGTGGGGGACTCCAGGCCGCCCCCCTGCAACACCTGCGAGGCGGGGAGGGGGCAGAGGAGGGGGGCACCCCGGTAAAACCGTGCTGCCATCAGCCCCGGACGGGGAAACCTCCCTCTCCCCCGTCCCCCGGCACCGCACCCGGGCCGCAGCTAGGGGAGCGGCCGCGGCAGCTCCCGACCTGCGCCGATCGCCCTCCGCGCCCGCGGGGCCGAGCTGCAAAGCCGGCCGGGCTCGGACCGGGAGGTCGGGCGGGGCCCCAGGCGATGCTGGCCTTAAAGACCGGGGCATATATAGTTTTTTATTATGATTATTATATTTTGGCTAGGGCCGGCATGCAGAAGGACGAGCCCGCGGGCCAGCACTCGGTACCCCGGTGGGGCGCGGACCCGGCGCAGTGCGGCGCGCAGAAGGGTCGGACTGGGGCACTTACTATTTTCTTCCATTTCATGCGCCTGTTCTGGTACCAGGTTTTCACCTGGAGCTGGCTGAGCCCCAGCGATTCGGCCAGGTCTATTCTGCGGGCGAGAGAGAGAGGCGGTGAGCCCGGGCACCTTTCGTCTCGGCTGGCAGCTTTCCTCCTTTTGCAGGAAAAATGAGCCCCCGTCCCGTCCCATCCCGCCCCGGTCCGGGGGGTCCGGCATCGCCTACCTGTCGGGCGTGGAGAGGTATTTCTGCTTCTCGAAACGCTTCTCCAGCCCCATGAGCTGCAGCTCGGTGAAGACGGTGCGGCTGCGGCGTCCCTTCTTGGCCTTGCTGCCCGGCTCCGGGGGGCCCGGCTCCAGCTTGCCGCGGAGGTGCAGCTCCAGCGGGAGATGGGGCGAGGCGGAGCCGCCCTGCAGCCCCGAGCCGGCGGCCAGCAGCGCCGAGCCCAGCCCCGAGCAGCCCAAGGGAGCCAGCGGGAACTTGAACACGGCGGCCGGCTCCGCCTTCAGCACCGCTGCGGGAGAGAGGGGCCGTCAGCGCCGGGCAGCCCCCGGCCCGGCCCCCGGGGACCCCCGGGGCTGCAGGGTGCCTCGGTTTCCCCGGGAATCCCGACCCCGGGCCCTTCTCCTCCTTGCTCGGCAACGACGCAGCGAGGCGGAGCGGAGACCCACGGGGTGCGGGCACCCCCGGAGCGGGGGTCGGGGCCGGCCTTGCCCGGGTGCCCCCCGGCTCCGCCGCCTCCGCGGTACAGGGTCACGTTTTACCCTTCAACCGGCGGTTGCTAATTACGGAATGAATTAGGGGGTTACAAGTGCAAATAGTTTAAATCAACCGAAAAGCGTTCCCCTCCCGTGCCGCTTAACAGCGTCCGGGCCCGCTGAGCCCCGGCGGGCGACGGGGTCCGGGCACGGTCCCGGGTTTCCCTGCCGAGCAGTTTTCAGGACATTTTCGACCGGGGAACAATTTATATTCCTCTCCGTGAACCGCAGTCCCACGATTTTCCAACGAAGACGCGCCCGGGGATGGGACAGGGAGAGTTTCCGAAGGGAGCGAGCCGGGCCGGGGGATGCTGTTGCAGAGACGCTCGGGCCGCCCTCGGCGCAAGCCGCCGCCGCTGCCCGCCCCGCCCCGGCTCGGTTCTCCCCGGCCCGGCCCGGCCGCCGCTTCCCGGCGCCGCCGCTCCGCGCCCCGGCCCGCGGCCCCAGCGCTGGTCCCCAGCCCGGCAAGACCCGGGGCGCCCGGTGCTCCGCTCCCGGCCTGCCCTGCCCTCCCCGCCGGCCCACGCGGGAGCGAGACCGTGGGGTGAAAGGGGCTTTTAGAGGAGTCTCTGCCGGCTCCCTCTCCTCGGCCTACGCCGAAATTGTGTTGTTGAAGCAAATACACCTCTCACTCCCTTACAGGGCCTGATCCTGCTCCGCTGAACCCGGCGGGAGCTGCGCCGCCAGGGCTATAAAGAGCCTTTTATCCATCCGGTCCACTATTTCAAATAGTTCTGCCCATCTTGAAAATAATACTAATGTCCAGATATTGCAATATATGTTGCTCCCTTGCCATGGGGTTTGACGCTTTCCTCTTTCTGTTTTAAAAGGAAAACAAGAAATTGGGATCCTCCTATTCCGTTCGTTCCTACGGATAAAGAGCGACGTCTCCGCAGACTAAGATGGCTTGGGAAATGAAAGCTTTCGCAATCACACGTTAAATACTGGCGTTTAAAATACATTAAATACTGGCGTTTAAAAAAAACCTATGTCGTTAATACACTGCATTTGTCCTAGATGCTGTATCAGATTGGACGGAGCACGCTGGCTCCCGCTTTAAAAAAAAATATATAAATATATATATATATATAAAATAATATATATATATGTCGAGTTTCCAGCTAAATCCGTGTCCGCAGAGCACCGTGCCGCCTCTTGCAGCCGTACGGATACATAAATACCCCACTGCCCAGGCTCCGGCCACTCACACCTCATCCAAAAACCCGAAAGAAGGACTCGGCGGCAGCGGCCTCCCGGGAGGCTCCGAGGCCGGGCTCTGCAGGCGGCGAGGCAGCCGTACCGCCGCTTTCTTCGTTTTAGGCCCAAAACACTCGCCCGGCTCCAGACTGAGAGCCTCCCGCGGCACGGCGAGGGGGTGCGCACGGCCGGCAAAGCCCGGCAGCTATTTTTTAGGCAAAATTCACCAGGTTTTCTTCAAGGGCACCGGCTCTAAAACGCGCTCGAGTAGACCAGCGGGAAATGCCTCCCCGCCGCCCCGCTCCCGCAGCCCGCTCCCCCCCAGCCGCCGGAGCCCGCGGGGCGGGCGCGGGGGCTCCCCCGGGCCCCGGGGACGTACCGAGGTGGTTGTGGTAGGGCCGGGCGGAGAGCAGCGCCTGCACCCCGAACTTGAGCAGCTCCCCGGCCGGCGCGGCCCCCTTGGCGTCCGGGGGGTCGGTGAGGATCTCCTCGATCATGAAGCTGCGGTAGCGGTGCGAGCGGTGGTCGGGGAAGGCTTCGGCCGGGAAGTAGTGCGCGGCCCCCAGCTCCAGCGGGTGCTGCATCCTCGCCGCCGCCCGCGGGGGGACCCCCGGCCGCCGGGGCCGCCGGGCTGCCCTAGCGCAGCCCCCCGGCCGGCGCTGCTGGCAGCCGGGCAGCGGGGCGCCCCGCGGGGGCTCTGCCCATCGCCCCGCCGCCCCCTACCCTGCCCCTGCCCCTGCGGGCCGGGCCCGGCGCGGCCCCCCCAGCGCGAGCGGCCCGGGACCGCCCTGAGCAGCGCGGCGGCCGGAGCCGTTACCGCCGCATGCACACGGGGCGCGGCACCGGGGAGCGTCTCTCCGCCCCGGGACGGCGGGCAGCGGCCTATTATACCGCCGGCCCCGGCGGGGCTGTCAGCGCTGCGGGGGAGGGCGCGGGAGGGGCTGCGGAGGAAGGAAGGGGCCGGGGCGGGCGAGTACCTGGAAGCGAGAGGTTACAGCAGAGCATTTGATCCCCTGCCATATAAAGCAAATTAGCCTTTCTGCCCGCCGCGGGAGAGCAGACACCCAAACAAGCGCTGGCCCCTTCGGAGCGCAGCCCCGGCCCCATCCACATCTCCGGCCCCGTCCCCAGCCCCAGCCCGGTTCCTGTCCCCGTCCCCAGCCCCAGCCCCGTTCCTGTCCCCATCCCCGTCCCCGTCCCCATCTACATCCCTGTCTCCATCCCCATCCTCGTCCCCAGCCCCGTCCCCGTCCCCAGCCCCAGCCCCAGCCCCGTCCCCAGCCCCAGCCCTATCCCCGTCCCTACTCCATCCCCAGCCCCGTCCTCAGCCCCATCTCAGCCCCATCCCCATCCCCGTCCCCACTCCATCCCCATTCCCGTCCCCATCTCATCCCATCCCATCCCATCCCGTTCCATCCCATCCCATCCTCATCCCCATCCCCATCCCCAGGGCGACAGCTCCGGGGAGCGCCCGGCCGGAGGGGGGGGACACACGGAGCCACCCCCGGGGACCGCCCCGCCACCTGCCCGGGCCGGCGCCCCCAGGGCCGGCTGCCCTCGGGGGGGGACCAGCCCCGCGCACCCAGCCGTGGACCCGCAGGTCCCCCCGGCGGGGAAGGGCCGCCGCCCCGCGGCACCGCCAGCGGCTCGGAGCCCTCGGGGCAGCCCCGGTGCGGCGGCCGGGGGGAGCCAGGGCCCGGAGCATCCGGCGCAGCCCGAGGGGAGGCGGGGGCCGCGCTGCCGGTCTGGGCTCGGGGCTGCCCGTCGAGGGGGCCCGGCCCGATGCCCTTAGCTCCGGGCTCCCTCCGGGCCTCGGCCAAATCGCTGTGAGCAACTGGCAGGAGCTGGTCCGGGAACGGAACAAAACACAGCACGGAGCGGGCCGTTTCCCTTGACTTTTACAGCCGTTTCACGAATATTTTGCTCGGTACAACGGGATTCGTTTAATTCCCCTTTAGCCCGTGTCACGCAAGACAGCAGATAATTAATGAGCCATTCCTACTCATTACTGACGTACTTCGTGCAAGATTTATGTGCGAGAGTCCCAACGCTCGTAACTCCCGGCAGAAACGCAGGCGCCGGCGGGTTAGAGGGGGGATGATGTCGGCGAGGCCCCGGCAGCCCGGCCGGCGGGGTGCCCGCGGCAGGGAGAGCTAGCAAGGGCCGCGGGATGGTTTTTGGCTGGGCTCGGCCCCCTCCCCACGGCGGGAGCGGCAGCGGACACGCGGGACCGCGCGTTAATGATTTCCACGGGAGGTATCCCACGGACTCAGCCCAGCCGCTGTCTCTGCGACGGAGCTGGCCCACGCAGAGGGACGGGCGTCGGGCTCATCCCCGGGGGAAGGGGAGCGTAATCTCCCTCTTGGTTTTCGACCAAAAAAAAAGGGATTTCGGCACGTTTTCTCGGGGCTGGCGAGGGGTCTGCGGGGGCCGTGCGGGATCTTGCCCGGCCCCACTCCGTAAGCCATAAGCAGGACGGGACCGCCACGGGGGTCACCCGCGGATGCCGTCCCTGAGGGCAGCCCACGGGGGAACGTGTCCCAGCCGGCAAGTCCGGCCGACTCCCCACGCTACCCCGGCCCCGGGCT
Organism: Calonectris borealis; assembly: GCF_964195595.1. NCBI lineage: Eukaryota > Metazoa > Chordata > Aves > Procellariiformes > Procellariidae > Calonectris > Calonectris borealis. The sequence continues at coordinate 23,992,264 of NC_134321.1, read as the reverse complement.
CCTCCGCGCTGTCCCGGCTCCAGCGCTTCTCGCCGGGCTCCGCGCCGCGATCCCCGTCCGGCAACACGCGTGGAGGGACCCGCAGCCGGCGCTGCCCGCAATACTAGCGAGCAACCTCGCGGGTGGCCTTTGGACCCGCAGGGAGATGCAGAGGTCCTGGCTGGTGGGACCCCCGGAGGATGGGGACACACGGGCCGGTATTTTTAATTAAATCGTGACGGAAGGGGTACGTGGAGGCGTTTCAGGAACTATCGCGGACACGAGGCCGAGCTGCCTGCTCTTTTTGGCGGTATTTAAATCCTGCTGTCGTTTCACCTTACTACTCAACCATTGCATGGACAAAATCGAGGCGTTTCTCGAATTAATTTATGCTCCGTACTTCCACTGCCTTCCCAGATAACCTGTTCCATATGTTTACTGCCACTTGTACGGAGCAGTTCCGCAGGGATTTTTCCGTTTTCTCCACGTTTCTTCAGTTTAAAATTCTGCCCCTTGCTCCGTGAAACACTAATGAGCTGCAAAACGCCTCATCAGCTCTCCCCGGCCCTCCTCTGTCCTGACTGCTGTCAGAGGGCTGTCGTTCATTCGGACATCACCCTCAGTGTTTGCACCGCCAACGAGTTAGCGAGAGACGACAAAGCCGTGGCCCTGTTGGGGTGCCAGCGGTCCTCTCCCGGTCTCTGAGGACGCGGACGTGGGGCAGCGGCAGGGACCGGCCGCGCTGAGCCCACCGAGATGCTGCGCGGCCCCGGGGCCGGGCCGGGCGCCCCCATCCCTGCCCCGCGCCTCCCGTTCCCTCCTGGAAATCTCCTGGGCAGCAGCGTCCCCGTGCACCCCCACCCAGGGCTCCGGGGAGCCCCAACCCAGGTCAACGGGGCCTCAAAAATCAGAACAAAAACCCTCCCAGCTCCTCACACGGCTTTTTGTCCGCCCACCTTTTGTCCATCTTCTCCATGTAGGTGACAAGGTATTTTCATGCCAAGGTACTGATGTCTAACGGCCGAGGCAAAAGAGGCCTTTGGAGCTATTATAATAAATAACAAGGAGAATAATTACTAGTAAAGCGAGAAGAATTTGGGCCACATTCAAGCGAGCAGACAAATCCACCTCGGGTTGTTTAAACAACCTCACCTCCGAGACCACCGCGCTCATAAACAAACAGTACGATTAGAATAAATTTCCAACTACCCACCTCAAAGCACACACCTTGACTTTTTGTTTTTCTTTAAAATAAAACAAACGGCAGGAATAATTGTATTTATTCCCCGCTGTCCCCATCTCTGAGCAGGTTCGGTTCAGTGCAGTACAGACCTGGTATCATTTCCCAGCATACGGAATTACCTTTGATAATTTAAGGTTTTATATACCTTGTGAAATATCTGCCCCGAGGCTGCTTATGTGAGCAGCCGCAGCCAGGCAGGCATGGCCGGCCTGGGGATCGCACAGCACAAATCCATCCTGGGAGCCGGCCCACAGCCCCCACGTTCATTAAAAAACATATTAACGTTTATGGAAAATGCGCCTGTTGTAAGATTTGGATGCTGCACTGTGAGAAAGAAAGGATGAACTTCACCGTCCGGCTGCACTCACAGTCAACAATCCAAAATCGTTGCAAAGCAAATCCTACAGCTAAAAGTACATCAGGCAATATTTTTAAAATTATGACTCTTACAATGCCTGAAATTGTCTGTTTTCCTGGGCTCTTACAGAGCAGTTAATCCGCGCTCTTATTTTGCATCAATCTGTCCGGTAGATACAATGCTGAGCAATTCACACAACCGGTCTTTTATAAATAGCACCGTTTCAGAGTGGAAGTTCTGCAAAATACGTGGGGCTTTAGGGAGGAACTGGATGAACAAGATGCAGGCCCCAAATTTTATACACTTTTTTCCCCAGCTACTAAAAGGGAATCACCTTTCTCTGCAAAAATGCTCCTCATTTAGTGAGTGGGTTTTTTTTTTTGCTTGCACCAGGGACCGACTTTATATAACTGTTAGAAACATAGGCTATTTCTAGAGTTACCTATTTAAAAATAATTTTATACAAATGTACGTAATTCGTTTCAGAAACTATCAGTACATCTATCCCGTTCAGAGGCTCTTCTAACCGTCATTTTATATAAAAGTGGAACGCGTTTTTAAAGGCTTCTTTTGCTTATTTTTACACTTCAGATATCTTGATAGATGTCTCTATTTTGGTCGGGCAACTCAGAAAAGGATGACAGTTCAACTAGTACCAATTTTGCTATGAAGAAGGAAACAAATTCACCCGGTGATTTAAAATTCTTCACTGGGGTAGGAGTACTTTTGCTTCGCTGACTAATCACAGTTTTGACGGGAAGAAGAGTTTTGCCGAGTTTTGCACATCACCGGCCCCTCAGTTAAGTCCTCGTAGTATTTTCCTAACTCCAACAACTCCGACGCGAAAAAATAATCAAATTAAGACTCTTTGCCTCCTGGATCCCCCAGGAAACATCTCAAAACGGGAGAACATTTTTAGATGAAAGGGGCAGCAAACGAACCCCTCGCTTGCCAGCCTCGCCGGTGCGATCGGACGCGGGAGCGCTGCGGGCGGCCGCGGTTGAACCGCGCAGAGCTCCGTTCCAGACGCGCAACCTCCGCGGGGCTCTTGGCAAGGGCAGGGCACAGCTCAGAGCTGTCAGATCGCAGTCTCGGCTTGCCCGGGAGCAGGGGGGTCCCGCCGGCCCGGCCCGGCCCGCTGCCCCGCTCTGCCGTGCCGGGCGGGGGGGCCGGTCCCGCAGCGCCGCTCCGCAAGCCGCGCACCCCGCCCCGCAGCCACCGTGAGGCGAATTAATGAGCGGGTTTTGTACCGGAGCTCTCCATGCATTTTAAACCCAAAGACTTCTCTGTTTTTCCAACATCACCTTTTAAAAAAATCCCGTCAGACGCCCCCATCCCCACCCCCCCCATCCCCGCCGAGGGGAAGCCGCCGCAGGCGGCCGCAGCCGGGGGGAGCCGGTCCCCGGAGCCCGCCCCGGCCGGGGGGTACCCGGGCCGCGGGGCTCTGCCCCGTCCCCGTCCCCAGGAAAGTGGGGGTGACGCTCGTGCCATTGCGGGAACATCACCCCCGCAGCCCCTGCCCTTCCCACGGCTGCAGCGTGTCCGAGGAGGGGGGTTAGCCACAGCAACCTCCGACTCGCTCTCTTCTCGTGGCACTTAATATTCAGGAAATCCACAAAGTGGTACGGAGAGAGTGGAAAACGTGACATCACAGGCTAATTGGGAAGGAGCATTAGGGCTGGGGGAATAGCTCAGTCCTGAGTAATACATTATGTTTAATGGCTGAGTACGGCTTCATCAGCATTTAAACACGTATCCCTCTAAAAATGATTTTCTGCAAACACCTGGCCTCATCAGATAGTTTGACTATTTAATTGTCTTTGAAAGTCACGTTTAGAGGGTGCAATTAGGTTTGAGCTGGGAGCTGCACCCCAGCCCCTCTATTTCCCTGCCGTATAGGGTACACCACCCCTCCTCCCTGCTACACACGCTCCAACAGCTCTCACAAACGAGGTGTCCCCCATTTCTTCCAGAGCTTTACAAGCATAAGGAAACCATCCCTAAAACTGCTATTGCCTGAATACATTTAATTTATATCCGATAGAATAGCCCGCAAAATCAGAAGCTCCCCACGCGAGCCATCTCCCTCCCCACCACAGCCACTGGGGACAACACACACTCCTCCTCCTGTGCAACCACGTACCCACCCGTTCGACTGTAACACCTTTCCCTGGCATCCTTTATTTTGCAGAACACCAAAAGAGCACAAACAGCGAGTGAGGTACACACCATGAAAGCGCCTCTCTCTCCCTCTTTTTACAGACAAGATTTTAAAATCTTATTTATTTATTAGTTTTAATTTTTTCCCTAGTTCACAGACAAGGGATGCAACGCTTGGAAATACAAACCAGTAACTAGCCACAAACGTGATTGGAGTTCAGGCTGGACAGTATTTCTTGTGACAGCCTCTCCTCTGTGAGCTGATTTCTAGCTACGAAGAGATCCGTAGGTTCAGAGGCTCCTTCACCAGCACTGCCAAAAGCGCAGTGGCTGCAGCCCCTAAAAACAGTGTCCCAGCTAACAGATGACTGCAATTATGCTTTCCCTTGTTGACAGCCTATATAACCATTTTTCTCCACCCAGAGCTGCTATCAAAAGGCGTGCACAGGCCTTGGGCCCCAGTCAGCATAAATCCCCCAGTCCAGGGTTTCACACCAAAACCGATTGTGCACAGCAGGGCTACAACCGGAGCTATGGACGCGGAGCTGCGCAGGTGAAACTGCAGGTAACAAATGTGTTTTGCAAATGACAGTTGGGAGATATATAAAAGGGTAAGTTAAATGTAGGTGCATTAGTTCAGTAAATAATCACACTCAATCTGAAACAGCACCTATGGCTTTACTATCCATTTGTAGGTGCCAAATGAGTTTCAGACAGAAAACAATGAATTGTTCTTATCACTCTTGTATTATTTGAAATTCAAGCAACCCCTGCATCTGTCGCAAAATTAAGGATGCCCTTAATGATACCACATTAGCCCCTGTGCTGTAAACACTTCGATGTGTGCTTAGGTTATTCACTGTGTACACAGTTGACTGACTGGCATAGGACTGTTTATAGTTCATAAAATTAAGTTAATGACTACATCTGTGCAGAGCTGGGGCCTTCAGTTTTTAAAAGTGAAGTGAAGAAACAGAATAAAATCCCTACATTCTTCAGTTTTACAGTTAGCCTCCAGTCAGTTTTGGTTGCTAGTTCTCGAGTACTACGTCAGATCTGGATGGTTTGGGTTTATAGATCAGCAGGGAGATGTTTAAGTCATTTAACACAATAATGGCTAATTGAAACATTTTATTTAAAAAATAACAAGATGTTTTATACATACTAAAATCATGTTAAAGCTGACTTCCCAGTCTCTCACAAGCACCACTACAGCTAGTTAAAACCCCCTAAGTTAGAGAGCCAATTACATAAAATAGCTTTCCTTAAATGCAAACAATATAAAACAATTAAGTGATGAAGGGTTCCTTTCTGTTAGTTTATTTCTTAATCACGCTTTTGATTTGTATGTGTATCTTGTTTTAAAATACGGGTACAAAAACATTAAAGTGCCCCTACAATAGGGATTAGGAACAGAATCTCTTCTCATTCCTGTAGAAATTAATGGCCCTGCCAGAGGAGAAGGGTCTGCAGCCTGGGCTCACAAAAAAGAAAATCACACCGATCAAAAATACTTAAGAAAAATCTTCTAAAAATGGACAACCAGGTGTCTGAAATCTCCTAAATGGCTTCTATTTTTAGAAGTTTCCCTTTGCAATGCAGACTGCTGCAGATATTCCACCTGACAGGCCAACTGATCTGGTGCGGCTGAAACCTGCCATCATGGAAACATCAACTCCTATGGACTGAGGCGAATCAGGCAGGCGTTACCTGCTGCGAGGAGCGTTAATAACAGAAGGCAATTAAAGATACATGGCTTCCCAGACATCAGACGCTCGGAAACTGAGTATGATTTACCGCCGCAGGCTAGATTTTTTTTTTTTTCAATAAAATTGTGCCATGTGGATTAGGATTTCTGTATGCTGTTTACGTTCCTAAGAGCCTTTATCTGGTTTAATCTCCATAGCCTGGCTGAGATTCAATGGATCCTTAAAAAAGTAACTTGTTGTAGGAGTCTTGCTCATAAATCAGGAGGCAAGGCTAAAATATTTAAGAGGTACCCGTGGTCGGGCCACAGGCGGGACGGAGGCGGGCGACCGGGCAGGGGCTCGCTCTCGTCTTCATCTGGGCGGGGAGCCCCGGCCCATGACGAAACCCGGGTGCCTCACGCCGATGTGCTAAATTTAACCAACTGACAACAAGGTTTGGCTCTGAACCAGCTGACGCTGGTGGCAGTTGTGTCCCCGGGAGCGGGTGCTGGGTTTAAGGGAACCCGGTTTTCACCAGAGACGGCAGGAAGCCGGCCGCACCGGTTCGCAGGTATGGGGTATTTTTCATGCCGTTTCCTATCGCAGGGAGCTCCCTAACTTCCCACAGTACAAGGGTCCCGGCCAAAATCACCCCCTGAAGCTGCAAGCCAACCTGCGTGAAGATCCTGCGCACCCTCCCGATGACTCCTCACGCCTGTGCTCCTCACGCCAGGGCTTTGCTTAGTGCACCCTGCTCTGAATCCAACCCACGACACAGAGGATTGCAAGAAAAATCAAGCTTAATTTTCTCTCTGTTAACCTCAGAGGGGGACTCAGGCAGGTGCGGGTTACGTTCTGACCTGCACCCTGCAGCGACCCTCCCCGGCTCACATTGCCGGCTGTCTTCAGACCGTAATAAACCCGCTACATTGCGATACCTACTTCTACGGAAAATCCATCCCATAGATGCACTTAGGTTGGGACGGAAGAGGGAAAGGGTGAATTTTTCTACAGTTGTCAACTTCTTCCTCCGGTATCCCACCTCAGTTGGAATAAGCATGTTTTTTCTTACTATCATTCACGGACCAGTCTGAGAATGAAATAGGGAATTAGGAAGGTCATATTTTAATGAAATACTTTAAAAGAAGCAATGTTAATAGAGGTCAATCTGTACACAGAAAATTCCCCTTGAAGGTGTGAGATTTTGAGAGATTAATTCCTTCATCATTCATACAAAGGGAACTAGCTGTATGAAGAAATTAATTACTCTGGGCCCATATATAGGCTTTACTACTAACCTGAAAGTTATAATGAACCTACAGCATTGCAGGAACAGATTTCCTCTCCTTTCTAAGAGATGATTAACGAGAGCTATAGGGCTTTCTATAACTAGCCATACGAAAGACCAATGTTCTTACGAAGTTAAAGTGCGATGGTTTCTGATTTCCAGTCTGACCCTACAGGCCTTCCTCAGGCAAAACCTGGACCGTGCTTTAGGTCTTTTATTCTCTTTGCACAAGTGGACTGGGATTCTCAGAAGGACTTAAGGCCCTTGATGCTGCAGCAGAAAATTTGAATTCTGTCTATTGGGGAAAACCTTGCTCACACTGAAGTCACCGGAAGGAGATGTGCTATCGACTTCGGGCGAAACGAGAACCGATTTTTACATTGCCTACACTGCAATTCTTACATCTGATATGGCAAATTTCTATTTTGTCCAGAACAGAATTTCAAACCCATATATGGCCATGACTGCTTAAGAAGTTTAAACAATTTTGCTTTCCATACATATATTATGACACTTGCAAATTTTTGGACTTTAATACTTAATTTCAAGAACCCACCGATGGTTCGCTATCTGAACTGCAGATGGATTGATTTAATGCGGCTCCGCACCCTTCCTGCCTTACTACACAGCTCTTCCCCGCTCTTTCCCTTCCGCCTCCCTCCCGCCTTGCAGCAAGCACCGCACACCCCCGCACGGCCGGGCCCCCCCGCCTTTCTCCGAAACCCACGCAGGGCGGCCGGCGGCGAATGTAAACCTGCGAGAGGCTGCCCAGCACCGAGGGAGGGGAAGACCGGGCGGGACCGGCCGCTGCAGCCCGGGCCGGGACCCCCCTCAGCCCGGGCCGGGATCCTCCGCTGCAGCCCGGTCCGGGCCGGGACCCCCCGCTGCAGCCCAGGCCGGGATCCTCCGCTCCAGCCCGGGCCGGGCCACCCCGCTGCAGCCCGGGTCGGGCCGGGACCCCCCCCCTCAGCCCGGGCCGGGACCCCCCGCTGCAGCCCGGGTCGGGACCCTCCGCTGCAGCCCGGGTCGGGCCGGGACCCCCCCCTCAGCCCGGGCCGGGACCCCCCGCTGCAGCCCGGGTCGGGCCGGGACCCCCCCCTCAGCCCGGGCCGGGACCCCCCGCTCCAGCCCGGGCCGGGACCCTCCACTGCAGCCCGGGTCGGGCCGGGACCCCCCCCTCAGCCCGGGCCGGGACCCCCCGCTCAGCCCGGGCCGGGACCCCCCGCTGCAGACCGGGCCGGGACCCTCCGCTGCAGCCCGGGCCGGGACCCCTCCTCAGCCCGGGCCGGGACCCGCCGCTGCAGACCGGGCCGGGATCCTCCGTTCCAGCCCGGGCCGGGCCGGGACCCCCCGCTGCAGCCCGGGCTGGGACCCCCCCTCAGCCCGGGCCGGGACCCCCCCTCAGCCCGGGCCGGGACCCTCCTCAGCCCGGGCCGGGACCCGCCGCTGCAGACCGGGCCGGGATCCTCCGCTCCAGCCCGTGCCGGGCCGGGACCCTTCGCTGCAGCCCGGGCCGGGCCGGGACCCCCCGCTGCAGCCCGGGCTGGGACCCCCCCTCAGCCCGGGCCGGGACCCTCCGCTCCAGCCCGGGTCGGGACCCTCCGCTCAGCCCGGGCCGGGATCCTCCGCTCCAGCCAGGGTCGGGACCCGCCGCTGCAGCCCGGGCCGGGCCGGGACCCTCCGCCGCAGCCCGGGCCGGGACGCCCCCTCAGCCGGGGCGTGAGCGCCCTCTGCCGGCCGCGCCCGGGGACCAGCGGCACCCCCGGCTCCCCCGCTGCGGGCCCCTCCTCGCTATCCACGGGGATAATTGCAATTAAGACGTCCAAAAAAGGAAACTGTAGAATAGAAAGAATATTAGTGCAGAGGAAAAGAGAAAGAGGGAATAGCTGAGCCTTTAATTACTAAATATTACCCTGTGTAGCAGGGGGAGATTCACGGAAGAGCAACCTTGCCAGTAAGGGAAGCACAGAAATGCCAGCAGGCGATGGTCGGGCCCCAAAGTCACACAGCAGGGCAGTGGTAGGTGGGGACTGACCTTTTTGTCTCCCTTTCTACAGCTGTTTTTACAGCTTTGGTACACTTCTCATTGAGAGCCAGATCAGCCTAAAGCCTCCCAACTGCCTGGTGCTTGTACTTGTACAATACTGCTGAACACCAAAGTAAACAGGAAAAAAGTGCAAACGCTAAAGACAGATTCAGCAGTACAACGCTATTAACGCAAATTTTTCCACTGGTTTTAATACGGGAATTAGGCCCCTAGCTAACTCAGAAAAATCAGCTCCAAATCATGCTTATTCCTTTCACATCCCAAATAAAGTTCCAGCAAAAGGCTCTTTTTTTTTTTTTATTAGGTCATTTATATTACAAGATTTTGGTTCAAAAAGGGAAAGTTCTACTCAACATATTTCAATGAATGGCAACATGAGCACACAAAAGCTGCGATTTTAGCAATGACAGTAAATAATAAGAATCATTGTTTCCGAGAAGTTCTTGTATGTAACTGGCAATACCAATACATCTGCACATCCAGCAGTTCAGACATCGGCTCGTGCAGATCATCGACAGCCATTGCAAAATAGTGTGTATGTTACCTGCACATCCCCTCTCAGCAGCGAAGCTCCTGCTGGGCTCCACAGACCTCGGTGTACTCTGGGGCTGAGCGCTGATGCTTCAGCCGGGCAGAAAACAGGAGAAGTACACGGGAGCGTCTCCTCAACCCCATGCCAGACCCCGCTTCTGCTCCCTCTTTCTCACAGAAGAACCGCACATCACCTCTGTGAAGCTCCAGATCATATTGCCACAGCACTCCCTTTCCAATCCCCCCCATCAAACGTGACAAGTAATTTTGGTCCTCCTAACTTCTACCGAAATCCTCTGCCTCGGAAGTCTCTTTGAGATCTCTATACAACAGGCATTCCCAGAGATCACATTTTTAACTGAAACAGCAGTTTCCCAAGTCTTACGTTGTTCTGAAGCTCCTGCATAAACCTCCGCCATGCACTGCAGCTATGCCGGCTGCTGCTGTTTTATTTGACGACAAGGGAGGAAGCTGGTCAGTCACCACTGGGATTGTACTCGACGACTTTGAAAGCTCTCCCACCTCATCTTGTGATTGAGCATTGCCTTCCAGCACAGTCTCAGACCTGCAGATAAATGGCAGAGATGTACGACAACCCTGTGTCTTTGAACGATCACGCATTTGCCACCCCGCCAGCCCGTCTACGGAAGAGCAACAGAGAAGTTCACTTTTCAACACCTTGCAGCAACAGACCACTGCATGAGTCAACTGCACTGTACTTGGAGCTGCTTCATACTGAGCTTCTACGCAGAAGCCAAACACGAGAGTCATCAAGAGCTACATGCTGTAGGACTGAATCACCCTACAGCCCTTTTCAGATCTTTTTAGCTACGTCCAAATTTCTCTGGTCTTCTTTCAGCAGCTTGCTGCTGATGCGCTGCTGAGGGATCAGAGTAGTAACTCACGAGTGGAAACTCAGGATTAGCTCTTCTCTCTGGAGGACCTCTTGAATGACTGGCTTTTGAGTCTTAAATGATAGCAATCCTCTAACAAGTTATGGAAGAGCCTTTGAGTTTGACATTTTCATAAACATCAACCTTTTTATCCTCAATGTTTGTTGTTTAAGGAAATCCCTTCCAGTTCTTACGCATGTATAACATATAAAACAATTGAATTAATACCATATGAGGGTAGAGGGGTGAAAAATCATGTCTATAGCCAAAATAGTTCTGAAAAACTGTACAGCTGAGGTTTAAGATTGCCTATAGTGACTTTGTATTTTGTTTAGACATTGGTGTTAATACTTCATATAGATTATGTGCAGTACAGATTACAACAGTATGTGCTGTGTGTTGTATAATTTATGAACTATTAAACTTAATTCTTATGTTTTGGGGTTGTGAGTTATAACTGAACAGAATCTAAACTACCAGCAAATGAAGATTTTTTTTCTGGATTAAACTATTTTATGGGGTGGAGGGGAGACAGACCCAGAGCCAAATACTTGCACACCCACCCTCAGCAAGCTGAGAGCTCAAGCTTTATAAATTTAAATATCTTTTATGTTCTGCACATGTATAAGCTATACTGGTGGAGTTCCAAAACAGGGATCATCTGGCTGGTTTTGTGCTGTACATGAGAGGAAGATCTTGGCAACTGAGGAAAGCAGTGGGGAAACACTTCTGATTCCTCTGAACTAGAGGGATGCCAGAGGAAAGGCTAATGCTTGTATGACACTGAGCAGGTAGCCCAGCAGCGTTGACTACAAGTCTGCACTGCCCTCAAAAATGGAGTTGCAACTTCTTGACTGTTTTTTTTTATTACCTAGCTCAATTAGACACCAATATACTTGTGACAGCGTGGAGCTCAGGGCAGGCCTAGGCTTAATGCTTACCCTGCTCCTCTCCCGGATTTGCAGTCCACGCTGAACTCCACGCTGCCGCAGGCAGGTACAGCTACTGCTACTCTACCTGAGCTGCGAGTTCAAAGGCCCTTTGCTGTGTCTCTGTAAGTAGCGGGCGGCGTGTGAGTGAACACTAGCAGAGGCAGCTGGGAAGAATGTCGGGAAATAGCTGTGGAAGTAATTAGGGGAGGGAAGAAGGGATCTATTAAAAGATTAACCTACTAAAGATGATTTTCCTTGGTTCCCTATGTAGTCAATGGAGATTCTTATGTACAACCTGTAACTCAAATAAACTGTCCTACAACTCAAATATTGTCTTTTGTGAACCCTGTGCTATCTCTCTCCCGCAGTGGCGACAGCCTTTTGGATAAGCAGGTCCCAGTCAGAGATGCTACGGTACAATCAGGCTTAGAAACAGACTTCTTGCAGGCAGTGCTTAGCTGAAGAGTAGTATTTATCAAGTGAAAAAGCCTTGTGGTTCCCTCATCTCAGTTCTCATATGTAACTACTACCTGATGCTAGACTGCCCCAGACAAACTTTCACAGGAAAACACCTGCAACCATTTTAGTTTATGGCCAGCATAACGAGAACATTTCTGTCAGTCACCGCTTTGGAACAAGAAGTGCGAGGAACAGCTAGCTGAGGGTCCCCACTGAAGATGTTCAGATGATACTGGAAAGCTGCGTTGTTTTACTTCGGCTCTCAAGAACGAGTGATATCTCTCACTCCCATGCCTGGAGTTTACACAGCAGAATTTAAAGAAACAGCTTTATGGGGGAGGAAGGAGGAACCCAAATAGAGTGAACCTGGAAATCCTGAAGAGCGAACAGAAGGTGAGACTACGCCCTCCGGGTATGTTGGCAATGGTGGAGAACACACTCCTCCTCCAGCTGCAGGCAGCTGCTGAGGTAGCCAGCCACTACCTTCTCCCTTGCTTATAGCTCACTCATCTATCGTCAGGGCTCAGAAAAAACAACAAGCCTGGGCCAGATGAGTCTCTGATTCCTCACGGATACTCAGCATCTGGGGCTCTATCCAGCAGCTGAATCACCATAAGGGCTTTTGCAAATTACACTTTTCAATAAATTCTATTTTACTTTGACACGTTTTTTGTTTACAAGGTTTACTTGGGAGATGAAACAAAAGTTAATTACATCAACTGATGCGTCAAGAAAATGGATTGATTTGATATCCCCTCCAGATGGGCTTCCTTTGCGTGGCAGTATGCATACCACATCTTAAAGAAAGGAGACAGAATACGTTAAGAAGGCACATTTGAGCCATCAGACTGACACTTCTTTATTACAGTGTATTTATTTTTTATCATGTGCTTTGACAGAAGTCTCATAAAGTGTTATGCTCCTTCTGTAGGGTCAAAGTCTTGTGACCTTCCATGATTTTAGAGAGAGAGAACATAATTTTAGAGGGCATGTTTATTATTTCTGTAAACAGTCTGTTTTCCATGCCAAGAGAACGGTTTTTCTGTATGTACTTAGATGACAGCTCAACTTTACCGGCTCACTTTCCTGACTAAGCCTTGCCTGCCAAATGTTTTTGATCATAGTCTGGCAAACAAAACAATATTAATAGTAGAGCTGAGCAAATAATCTCCAGAAAACTGCTGATTTTTTAAACCTCTTTTTATTGCTTCCATAATATCTCTGAATCAAATGCAGCTTTCTTGAGTTCAATTACAATTTTAAAGCATCCTATTTTTTATTAAAAGCAAAATAACTTAACTCCATGGAATCAGAAAACCACTTGCAAAATGGTTGGTTGTGGCAAAGCAGGTCCATCACATTGTGTTCCTTACGTCCCCAAAGAAACAAGTGTCCGTGTTATTCCAGCATGAATGCACATGCTTGTCAATTTAAACTCTGGACACACAGCTTCCAAATCTGTTTTTACTGGCACAAAATGTTCGCAGATGGTAGACAAGACCACAGCCAAAACAAATTCATTTTAAAATCTGAATACTCCATTTTTGCAATATATACTGATTTCTGATAAATGCACTGAAGTAATTTATTTTCCCTTCAAATAGTGAAGATGTATTTCAAATATACCTTTCTGAACGTCCTGCATTCATGCATGATCTGATGCTCTATTAATGAGGTTATCATACAATGTATGCTCCAAGTCTTTGTTCTCTGATGGTCCATAAAAACTCTTGCAGCACCCTGCAGATGCTATGAGCTTGAAGCAAACTGACTACTTACCTAAAGGTTTTTGGGTCTTTTTTAAGTGGCACAGAGCTCATAAAATCTCTCCATGTTGTCCCACTATTATGTCAAGAAAGGCAGAATTATGGTACGTACATTTGACTGTTATTTGTAGAACGGCCTTCTGGAAATCAGTGTAGCTGAACAAAGACAAGCTTTAAGATCTGATGACAGTACCGATGGCACTGAGCTAGACCATGTCATGTTTTAGTCCTGTTCCTGCACAGTGAATAATGTAAGAGGGATGAAGACTCTGGCTCACTACCCTCTCCACAAATGTTCCATTTCCTCTTCTAGGGATGGGTTTATTCAGGGACTTGGATGGGACTTAATGAAAATCCTAACTAAACGTATCATGCAAATTACCAGGCAGCTGTAGCTGGAACAACCCTGCTTCTTAGACAATTTGCGATACAGCTCTCCAGCAGTATTTCCATACCTACCGAGAGCTGCCCCCTTCCCTCTGGACACCCAGCTGCAGGCGTACCAATAAATTCTTGTGAATCCCTGCAATTCTCTTTGTCAAAGTCTAACTCATCCTGAGGTCTCTTTGGGTTTTGTTCAGTGCCTTAATGGTCAGAAGACTTCACTTCTGCAGCTCAGTCTTCCTGATTTACATTTTTTGCCTTCTTCCTACATCAACCTTGTGGCATGTTGTTCTGTTTTGGCAACCAAAAGATTCACACTGCCTGACTCTGCTCCTTGGCCATTCCAGATATTTTGTTAAAAAGTAATTCATACTTCTTCATCCTTGTTCTTTCTTTCCCAACAACAAAAAAAAAAACCCAAAATCAAACTCACCGCTTCAATCCCTCCTCTTTCAACATCTCCCTCATGAAGCAGCCGTTCCATTCTGCCAACATGTTCTCATTTGATGGAGAGAGAACTATTATTTAGTTAATAATTGTTTCTAATCTGAGATACAGATAATACCCATTCTGGCAGCAAATTAGTCGCCTTAATGCACACAGCGGGCCTTAGCAGCCGTTGAGTTTAAGAAACTGATCACATTTTGTACAGATATGATTCTGAATTTTCACTGAGCATCACAGGGGATCTGGCATTTCTTACCTCTAGGTCAGAAACACCAGTCCAACCTAATGCAGCAGTCACTGAAAATCCCCTTCAATCCCCTTTTCCACAACTTACGATGTGAAAAAAAAAAAAAAGAAAAAAGCTGTAGACTGATAAGCTTTAACCATTAAAAAAATTACCACTAGAATTACAAACACAATGAACTACATCTCACTTAAAATATTTCTTACTAATGCTCAAGGCAGACTGGTAAGAGTATATGGTTTAAATTAGCTCCCTGCAAACTTACAGCTGCTATGTTATCCTATTAAAATTTATTTTCCTCCATTGTGGCTCATATTAATTTGCAGCTATAGAGCTGCATGTAACTTCAACCATTACAGGCTTTATAAAATGAAAAATATGTAAGCATTTGTTTTAGAAAGTAAAATGGTTACACACAGATGAATGATGAAAGCAGATTACTGAAATAGATGCAGTAGGTTACACCTTCACCTGCTGCAACGTTATTTCTCTAACATCTTTCTGGAAGGAGAACACACACCACACGCAGAGGGGAGAGGAGGGTCTCAAAGTTCCCGTATTGTATTCCCCGATCTGGGAAAGAATTCACCATGGTCAAAGCTGTAGACTTTGGCTACCAAATTTCTTAATCGTTATTTTAAAGTATAGCCACTCAAAGCCCAAGACACTCAGACCTTTCCCTGTTAGTTTACCTGTGCTGTTGTAAAATGGGGGGTGTTTATTATCTCTCTGCTGAGGTATAGTTATTATTTTAAAAAATCCTTTAATGAAAAGTGCAGGTAAGGTAAACTACAGAAACATCTACCCTTTTGTGACAACAAACTTACTTTGGACAACTTCTCACTTGACTTATCAGGCTGTCAGAACTATAAAGGCCAAAGCACAGTTTTAAGGTCTTGAAGCTTACAAATGTGAAGCACACAAAAACTGAAAAGATGAGTAGAAGGAAATTCAATACAAAGTCCCACAAAAAAAGCCAATTAAAAAAAAAAAGCAGTGAGAATAAGAAACTTCTACAGAATTGGGGGAAGACTGGTAACACGGCAGAGAAACACTCGCATCTTTTTAGAAGAAATGGGAACCAAATCCACACGAAACCAAATGCAAGGACATGAAATGGTCACGACAGGAAGCAGAATTGTTTCTGCTGCACTTGTCCTGCTCTGAAACGAAACCCAGTCCGCAATGAGGGGTTTCCACCCTCACACGGTTGTATGCCAGAGGACAGGAGGGATGAGTGGGAGGTGTCACCAACACACCGCCCAGGCAAACCGTCTTAGAAAACCTGTGGCAGTAGGCATCATTCCTCTTTTCCAGGAAAAGGTGGAAAGTTAAAAAGGTGAATGAGTTCCAGCAAAATACTCAGTATCTAGCAGATCCACTGGCTCCAGTGAATCTGCATGCAAACTTGCTCGTGCTCTCCAAACGCACAACAATGGCATTACCACGTTCCACTGAGGACTTCTCTAACCCCAGAAGCAGCCTCTCCAGCTATTTTCTCTTGCTATTGGCATTGTTTCATTACATCTGCTGATTATCCCTCGTAGTCTTTTGTTCCCTTCCCATCATGCTGATGTTCATCGCAAACAAGACAGATGTACAGTGCATGATGTGCCTGCATAAACACTGCAAATGAAAGGCTCGTAGTGAAAACCTAAATCATCTTTGTAAAGGCTGTGTTTATGCTGGAAAAGAACACTGTTATCCCCCTTGAGCATGCGGGATGTCAGGAAACAAAAAGAGGAATAAAGCGTTTAAATCCAGTGCTAGTGCAAGAAAGGTAAGGACCAGGAACAATTTGGATGCAGAAATGAAGGTAAAAGGTTAAAGGTAAACGTTCCATATTCTTTACAATACCTTACATTACGGATTATCCCCGTACAGTTATTCTTCAGCTAGCTGCTGGCTTTGAATCGGAAAGTGCTCAGAACACCTTGCTGAAAAGGTTGGCCTAACATCACGGTGCAAAATACCACCACGTTGAAGAGGTGGGATTTCCAAGCTACGCAGGAACTACTGAGGTGAAGCGCAGGAACTTTAGGGATGAAGCCCATTGCCCCCACGGCAATCCAAGGAATATAAAGAGAGGGCAGAATCTTAATAAAGACAAAAGTGTTTTACAGAGTTGGAAAAAGAACAGATGCAGCATGTTAATTTGCCACAAGGTGGCATGTGCTGATCTAAAATGAGTTCCAGGCAGGTAAGATTTGTAAGACTTAAACAGCAAAACTCAAATCTGGGGCACGCAGACTCAACTTCAGCGGATTTACTCCATTGGCGTCAGGTTTGAACTCGGCCTTACAGCATTACAGAATCTCTCTACGTTCCTAGGATTATCACCGAACTTGAATTCACACTTTTTCCTGGAAAAGAAAAAAGTTTCCTTTTCCCCATGTCACCCCTTATATTCCATTGAGTTTCTCTGACTAACCAAAAAATCCCTTTTCCTGGCTGTACCTGGGACCCCGTATCTTATGCTCAATCTCAGTGAGTTTTCTGCTGGTTCTGGTTCATCCTCTGAACCAAAAATTGTATCTTTCAACATACGACATTTCTGAGCATTCCTGCAACATGGGTTTCTCTGTGCCACAGTCCCGAGGGGGCCCTTCACGGTTCAGCCTGCCGAGAGGAGCGGTGACGGAGGCAGACTTGCCCCCCTCTGCTCGGCATTCCCCTCCGCACCACTGTATGGGCACAAGTGTTTGTGCAGCCGTACCATGAGCCAGATCAAGGACACGGTGTGGTGAAAACCTAATCTTTTCCCTCATTTCAGACAGAAAGGAGCAAAGCCAGCGTTTATTTTCAAAAAGCGCAGTACGCCTCTCTGGTTGTATCTCTACAACAAAGAAAACTTTATGCTTCCTTTTATGAATTTGATCAACGTCATAAATTCTTTCTGAAGCATGCAGGAAGTTTTTTTATTCATGTAATTATGTAATGATAAACACAAATTTTGGGAACAGATACCACATGGCGCGCTCACAGCCGTGCTTGGCATTCCAGCCCTGAGCCAGCAAAACCCTAAACACATGAGAATTATAATTGATGGCAAAGGCACAAATCACACTCAGCAGGACTGAACACTAAATGTGTGTCCTGTAGTTAATTTAAAAAATGAAACTTGTAAACTTTAGCAACAGTTTCTGACAGGTAGACACGGGAAGGGAAACCGCATTCGAGGCTTTTAGCGGGAGACAGAAGTAAGAGTCACACAGCCTTTTTTTTGCTTGTTTAGAAATCAGTTATTGCAGGAAATGCGGTATGCTAATGCTGTCAAAAACCAAGACATGTTTAAGACTCTTCAGTACTAACAGGACTGACACGTTTTAAGAAGCAAGCCCTGCGTCTCCTACGCTGACAGCTCCTTTAGCTTAGTAGAAAGAAGAGGAGCAACAGAAATTTCAGCATTTCCACTAAGTTCCCAAATCTGTTTTTACCTTTAAAAAACTTAAGTTAAAAATACATAAACACAGCTAGTGTTTGTGTAATTTATATGATATACTAGAGACACCGATTGTACGAGCTAAGGTACTAACGTGGCTAATGAGACAGGCGCATAATACTGTCAAAAATCTGCAAGTATCTTGAACACCACAACTTAACTTCACAAGTGTGTTACAAGGACACTCACTGCAAAAATATCCTTATTACCCGGCAGACAGATGTTTCAGCCTAGCACACTAATGCGCCACAAAGGTTTACAGCTCTTACTACTCCTTTAATCAGGAACTGTGTATTCAACTTAAGTATTAAAATAAACCATTACAATTCTATTCCACTCTGTGTCCAAGACCCAAGTACCTTTTATGCCTGTTAAAAATGCTAAAAAACCCCTTTAACTAAGCCTCTCAAAACCCCATCTGATGTCTGTTTGGCATCTCTTCACCGCCGCCGCTAAACCCCTGAATGAGTAAGATGTCACACACCCAACAGAGCAGTTAGCTGGAGCAGAGGCCTTTCGGGGTGCCAATGTGACAACCCCCCATGAGCTGCAGGCACAATTTACCTGAAAGACCCGATCTTTTGAAAATTTTCAATCAAGTCCCCGAACTCGAACCGCTAAGAAGACTCAAAGACTGACGATGATGCTAAAAACATCAAACTGCGTCAGTAAATTTATTCATTATTGTTTTGTGTATTTCTCGGGGCCCAAGGCCTGGCTCCCGCCAGGGGGACCGGGGCCGGGTGGGACCGGGGCCGGGTGGCGGTGGCTGAGGGGGACACCGACCCCTCACGCATCTCCGATGTGGAAGAAAACGAGTCATCGCTGACCACGCGGGCGTCACGCTGCAGCTTTCAGCAGGGGACAAGTTCTCCCTCAGCCATTTCTCCTCAGCGAGAGGAGGCCTGTGCTCGCCCCGCCCGCCTTTGTGTCTCGCCGCCTTCCCCGGCAGCGCCTCTGAAGCCGCGCTGAGGACGCAGCTGCTCGCGGAAGCGCAAAGGGGAGCCGGGCGGGCGGGGCCCGGGCCGGCGGGGGAAGCCCCAGCCGAGCCACCGCCCTCCCCTCGGCCCGCCACCGCCCTCCCCTCGGCCAGCTCCCTCACAGCGGCGCATGCGCACGCCCCCGGCACCGCCTTCCCCCATGCCGGGCGGTGGAGCGGCGGCCGGACGCGGCGGGAGCCAGGTGGGTCGGCGCCCTCCCCGCGCCCCAGCTCGCAGCGGCGGCCCCGCCCGCGGGGAGCACCGCCCCGCTTACTCCCTTCCCCACCGAACCGTCGCGGTCGCCCCGCTCCCGCCGTCCCCCGGGGCCCGCCCCCGTCGCCATGGCAGCGCGGCACGCCCTGCGGCGGCCGTTCCGCGGGGCAGCGGCCATTTCCCTCCCCCGGCGCCCCGAGAGCTCCTGTCTCGGTGCCCGGGGGAGACGCGGCTGCTCGGGCGCTGCCTCGGCCACAGGCCTCGCTCGCGCGGAGGGGGGCGTGCGGCGGCGCCGGCCGCGGGGGGCTGCCTCTTCCCGCCCTCCGGCTGAGGTAAGCGACTACGGTGTGCTCAGCACGGACAAAACCCACTCAAAACACACTTCCTTAGGAGGGACTTTAAGTTCTCCGGCAGTTCCACCCTCTCTGCCTCGGTGACATCCAGAGTCGAGGCCCTCCATTAGGAAATTAAGACCCACAGAGACCCCCTCCGGGGTGACTTGCCCAGCACCAACGTCTTTCAGGGCAGCGACCTGTAACTCCCGGAGGTAGGACTGTAAGGTAATCCAGCCCTTCCTGCCAGCGTTTGCTAAACAATACTGTGGGATTTAACCTTCGCCAAGGCCTGTGTCAGTCAGGGGATGAGGACCGAGCATGAGAGCAGGGGAGCGCGGCTTCCGTAGGTGATGGCGGCGGTGGAACGAGACTTCCCCCTTGGCAGCAGTGTTTCCATGTTTTGTAGCCGTAATGCCCTGCCTCTAATCATCACTAACTCCATCACGCTTGAAAAACGCAGCTCAGTTAGTCCCCGTTGGAGTTGAAAAGGCAGACGTGCATATGGCACATTCTTCAGTCCAAACGCATTTTACCTTTGTCAGGATAGTAATTTTTAAATGTAGATGTTACTGCTTTTGCCAACAGAGTGTAGCTATACTCTTCAGTAGATAATAAAAAGAGAAAAGGTTACCTGATACATTAGTAATCTAGACTTAAATGTTTTCCCTTTGCACAGCTCCCTTGCTTGGTTTTTCTTAGAAAGAGCCATGTTTTCAGGAGACCTGCACCTCAATTAGTAAAACTGAGCATCACATCTGTGGAGTAATTAATCCCAAAAGAATATGTACAAAGTAAGTATTTTCAATTATGTATTGCTTGAAAGCATTTTTCCATCTCCTGTTTTCATCAGTAGTTTATGTAAAACATACATGGAGCCACGTGTGTAAGACCATAAAAACGAAATAAGTTAGGGAGACAGCCTTCAGGGCTAGATACTGTAAGAATAGCACCTCAGAGATATAATTAGCCATGTAATCCTCTCTCACTATGTGATCGCTTGGGTGGCAGCCTAAACCGATCTGAATAGTGTTTCTTCCACATCTTTGAGTAAATATTTTACTTCATCGGAAATCCAATGATACCAGTATGAGTATTTTTTTGTAATAGTAGTAAAATTACAAATGAGAGGAGTCATGAGTAGAAATTGTGAAATTTGACATGGATGAAACTAGTTGCTGGGAAGGAATGTGCTACAAGTACTTTAAAAAATGGATTGCAAGTGCTCAGGTAAGGTACAAGATTGCTTGTATCTTTTACGACTAGCTGGCAAATATATTCCCAGTTTCTGGCGGTATATTCCCACTTTTCTGAATGGAGAGGATAGTTTGCTGACTTTAATTTTTCTTCCTGCTAGTATGTAATTCAGAATTACAGACATACTTGTTTAAGGAGGCTTAGTTCAGCTAGGCAAGTTTCTCACCAGGCGACTCAGAAGAGTCCCCAGTTGGGTCTTTTTCTGCCATGCTGCAGAAGCTGCTCAGCTGACAGCTACCCAGAGCTGGATGGCTGTTGCTGACCGCCGGCCTCAAAGCGCTCAGCCAGTTCACTTGTACAGGGTAATTAATACCTGTAACTCCTTAAAACAAGTACATTTCAAAACAAAATCAGTCCTTTCCTGTTACCGCCATGTACAGTTAAAGGCTGCCTGCCTGGTTTGAAGCGGTTCATGGAATTTCTGTCCATCTGAGGTGGGGTGCTGCAGCTCTGTGGGAACCCCCACGCACCTCCGAGCTGCAGCCGGCCGCATGAGGCACAGTGCCTGCGGGCCTGTGATCCTCCGCAGTCTACAGTGACACAGTGATTACCCCCTCTTTTTCAGACACATTTCCTAAGCATAGATTTTCTGTTTCTTTGTGAAACAAGGTTCAGACTCCAGAACTGCTTAAGCAAATACTCAACAACAAACAAATTACTTCCTACCTTATATTCTGTGGTTATTTAAAAAAACCCCACAGAAATGTGTAAATATTTTTACTCCTGATTTTGGGTAGCTTGTAAATGTTGTAAATTAGGAAAATATGTAAAAATACATCTATTTCCTCAGTTTTCTTTCCACTCTGGAGTATTTCCTGGACTTAATCCTATCACAGGAACACGAGGGAGATAACAGCCACCTGCAACTCTTGATCTCTGGCCACTTACATTAAATTCCTTTGACCTCTTTAGTTCTTCACTCAAACAGTTCCCTGTGTTACAGAGCTTGACCATTTTGTTCCTTAGCAAAAAGCACAGGATAAAATGCCTAAAAGGACTGGCTACCTTAGAGCTACTGAGTTTTCTTAACATTTCCTCTTTTCCTTTATCTAGCCTGCCATTTTTGAACAGTTAAGTTTTATTGTGCATAAACTCGGCAACTGTTCTGCATACCCACAGCAGGTCCAACGTTTCTTAGAAATTATGCATACATTAAACAGTGCTTTTGCAAAGGTTGTCACAAATTGGCTTAATATATGGTAGCTTTTCAGAATTTCAAAAATTTATGAAAGAAGGATTTCTTCCTAATTTCTCTGTTTTCCACAACCTGATATTTGCCAGCTATTTCAAAGATGGAGCTACCAACCCAAAGTAGACCGTTACTGGATGAGAGCTTTGCAGCCTCATGGATACTGCTGTGTCATATATTTAGAAACTGAGCTATCTCACAAAGCAGAGCTAGATGGGGTTGCTGTAGCTCTATGACACCTCTCCTTTCCTTTTTATATCTATATCTAGTTTAAGTTGCCATTTTTCTTTCATTTTAAAGCCTGTGGCTAAAAAGAGGTTCTAGACTATATTCCTAGGCTTGTAGTCACCTATTGCATTGCAAGTGCATTGAATGATCTGTCAGTAATACTTGATACAATTCTTCAGTTTTAGAACTGTCTTTTGAATTGAAATCTTCATATTACTATGCTGTCTTTACCTAACATTTCACTACATTTCCATTTTATCCTTTATTGGCAGCTTTAACTAACAGTGGAACAAACAAGAAAAGAGGGACTGTTGGAAGTACAGATGATGAAAGAGAACAGGGATCTCAGGTGGGCTGCTGCTCTGGGATCATTAAGCATCTAAACATGTATATTTATCTCACAACTGTAACGCTGCTGGTGTAGTCGAGATCTACCAAAGATGGTCTTTGACCCTGCTTTTGTGACTGATTTGCTGTGTGGTACTGCATTATTCTTAAGGGACAGGAATATATAAAAAAAGAAATCTGAAAGCAAAAGTTATAAAAAGTCTTTAAGAAAATTTCATACAGTTTTAAAATTACACAAAACTAAAGCATTCAGTGGAGTGTTGCAATACAAGCTGAAAATAAAGCAACATTAATTGATTTTTATTATCCAAACTATGAGAAGAGCAAAAAGCAAAAGGTGAAGCTGGAAATGTCCAAAGCCAGCTAGGAATCTAAATACATAGTTTGTACTAAGTTAAAATTAACCTCAAAGTAAGGTTAAGTAAATTTTAGTAAATTTTAAGTTTTAGGATAATTCGATGTTTTGATTCTGTCTATGTACCAATGAAAACAGTGCGGTCTAAGCAATGGTCAAACATTTTAATTGCATCCAGCTCCTTATGAGACAATTTAGACGGTTTTCTGCCTGCCTAATCTGATAAAATTAGTACCTAAGGTCACGGGACAGGTGAATTTGCAAAGTCCGCTGTAAAGTAGCCATGAGGCAGCTCATGCAATGCAAGAGAAATAAGTTGCCAGAAGCCTAGTGATCCTGTTCTACTTGCCTAAAAAGCTTGTTAGTATCTTTAAATGGCAGTCATAGTTCAATAGAATTTTCCAGAGGATTTGGGATTCTTCATTTTGTTTAAATAGGAACATGCTGAGCCTAGAGAGATAAAGATTATTAGTTTAGTCACTAGCATCCCACCTACTCTGTGTATTCTTTCCTTGGAAATGGCAAATTATTTCAACTTAATGGTTAACTCCTCCAAAAAATCATCCTCAGTTAGCACAAAGCCTTGTATTGACAAAAACAGGGTGACATAGCCTGTTTGAACAAACATGTTTGGCACCGATTCCTGGAACTAGCTAAACTTTGCAGACCACTACAAAAAATTAGTTCTTCAGCTGAATAAAGTGGTATTAATACCTAAGAGTACAAATATAGGAACAGATATGAGGGGCAACCCAGCAAACCTCTAACACCTACAAATTAATACAGCAAAGCAGCGGGCTGTTGCACCGAGAATCCAAACCATCCATCCCCCCCGCCGGAATCAAATAGGTAGATAATATTATTATATTATCCATATGAAAATAATCACTAAGTATGTCAGTGACAGCTTCTCAAATGTAAGCATTTAGAACTTTCCCCAAAAGACTATGCTTATATTAAGAATTTAATTTAATTAATATTTCTTAATTATCCGAAGCTGCTCTTTGTTCTTTAGTCAACTAAAAAAAATGCTAACTTCCTCTGTTGCCTCCTACAAAACGTTTTACCAGGTGCTCCATTTGTTTAACACTTTTTTTTTGTGTGCTGACACTTGAAAAATATATGTGTTCCTTTACTCTAATTCAGAGACTAATTTCTAGAGCTACTTCTATAATGACTACGGACAGTGCGTGATGAAACCAAGAAGCGATGCTGCTATTGGGGAGCGTTACTTTTGCAGGGGTCTTCAGACAGGGAATCTGTCAGTGCTTGATCTAACTTGGGAGTCAGCCCTACCTTGAGCAGGATGTCGGACTAGCTGACCTCCAATTCTTTCTGCCTTAAATTTTCCATGATGCTAAATACAGGTTCCTACCAAAGGTCTTTAATTCCCAGGACCTCAGCACCGCGTTCTGCTGGGCCTCTGAAGCAGTGACGTGCTTTGGTTACTGCTTGGGGGCCACTCTCACAAATACCTAAGCGAATGCATCATTCTGTGCGCTCACAGCCTGGCCTTGAGCAGGGGGGCTGTTCACCAGTTCTTGTCACGCAGGGACGCGCAAGGACCAGTGTTTAAGGGGTTTTGGGCCCTCCGGTTCCACCTGCAGGCTTGGGGAAGCTGTGGGCGCTCCGCACCTTTGGAACTGAAACTTCTACCAACGTATTCAAGAAAGATGTGCAATGTAGGATTTTGGGCTCCACAATCTGTTCAGGTTTTTAAGTACCTAGGGTACCTTAGTGTGGTTTCCAAAATTGTGCACAAATCTTTTGAAGCCCCATTTTTATTTAAGGATTTTTTTTTGCACGTCCATACATGTATATATAAACGATGTCTGCTGTTTACTAAAATGACTGGATGCAGTTTAGTTCATGCATGTGAATTTTTTTTGTCCCTGCAAGATTAGTAAGAAACTAGATGTGTAATTTTAAGGACTACTTCGCTAATTTGTCCCTGTTCTCAGTAAATGAATTTTTCTATAGAAAAGTAATTGGATTCTTCTTCATTCTGGTTTTTCTTAGCAGTATACAGCAAAAAAAACAGTGAAGTCTGACTGCAAAATTATTTCTGAAAATGAACGAAACAATTTAGTCCTGCTATATGCTCCATCTCTCTATTTGCCAAATTAAGGCAGGTGTTTAGCTGAGACGATGTTTTTGGAATTAATAAGGTTGGTGGCATCAGCCTTGAGTTGTCTCCTGTAGCTTGCTCTCCTTGCTTGTTTAAATAACACAAATATCCTATCCACAGAAACTTGCACAAATATTTTGTTTCTAAATAATTGGGAGGCATTTTTAATGATGAGCAGTCAGTAACGCTTAATTAATGCTAGGGATTTTTTAATAAGACGTGCAAGGAAGTGATGGAAATAATGAAAGCTTTTTTTTTTGTCAGTTAATATATAGTGGTTGAAATTGATTTAGGAAGATAGAATAAGATATTGTAGCCTGTTTTATTTAGCTTGTTTTATTACTTTATCTAGTATTTAGTTAAATCCACAAAGTCTTTGCTTTGATTTTTAGTAGATTACATCCTTTACATTCAGATGAACTTATTTTTGTTATGGTTTTGAGATACTACTTTTAGTGCAGTTAATTTATACTCAATGTAAATGCTCCAATGATATTTTCTGCTTTATTGGGTGAGAAAAAAAATGTTATGTTCAGGGTGTAACCACAGATAACAATGAAATGTTTATCTCTGATTTTCTTTTCATGGCGTTTCAAAATTAATGTATGATTAATGTAACTTCACAAAATTATCTCTGTAGCTATGTGCTTAGTTGTCTGATGCATGTAGACACAGACGTATATATATTTATTTATGGTTGATAATAGAAAAAATGAGGTGAACAGAAAAAAAGAGATGGAAGATTCACTTATTAAAACATCAGGCTGGTGTGGCCTATTTGCCTCAATCCCTTTAAAATCTAGGCAGATGCAAAAAGCAGTTTATGGGATGATTATCTGCATAGTCCGTAAGGCACTCCTCATACCGTCTTAAGTTAAGAAAGATAGTTAATGGCTCCTCCCAGATTACCGTCATGAATCCAATTAACTACAGGAAATACCGTGGCAACATCATTCAACTTCTCTTCTGTAAAATGTGAATTCCCTACAACATATTTCTTGTGGTCGATATGCAACAATGAAGGGATCAACAATCACTCATTCTTTTTGCAGGGTAACAGGTAAGGTGTTAAATTGAAATTACTGAAACTCTATTAAAACTCATGTAAATTTACTATGGGTTTTGACTATATGAGATTTAAAAATAATTCCTCTAACTTGCAGAGTTCATTTTTAAACTTTTCCACTTCTGAATGCTGTTAAAATGCATTACTGACAATATTTCATTCTTCTGTATGTAGTCAGTCTTACAAGTCTGATAGTCTCTTAGTAAACATGATATTCATGATCAAGAGTATCTGAGTCACCAGTTTTGTTTGTAGAACAGTTAATATATTCATTTTACACCATCTCCTTTATAATTCTCAATAGTAATTACTGGCTGCCAGCCTGTTCAAGGTAGTTTAAAATAACTTCTGTTAACTTTTGGGTTCACACTACCACAGAAAGCTGACGTGACTTAAATAAAATGAATCAAGTCAATTGATAGACCTGTCCATCAGTTTAGCTTGCAGTTTCTTGCTATTTATGTAAAAAAATCTATGAATAGCAAATACTGAATCACCAGACCAACACCTACATAATCTTCTAATGAATTATATTCTTTTGTCTCTTTTGTACGTGAAAGCAGTTACTGTCCTTCGTAAATATCAAACTTAATGATTAAATGACATTCACCTTTTACTAAAACAGATGGAGAATATTTTTTTCCCAAAGGGGGAAAAACACATGCAGAAATAACATATCAGTTCTGGTTGTGGTCCCAGTGAAATCACTGGAGTTTTACAACAGCTGTAGTATTTTTCTGCTGTGTAAATTACATATAACTAAACTGTACCAAAATTTATTTAAATTATTACCTCTCTGTCCTATATCTATGTATTTATTTTCTTTTTCCAGTTTTTTTGGTGTTTGCTTATAGGTAGTAAACATTTCAAATTTCAAATAAGCCTAGGGAATTGAGGTGTGTGCCTACTGAAATATGCTCAATGCTAAAACTGCCTTCAAGACTTTTGTTAATTGTAGCTTAAGTATTTGTGAAATACCTACTATCAGCGGGCTTTTTTACTGATACATACATTAGAACAACCTTTGCCTTTTGTTTCATTATTCATAATAATCAAGTTTAACAAAAAACAGTTATCTACAATTTTTACAAAACTTTAGAAATGCATGCTCTGTTATTCCTGTCAATGTTAAAATTAGATAGTCTGTTGCAATTTAAAACACGATTTCATTTAGCAGTGCTTCCTGTAGAAGTGACTAACTATGTCTCAGCAAATCTAGAAGATTTTTCTGTTAAAAACTCTCATGATCTGCCAATCTTAAAACATCAGATTTAAAGCCTGAATTTAGAGACCAAGTTATAATTTAGTAGCTCTTAACCACTTCATTAAATATAAACAGTCCCCCTTACACTGTCATATTTTTGCTTAGTCTTCGTTATCTATCTAAAACATCTTAATTAGTGCGGTTTACAGAACTTTGCATTTTGGCAATGAAACTTTATGCCATATGATCTTATATTTAGACAAATACCCTGTTGACTTCTGTGGGACTGCTCACAAAAGCAAAGCTTTTCAGAAAGATAAGTACTGTAGAATCAAGCCACGGAGTAAATTTTAGAGGTGTTAACCTGAGTGCCCCTACCTGCATCTGTAGTTGACTATGGTCCTTTAAAAATTTGGCTACCGGGTACTTACTTACATGTGACTGCAAGAAGGAGAGAACAAATTCACTTTAGAAGACGAGAAAATAGTAAAAATAACCTCAAAATTTTATGTGACAGGCATAAGTGTAAGCATTTGCCTATATTGTATGAATATATTTGAGGTTTAAAATAGCTTTTCTTATACACTGATATTTTAAAATTGAAAGCTTATCCAAGATTTTTTCATGTTAATACATAAAAGTAGTCTTTTGAAATGCGTGGTCTGCTGTCCTATTCTTGTTTACCAAATCCACACGAATCTGGAGAGATGGGACCTCGCTATTAGTAGATAGTTCACAGACATGCAGTGGGGAGCTTTACAATGGGATTACTGTTTGTGCTGACAGCTGAACTGCCCCAACTGGAATCGTTCCAGTCTGGAATCCAAGCTCTTCTCTCTGTTTTGAAAACGTGTTCTGAAGTAAAAGATAATAATTGCATCTATTAAATAACCATCCTAATTGCTAAGGTAGAGTGAGACCAGCATCTTCTTGTCTCATCATTTTTTGGCTACATAATTGTTTTCTGGCTGCTAAAACATTAGACATTGCTCCTTTCTCTCATTTCATTCTGGAGCAAAAATTCAGCCCAGTGACTGGAAGCCACCGATTTCCAGATCCTGAAATACTAAAAGGGAATCTTCCTTGTTACAACGCAGAGTGACACCTCAGCCAGTTGCTAACTTGCTAACCCCATTGCTAGTTTGCTGAGTCTATCCTGCAGCCTGCTCGTGTGAACCTGTAAAGCATGCCTCCTTAATGCTCTTCCTTTGTAAGTCTGCCCGCCAGTTAGTTGCAGAACCTGCTTCGTTGTGGATCCCTGGTCTCCCAGTTGTCCTACTTGCTGCATGGCACTTTACTACTCAACCTGTAATACTACAAAGAGAACTGCTTTTATCCCAGAGGAAGTGGACAAGAGGCTGCATCACTCCTTAAAAGAAAAGTGGAAGCACAGAGTGATCTCACCTGTGACAGTGCAGTGTGCCTAAACTATTTCCTCTGCAAGAAAGTCACCTCTCTGCATGTATGAAGCAGCGAGTAGGGCTTGACAGCTGTCACGTTAACAAATGCAACAAGTGAATCAACGGTGCAATCAACAGGAAACAAAAAATGTTATATCCTTTCTGTTAGGAATTGGTCTGCTCAAAAGTGGAACACCCCCCCCTCACCTCAAAAATACATACAGACATCAAAACAAGTATAAAGTCCACACCTGGAGGGGACCTCCTGAACTATCCCCCTTAGTGCTTGACATCTGATGGTGTATCGTGATTTCAAGAGACCCTTGTTTCCTTGGGCAATGTCGTACTGCTATTTACTTCAGTCAAACCAACCACACAGACATTATTTCTACTATGTTTTGGTTTCATTAGCTATGTTGTTTATGCACGCTTAATGACATTGCTTCCTGTGATAAAACATAAGGAGATGGAACACCACCTGAGACACCGTTCCATTTCTTGAATTGGGAAACAGGGATTAAAAGACCAGCTTCTTTGCTGTCATGGCAACAGAAATGCATGTCAGAGATAACGGAGCGGATCTGATTAAGGTGGTATCATGATTGCCACAAGGCACGTGACTCAGTTCCCTCAGACAGCTAATGAGGACCATGACCTGGAATAACGCTCCAGGCTTGTTTTTTCCTCCAGCACCTATCAAGTGTTCCTGTGATGAACAAAATGCAGAAGATGACCTTTTAAAAACTAAGAATACCTGGTACATAGAAGAATCAGGAGAGAGTTGTTTCTTTTACCCAAGTACTATTTTTACTTTTAACACTCTTTTTATCTGTGCAGGAATGTAATACCCCTCTCTAGCAACATCAACACTGAAATAGTACTTCCTGTCCCAAATTGCAACATCTTACATCTGTTCAAGGGAGTGCAATATAACCTGTAAAGTGATTTGTCACAATCTTACTTGACTTTTTTTCAGAAATAAATATAAGGGAATTGCTCACATTGATCACACAGTGCCATTTAAAACACCTATCAGGAAGTCAGTTTAGCAAACTGAAAGGCATGCAGACAAAATATTTAAGTCAGTTGGAACTGCCTGGTTATACATAATAGGAAATACGGCTTTGAGGGAGGTCTAATTTGTTGCACAGCAAATAAACACATTGTTTGCCTCTCCCATTTAGAACAATCTTGCTAGTATTTTGTAATACTGTAGGTATATTATCTTCTGCAATAATCTCCATCCCTTCCCTTTTCAGTTAAAAGTCCTTGTCAGCCTGAATTCTGGTTTTAAAAAAAAAAAGAAAAATAGTTTTAGATGATAGAAATGTCTCTGATATTTCATCTCATTTTTTCTAACACTTGAGTACAAGGAAATGGGAAAACTAAATAGTCATAATGGTGGTGATTCTGCTGCCCATGTGATGAGACATGTCTTTTTCAAATGCTTGTATGTTATCTGGACAAGCTATTAAGATTTTTTAAGAGAACTTTCTGAGAAATAGAAACCAACAATTTTTGTTAATTCAACTCTATTAACTCTAAAAAGAATTTCTGGGGATAAAATCAAGTTATTGCTTTAGCTACAAAGTTTCCTCTGATCATGAAAGCTATCCCTTACTGATTTCAAAGTCCACTGGAAAAAAAGAAGAGGTTTTGGAGCTTCTCCAAATAGAATGCAATTATATGCAAGTATTCCTGCCTATTTATTAAAGGATTTACTTTTAAAAGTGCAGAGTCAGATGGTCAAGTAGCTGAGTAGAAAATGCTCCAGATACTCTTTAATCTTTATTAAGATTCATCTTAATTCATATTCTTATTAATATATTTATATTAGAAATGCATTTCTGAGCATCACTG
The DNA here is from genome assembly GCF_964195595.1 of Calonectris borealis. Classification (NCBI taxonomy): domain Eukaryota; kingdom Metazoa; phylum Chordata; class Aves; order Procellariiformes; family Procellariidae; genus Calonectris; species Calonectris borealis. Next base: position 23,961,843 of record NC_134321.1, on the reverse strand, counting down.
AAGTTTCAAAAGGCCTTTTGGCTTTCACAAACAAATGTAGTTCTCATCTTTTTGAGGTGACTGATGCAGCAGTATTAAAGGGTTATTAATGTGTATGTGTATTCTGTTCCCACCTTTAAGCATCTTGAAAAGGACAGAGTTGCACTAGGTGGCTTTGTGGAATAAAGTCCACTAGCATCGTTGGAAGAATAATTTATTCAAGTATGTGGTACATAATGTAATATCTGAATGAATGAAATTCTATTTGAATCTATTTAAAGATTTACTTTAAAAATAATAATGCAGAATTATAGATAAAAGGTGGACAATGAACAGCAAACAGTTAACACCACACTTCAACACAGCACAGGACTGTTATACCACCTAATCCCACAATGCTATCTGGTTTTTTTAGCAAATCTCTGCTTTAAAACAGTATTTATGCTGCTGTATCCTAATACTGGTTTTGCAGAATTTGGGACCTATTTGTCTATTTAGTAAAGTTTCTGTAGTTACACATACAGCAGAGGCGTACTTAGTTTGGTATAAACTTGCAACTATTTTCCTGTAGAAATAAGAGAAAGAGAATGGTAATCTTATACTGGGTAAGAATTTCCACTCGAGATGGAAGTGGTTTATTTAAACATCACAGTGACTGATTAATATGTTCATATTTACAGCTTTCCTTTAGCTTTCTGTCAGATAGAAGGTCTTCAGAGCAGGACTTACCTTGTATTAGAAATTATATTTGCTGCACATCAAAAAGAAAGTACAGTCCATGTCTGACTGCCCAAATCTTAAGCCTTAGACAACTCTATGACCAGGTGCCAGGTACTCAGCTTTATTTTGCATTTTTGAGCTTCTGTTATAGATTTTCAGTGAACATATTACTGTTTCAACAGGTACTGCAATGGCTGCAGGAGTTTTGCTGCAAAATGAACTACCGTATTCTTCGTTGCTAGAGAGCAGTCTATATCTTGCAAATATGAGTTCAGGTAATAATTTTTCTCTGATATGCCATTCATAAAAAGTGCTTAGAGAAATTCTGAAAAAAAATATTTTCCATAGGAAATTAAAAAACCCAGAAATATTATCCCCAATTATAAACATAAAATGTCTATAACAAAACCAAACCATTACTTTATCATCACCATGATGTGTTAATATGTTGAGCTTTTCTGTAACTTTCATATTGTCAGATCTCTTAATTGAAGAAACTGTGTGATTTTTGTGTTCAGAAACTGCCTAGCTCTCTGAAAACACAAACATGTCTTCAACAAAACTCCCCTGTCTAATAAAGTATTTAAACTCTCATAGGTTGTAATTCTTTCTTACTACTTTGGGTGAGTACTTGCAAATCCTACTAAATTCAGTAGGAAAATAATGCTGTGCAGTATTTTATTTGGCTCATTTCTGGCTCCACTATCATTTGATATATACTGAAGAAAAGTTTCTGGGAAGAGAAAGAGAAAAAGAATTAAATATAAGACAGCAATATAATTAATTAGAAAACATTTTTCCTGTTTCTTGGATATAGGAAGCACTTGAAATAGCCTTTTTCATCTCCTTTCTCTTCCACTCAGCTCCCAAATAAAAGCATATTTAAATATTTCCTCACCTCTTGATATCAGCTTTATTGTTGAATTAGAATAGTGAGAGTTTTGAGACAACAGCTAACAGAGTCAGCTTTAACATTCTCCTTTTCTCATACGACATCACTACTGATGTTCCAGGCCTAGTATCTACAGCAAACCTTACCACGTCTCCTTAAGAGCTGGGGTGCAGTGTTCAAAATTCAGTCACTCAATTCCTCTTCAACTTAGAAGAAACAGTAGATTTTTGCCTGAATTTTTATCAGAAGAGAGCTTTCTCTTATGCAAATTCCTCTGTAAGAGTTACTGTTTTTGTAATACAAAAAGAAACGCAGACTGAAGATAGTATATATCTTTAGGAAAATGCAATGGGATTAATTTGCTTATTGAACAAAGTTATGGTGGGTTTTACTGATTTCCCAATCTTTCTCTTTAACATGCAGTCTAATGTACAGACAATGGGATGACAGAAGTTTTTCTAGCATCGCTATAGTCTGTTCTCCGCATAGTTGCATGAGAATTTTGTGCTTTTGAGAGTGTTGCGATCTTCCTGGCCGGCTCATTCTCCTTCTTAGCACACTGGAGGCAAAGTGGGAGGCAATTTGCCACCTAATATCTACCTTCAAAACCTTGAAGAACTCAACTGATACATCTTCTCCTCCCCATAACCTGCTTTATCTCAGTCTGTGGGGCTAACAGCTTTGCTTAATAAAAAAGCTGTGCCCTGAAAAAAAATAAGCCTTTTGTTTTGAATAACAACTTGTGTTTTGTTAGAAGATATGAATGGTCCAGAGAGAACAGTCTACAATTCATCATGTACTGAACCATTTCAGTAGGAGCACACTAATGCCAATCATTACAGAGCTAATGATGCATTTTGGAGCAACTAAGTGGAGGAGGAGAGGTGGTTATGGAATGTTATACCAAGAGGTGGGGGAGTATAATGTACTTACTTACAGATTTCTTAGGAAGCAGAGCCTCCAGCTACATTTTGATTGTTCTTTTGAATCTAATATTTTGTGTCTTAGCGAGTTCTGAATGCATGTTATTTACAACTAACTAAATACTCACATTGTTTATGGAAAATGTTTTGGTTGTTCCCAGTCCGTTTTCAAAATTGTCTACTTGAAATGCAACTGTTTTCATCAAGCAGCGGAACAATTTGTCCCAAACAGACTCGATTCCTATAGAAGGGAGCAGCCCCAAGGATAGCTGGCAGCAGCGCCTTCATTGTTAGTTACTATGGAGACAGCTCAGCCCGTGCTGACTAGCTGCTGGAGCATACAGAGGGATGCACAGCTCTCCGCAACTTCAGCGCGGAGCAACTCGGATTTCCCATCAGTGCGTCCTCAGCAGCCTTCCTAGACAGTAGCTGGGGCTGGTCAGTCATGCAGGGTTCACCCCGAAGGCGTTCGGCAGTGAGTATTTTTAGCAACTTTTTCCAGGGTCGGAGGCATTCTTCCTCCGATCCCCTTCTTCGCATAATCCAGAGGCGCCGGAGCTCAGTTGTAGAGGTACTCTCATCATCGACTCACCGGGTTATGGTGGCGGTATCGTCTCTGAGCCCTGAGGAGCTGGATGCAAGTTTTCCTGAAAAAAAAAGTAAAGTACTTTTCATTAAGACTGTTGGCAGTTCTGGGTATTTTCTTGGTATTAAATTAATATGCTTTTGTTCTGTTAACTATATTTTTTATATATGCATAAAATACTGGGTTTTAAATTTTTTTCCTGTATTTTATATTTTGTTCACTGATTCCTTATTCAAGAATTAATATACGCTTTTCCCTCTAACAGCTCAGTTATAAAGAACAGATAAAATTGAAGCACACGTTCACACATACACCAAGTATATGGCTAAGTATTTTCAATTTCAGGTGGAAGAGAACCGTGACATTTTTTTCTGTTGCGAAGGATATCACACACCTCTAACTTCATCAGAAAAAACAAAGTTACTATGAGAAAAAACAGCTTCTGCAGTAATGCAAGCGATTTTTTCCCCTCAGAATCCTTACTTCAAGTCTGTGTTGAAAAAAGAGCCTTAAATATATATTCCATATATTTATGCAATTTGAGGTTAAACTGATACTTCTGAGGTGGAGATGAATTCTAAGCTTCCTTACTAAATCTATTTTTGCCTGTGTTCTAGGAAGTTCGAGGCGTCCAACAGCAAAATACACTAAAGTAGGGGAGCATCTTCGCCATGTCATTCCTGGTCACATGCAGTGCTCAATGGCATGTGGTGGGCGTGCTTGCAAGTATGAAAACCCAGCTCGATGGAGTGACCAGGAGCAAGCCATTAAAGGGCTCTACTCTTCTTGGTAATAAGCAGTGTTTACTCTCACTAAATGTAACTGCATCGATTGTATTTTCTTTAAATCAGCTACTGCTAAGTTAAGTATAAAACATAATGATAGCTTGATTCAGAATTACAACATAACAGTAAACCATAATGGCCATTGTACATAGCCCAGTAAAGATGATGAAAGATTTCGGTTGACTTACAGTAAGTTTGGTTCAGATCCAAAAGAATAAATAATACCTATCTGTCATGAATTATAAAAAAACTATTCTGGGTTACAGACATTCTTGCTAAGGTTTAAAATGCAAATTAATGAAAATGTTTTCATAATAGAGTTTAAAAGTAAAAACATTTACTGAAGATGAAATAATGTATGGTACGTGTTCAAAAGCTTATTCATATGCAGTAATATTCACATGAAATGTATCTTTACATTCTTACTGATCCTTTTGTAACAGCAAATGCTGTTCAGAAGCATACAAACCTTAAAGGGCCAAACAGAGATGTGAGTACAGATTTCTATTCAGAGGAATTTTTTAATATGTTCATTGGCCTGGCATTTAAACAGTTCCAGTAATGGTCTTTTGATATGTCATATCTGTATCAGGTTAACAAGATTTATCACTAACACTATATGATAGTAGAATTTTTTTAAAAATAATTTCTAGTTAATCAGCAAGGTATTTCTGTCTTTCTTGACTATAACATAGTATTCTTATTTTGGTAGATTCATACCCAGGAAATTATTAATAACAACATTATTATCTACTTTTCTAATTTCTCAGGATAACAGATAACATACTGGCTATGGCTCGACCCTCAACAGAATTAATTGAAAAGTACAACATTATTGAACAGTTTGAAAGGTAACAAATTTATTGTAGGTATTACTAGCGTAATTCCTGATCCATTTTCTCTTTCAACATAGATTTGGATTGTTGATAAAGATCCTTTCATTTTAACGATATACAGGTAAAGATTTATTCTGCATTAAGAACAAATGTGTGTTTCAGAAAATAAGGGATAATGAGATTTTGGCTGCATATAATACTTTGACTCATCTATTCATTCCTTAAGATGTGGCATAAAAACCATAATTAACCTTCAGCGTCCTGGGGAGCATGCGAGCTGTGGGAATCCACTGGAACAAGAAAGCGGCTTCACCTACCTTCCTGAAGCTTTTATGGAGGCTGGAAGTAAGTTCACTCCTGCTGCTGTTCCTCATTAATTATTGATTTTGGCACTTCAAGATATTTTTACTTGAATTCTTGTGTGTTAAAAGCAGCTATGTAAGAAACGTTGCACAAAATGGGATGTAAACATGAAACTTGGCAAATATAATCAAGAGTGAATAAGACATTATTGAAGATTGTATGTATGTAAAGTGAGATGGAGGGTTTGTGTTCAGGTGTTTAGAATAAAGAAAGGATAACAGCTAGTTAGTTTTTTCTTCTGAGTTCACAAATATATAAAACATTAATGATGTTTCAAATTCTGGTGCAATTCATGTTTTCTTATCTAGACTATAAGAGATTTCATTTGAGGACATTTGTATTAACAGTATTTTTGTATTTTCATATTATGGTGAGATGAGAAAAAGTGCCTCTCTGTAAGAAACAGCTTTTGACTGAAGAAGTGCTTTTATTTCTAAAAAGAAAAAATTACCCTCTACCTATATAAAGCTCAGTAATTTTTGTATGAATCAGTCAGTTTTGTTACACCTTTTACCTTCTAGCTGAAATTTAGTTTGACAAATCTTTGCTAGCTTCATGTATTTATCAAATTTTAATAGCAAGCATACACTGAAATGGGAAATTAATCTCTTGCAAACAATATGTAGTCAGATTCTAAGATCCATTATGCAATTTTAGTACTATCATTTACTATTAGTCATCTCTCTTCTGCATATAGTACTGAAAATTTCACATTTGGTATGGCAGAAAATAACCCTCTCTCTTTTTATTTTAGTTTACTTTTATAATTTTGGATGGAAGGATTATGGAGTGGCATCTCTCACTACTATACTTGATATGGTAAAAGTCATGGCTTTCGCCTTGCAGGAAGGGAGGGTAGCTGTTCATTGTCACGCAGGACTTGGTCGGACAGGTATGTGGTCTATGCAAGATCAACAGAATTGTTTTTCTAAAATTGCAAAAGAGTCTCTGGTTATAAATTATTAATAATTTGTTAGATTCTATCATTGCAAGATGTACATCTATGAAATGGTTAAAAATGCTAAACAAATTTGTGAAAATTATCTGAATGGCTACAGGAGATCAGTTTTAAAAACGGAAACCTGTAAGGTTAGAAAATTTTTGAATCGGTATAATAATTCCCTGTTAAATTCAAACGGGACAGCTTCTTTTTGATGGCAAAAATTCACCTGGTACACTTTCATTGTCCAGTATTTATTACATGTTTACAAACCTGCCACTTATTCTTAGATCAGGTAGATTTGGTAGAGCAGCTAAAATTTCATTTACTTGTTTCAAGACCTTTTTGCCCATGTCCTTTCTGTGGAAGCCATCATTGCTCCTGTGTTCAGAAGTGATGGAACTCCTAGAGGTGCTGTGGTGAGAAACTAGCTCTCACTGAAAGTGCAGTGAGAATGGATTTACTATCTTGTGGTCCAACAAATGCAACTACACCTAGGTAACAGCATCACGTAATAGAGGGCATAAAGTCTGTATCTCTACCTATATTAATTTTTATCCTATAGTTCCATTGAGTATTTGTTTTAGTCTGATAGTTCTTCAGCTAATGCTTGTCTTTATATTTTCCAGGTGTTCTAATAGCTTGCTACTTAGTTTTTGCAACAAGAATGAGTGCTGATCAAGCAATTCTTTTTGTCAGAGCAAAAAGGCCTAATTCTATTCAGACTAGAGGGCAGTTATTATGCATCAGAGAATTCACTCAGTTTTTGGTTCCTCTGAGAAATGTATTTGCATGCTGTGAGCCCAAGGCACACACAGTGACACTGTCCCAGTACCTGACCCGTCAGAGACATCTGCTCCATGGTTATGAGAGTAGGCATCTCAAACACGTGCCAAAACTTATTCATCTAGTTTGCAAATTGTTGCTAGACTTGGCTGAAAACAGACAAGTGATAGAGGCAGAATTGTTAGATATACCAGATCTCTCAGCTGAAATTGAAAAGACTGTTTCTCAGTTGGTGTCCACACAGCTAGATAGAGAACTCGCAAGGCAGGACAGTGATACGTCGGACTCCTCCCATACCCACTCGTCCACTTTCGCGACCCAGCATTCTCTTTTCTCCCTGGGACATGAATGTGATGCTCTTTGGAAAAGAAGGAATGTCGAATGCCTTCAGCCTCTTACTCATCTGAGAAGGCGTCTAAGCTATAGTGAGTCAGATTTAAGGAAAACTGAGTTTCTTTTAGAACAAGGAGAAACTGCATGGACAGTACCTGCTCAGATATTACTGTGCAACAAACTTAAGCAGAACAGTGGTGAGGAATGTTCTGCCACAGGCGAACAAAAGCCACAGTTGGATTTAAACAAAGAAACGTTAGTGCGTAATACATGTATGTTCTGGAGTCAAGGTAAATTTAATTTGGATGGACAAAGAGATGGATCCTCACTTTATCACAGAAGGAACTCTATTAAAGAAGTACAACGCAGCAGAACCTTTTCTTCAGGTCTAGCATCTATCCACAATAGCAGGGAACCTGGAACGCCAACACATAATTTTACCAATGAGATTGGTCATAGAAAAGACCGCAAGGCTAATATGTATAGCCGAAGAGTCTATGTCTCCGAGGACTCTGATTCTTCTTCTTCTTCTAAAGTGAACTTTTCCATTGGATATGAAAGCCAAGGTAGCAAAGATGTGTCAGAGGCTATTCCACACATTGTTCTGCAGTCAGAATTAAGTTTGGAAGCCCGAAGAGTTTTGGCAGCAAAAGCACTTGCAGATATAAATGAATTTCTGGGAGAGGATGAAGTGAAGCAGAAGGTAGAAATGTGGCAGGTAATTTTTAACTTGATTCAATGTTATGGGCTCTGCATATTTCACCTAGGTTAATTCCTAGAATGGCAAAAATGCCACCATGTGCTTTGAAGTGGCACACTGGGGCAGCAGTTTATCCTGTGGTTCAGTAAATGATTGTATTTGTCAGTTATGGGCCAGTTCTTTCAAAAGCAAGTAAAATGCACCTGTAAATTTTGGTCTCTGGCAGGAGATTAGAACATTGTTTCTGGTTGTGTTCATTCATTTTACTAACTAATGAGAATTGATGCAATTATCTGTGGTTGTAACTTGGCTGCTGATGGCATAAAAGTACTACAGATTTTAAGGTAGAGCTGTGTTGTTTTCAATCAGTACTTGCTCAGAACTAATCAGAGGATTCTGTGTGTAAAAGAATTTAGTAGAAACTTAACTGCTTATTCTCAAAACCAAATCCTCCTAGCAACATTTGCTTTGAAGTTGGAATCCAAAGCTGTTTTCTGTATTCTAGTAGATAATTGGGAGGTTCTGAGCTGCGCTGTTTGTGTCATCCTTCTGTTTTAAAGAATCACTTGTGTTGCTGCTGATTAATGTTGATGCTTTGGAAAAAAATAGAAATTTTTTTTTTTGGTAACTCTTAAGTCTTTTTTTTTTTTGGAACGTAAGCAGCCAAGTACTGCTACAATCAAGGAGAATGTTGGCAAAAGTAAATAGATGATGCATTTTCAGTTTTGTTTTGTTTTGGTTTGGTTTTTTTAAGAAAGAACTGAATTCTCGAGATGGAGCTTGGGATAAAATCTGTACCGAGAGAGATCCTTTTATCCTCTGTAGCTTGATGTGGTCCTGGATAGAGCAGCTGAAAGAACCTATTATATCCAAAGACGATATCGACATGCTGGCAAAAAATTGCACAGAATCACAGGATGCACTTTACTTACTGAGAAAGGTAGATATTATATATGTCAATTCATTCTTTAACTACCAAGTACATTTTGTTAATGTGTGTTAAACTATTCATTTATGGCCTTTAGGCAAGGGAATTGCACTTTTAAACGTCAACTTCAATGTCTCTAAAAATCAGAATGGGGATTATTTTGGTATTGAACAGTATGAGTTGTAATCAATGCTATGATGATGAATATTATAAGAAAAATACCAGATACTATCTTTGAACACCATTCAGTAGAAGCTCAACTTCAGCATATTTCCCTGCAAATTCTGCAGTTTGAGATCCAGAGGCAAAGATGAGAAACCTTTCCTCTGTGACTTGATATACGGCTTTCGTTAATGTCACATCTGGCAGCTGTGCTTAATGGTTGTCATATTTGCTGTGCAAACATCGTAATCCATCAGCTTTGGAAGAGCTGGGGCAAGGAATAGGAAGAATTTGCCAATTCAAGGGATCAGAAGCCAGGCCAAATTCTTCTACATAAGTCAGAACTGTGGCCATCTGTATTCTGAAATCCCTATGAAAAACAGATACTTCTGATCCAAACTGTTTAATTGTGCTTTCCCCAAAGGGCTAGATGTAAGGTAAATTTAAAAAAAAAAATCTCTATTCTTGATCTCTTAATTACACAAATTCATTTCCTAATTCTTTGGGCATTCTTCATAAATACTTCGGAAACAAAGAAAATAGGACAGAACTTTATGTGCAGTCAGCATCTTCATGCCATGACATTCAGAATTCTGGAGTTCATCTAAAAACATCATGTTTCTTCCTGATGCATTCTTCCACTCTATCAGAGTTTTAACTTCCTATTTGTATTAAATAAAAAATAACTGCTTGACACCTGTTATAAATGAATGGGACAGAAATAATAATTATGGGGTTTTTAATTTAAAAATATTAATTTTATCTTACCTTAACTTATCCTATATCATTTCAGAATCACAGAATAGTTGAGTTCTAGTCCAACCGCCCTGCTCAAAACAGAGTCAACTAGAGCAGGTTGCTTGTATGACAGATGCTCCAGTCCCTTAATCATCTTTGTGGCCCCTCGCTGGAGTAGTTCTAGTATGTCGATGTCCTTGGTTGGACTCGATGATCTTAGAGGTCTTTTCCAACCTTAATGATTCTATGATTCTTTTACCAAGGAGCCCAGAGCTGGACCCAGCACTCCAGATGCGTCACATCCGTTGACCGGCTGGCAACTCTCTGTCTAATGCAGCCCAGGATGCTCTTAAGCTGCCTTTACTGCAAGGGCCTGTTAGTGGCTCATGTTCAACTTTGTATGCACTGGGACACCCAGGTTCTTTCCTGCTAATCTGCTCTCCAGCCAGTTAGCCCCCTATATGTACTGGTGCATATTTAGCTGCTCTTGCAGGAAATCCCTCAAGTTTTAATTTGATTTTCACTGTTAAGTGACCTGCCAGTGTGGAGATGTGTCTCCCTTGGAAAAGGGATGGGAACTAGCCATGTCCGGGACAACCAGGGGATCAGGCCCAGCCAGCACGGGTTCATGGAAGGCAGGTCCTGCTTGATCAACCTGATCTCCTTCTATGACCAGGTGACCTGCTAGTGGATGAGGGAAAGGCAGTGGATGTGGTCTGCCTGGACTTCAGTAAAGCCTTTGACACTGTCTCCCACAGCATTCTCCTAGAGAAGCTGGCGGCTCACGGCCTAGACAGGTCCACTCTTCGCTGGGTAAAAAACTGGCTGGACGGCCGGGCCCAGGGAGTTGTGGTGAACGGAGTTAAATCCAGTTGGCGGCCGGTCACGAGCGGTGTTCCCCAGGGCTCAGTGCTGGGGCCGGTCCTGTTCAATATCTTTATCAACGATCTGGACAAGGGGATCGAGTGCTCCCTCAGTCAGTTTGCAGAGGACACCAAGTTGGGCGGGAGTGTTGATCTGCTGGAGGGTAGGAAGGCTCTGCAGAGGGACCTGGACAGGCTGGATCGATGGGCCCAGGCCAACTGTATGAGGTTCAACAAGGCCAAGTGCCGGGTCCTGCACTTCGGCCACAACAACCCCAGGCAACGCTACAGGCTTGGGGAAGAGTGGCTGGAAAGTGCCCGGAGGAAAAGGACCTGGGGGTGCTGGTTGACAGCCGGCTGAACATGAGCCGGCAGTGTGCCCAGGTGGCCAAGAAGGCCAACGGCATCCTGGCCTGTATCAGAACTAGTGTGGCCAGCAGGAGCAGAGAGGTGATCGTGCCCCTGTACTCGGCACTGGTGAGGCCGCACCGCAAATACTGTGTTCAGTTCTGGGCCCCTCACTACAAGAAGGACATGGAGGTGCTGGAGCGTGTCCAGAGGAGGGCAACGAAGCTGTTGAAGGGCCTGGAGAACAAGTCTGATGGGGAGCGGCTGAGGGAACTGGGGGTGTTCAGCCTGGAGAAGAGGAGGCTGAGGGGAGACCTCATTGCGCTCTACAACTACCTGAAAGGAGGTTGTAGCGAGGTGGGGGTCGGTCTCTTCTCCCAAGTAACAAGCGATAGGATGAGAGGAAATGGCCTCAAGTTGCGCCAAGGGAGGTTTAGATTGGACATTAGGAGAAATTTCTTTACTGAAAGAGTGGTCAGGCCTTGGAACAGGCTGCCCAGGGAAGTGGTGGAGTCACCATCCCTGGAAGTATTTAAAAGACGTGTAGATGAGGCCCTTAGGGACATGGTTTAGTGGACATGGTGTGTTGGGTTGACGGTTGGACACGATGATCGTAGAGGTCTTTTCCAACCTGTATGATTCTATGATTCTATGATTCTAGCAGCCACAAAGATAATGTTGCTCCCTTTATGCATCCTTGCTAGCACTGCCCAGGTGTCTTTCTGCAAGCTTCCTTTAACGGTGAAGGAGTCTTAGTAGGACAGAGAGAGATGCAGATCATCCTGTGTTAGTTGGGGAAAGAGCCCTAAACATGCGTTTTGGACTGAAAAGATCAAATCTCACGTTTTATATGCCTATTCACATGAATGCTACTGTTCGTGTAGGGGACCTTGAAAAATAAGTCTCCAGATGCATGCCTGACTTCCTAGAAATTTCCAGAACAGTTTGTGGTACACTGCAAGAGAAGAGTTTCTCTCATCATGACTGAAATAATTATGTAGAGGCTCTTTAGGCTTGTGAAAATTCCCTCCTCAACTCCTACACCTGAAGGTTTCAATACAGTAAGGCACAGTCTGATATTTAAACAGAGTTAACAAAAACTGAAAGTTAAATGTTTTTCATGAAAATATTTCTTCTAATGAGCTGCTGTTCCTTTTACCCACCAGGAACAGTGTCAGACTATCCTTTGTATTTTACACTGTGTGGTGAACTTGCAAATGCTACCAGCTGATGTGGAGGAGGCCTTACTTGCTCGTGCTATTAAAGCTTTCACTAAGGCAAGTAACCCTTTGTCCATGACATCATATTCATTTGTTTTAAATCATGAAGGGTGAATCAACAGAAGAGGCCTCTGTGGGAAAAGTTACAGTAATTCCTTCACACTTAGTGTGCTCATGCTTATCTATTTCAGAGTTTACATTTTATAATAATCAGCCTACATAAAGGGTAGGAAATATTCTCAACAAAATTAAATTCTGTCACTACAGCCTTAATCCTTTAGTCTCATTTTTCTATTTCTGGATCACTGCCAATTCATGGACTTCAAATTAGGGAAAAGATAATTTTTAAGTGGTAAGAATAATTAGCTCACTGGGAGTAGCTTACCAAGGGCTTTCGTAGATTCTGTGCTACTCGGAGTCTTTCCATCAGATTAAATAATTTTCTGAAATTACATTGCAATTCAGTTATGTTTCGGGCACTTAATATAGGATGTGTATAAAAAATTTCTGCTTTTGGAATCATTTAATGACAGTGACAGGGTAAGCTTGCTATTGCTCGGCTCAGAGCTGCTTTCTCAGGTTCAGCAGGTGAAATTATTCGAGCAGAACGTTCATCATACTGCTTCCTAATCTCTTGTAAATCTGCAGATATGTCACCTGTTAAAACAATCATGACATTTCTCCTTCTACTAGTTTGTTTTAATGTCTAGTCAGCATAAAATTGAAATACTTAGCATTAAGTACCCCATCATGAAACACGTACTTTCTTTGATAAATCTTAAAACTAATTTTTTAAAAAATGTTGGTCATCTACTTTGCATTTTGCTGTATGACATCTATTTAACAACTGAACTTACATTTCTCCCTTCTATTAGGCAAGCTTCGATTCTGAAAATGGACCGTACATTTACAATACCTTGAAAAAAGTATTTAAACAAACACTGGAAGAAAAAAGAAAAAGGCTTAAGGAAGGAACAGAGAATTCCTCTTGATTTCTGCACAGCTATGCCGAAGAATTAGATGGGCCTACCAAATTATTTTGCATTTTCCAGCTACTGTATTTTGTGCTATCTGGCATGATTTACCTAACTTTAGGTAATAGTAGTTATTAACAAAGCATTTTATTTTTTTAGAGGGAGTTTTAGTGACAATTGTTCTATCTACACAGTTCTAAAGAACAGCTCCTGTGTGACAGTACTGTAGCATTTGGTTTCAGGTACTATGCTTTTATATTGTGAACTGTTCTCTTGTTTTCAAATATATTTATTGATTTAGAAACCTCTGTCATTGGCAAGCAACATTATTTTCAGATTACACGATTGCCATAAATTCAGTGCACAAAGGTTTAATGGATTGAGTTAATATTTATGTACTAGTTATGTTTACATTAACGTTATTTGATTTTACTTTGAAGAAAATAAATATTGACTGAACTTACTGAACTTTTCCTTTTAGAAATTTTAAAGTAAGACCAAGAGTAATAATGAACAGATCTTGAGGTCTACTGTTGACAGCACGTAATTTTTTCCTTTAGATCTCTTAAATAATTGTCACCAATGTGTTTGTAAAAGGTGTTGCAGTAAAGAAATACATTAAGTGTATTGAGTATTAAGTTATCAAGGCCTTAATTTAGACTTTTTTGGCTAAGAAAGCTTTAAAGTGTTTTTAACAGAAAATTGATTGTGGCATTTTAAGTGCTTTGAATAAGAGTAAAATTTTACCTTATTAGCTAAACTTTCGTAGATCCTATTTTAAGTTAGAAAACACTTAATTATCAAACCTTAATAAGGATATAATTCTGTCCGTAATTATGTTCAGCAAAGACTTGCATAAATAAGTGTAACATAATAATACTAAAAAATAATCAGTGAAAATCTTACCATCTGCAATACACTTTGTAGAGGTATTTTTATCTAATAAGACAGAAACAACTGGGACATCATCATAACTGCAGATTTTGATTAGGATTCGGACTGGAATGCCAGTTTGCAGGGTTAACAGTTTATCCAGTTTGATATATTTAAGTAGTTAAACAAGAATCTGTCCTTTTCCAAAATATTTTTATTCAGTACTGTAAATGACTAATATTTAGAGATAAAAATAGACCAGTTTAAAATATATATAAATTATACATGCTTCAACTGTTAAATGATTATATATCAAATTCAGATCCAAACAAGTACTTTGGCAGAATCATCCTAAAGTAAGCACACTTGAAAGTAAAATATTGCTTATGAATCACATACGTGAAAGCAGCTTTGTAAAGAGGCAGGGCAACATAACAAGCAGTTTAATGTTAGCCAGCATGCCTTAGCAGTCAGACTTGGGAATACTAAGATGCATTTGCAGGTGTCTTAGTTTCCCAAGAAATTATTTCAGTTTACTACAGTGAACAGCTCCCAATAGCTAGCACCAATTCCTGGTATTATACACTTGGGGTGTAGAAACCAGCTCAGTATTGTTTAAATCGGTGTAATTAACAAGGACTTTCACATATCATTAGATGCAGCTAGAATAATCTTTCTGAAATTAATGTCAGGTGTTGGCATTTCAAAAGTTACCTACATGCAGTCCATGTAAATGGATATTGTAGAACTGGGTGCTTTTTTATTTAGTACGTTTTTTGATTCACTGACGAATGTGGTTGCAATTATGGCCAAACTGGCCACCACATCTGATTGAACCCATCATGGGAAAAACCAAAAACAGCCCATCTAAATGAATAATCAAACCTACAAACTTTAGCAGCAGCCTATTAATTATTTTGTGACCTGGGTGATGTAAATACTTCAATAGCAAATACTCCTTTTCCTTATCACTTCCTCATGCACTAAACCTGACGCACAGCTTTGTGTGACAGCCTTGCAGCTGTGGGTTATGTGTGGGCAGATTTCTCTTCGTGCTCATCAGGAGCGCTGCCTTGTCATGCTGACACTCCATCACCTAGTCCTGCTGCAGCAAAATGGCCCTGAGCTGGTGGCAGGATGGGACAGGAGGACTCCAGCTAGCATCTACTGCCTTCTCTGTTCTTCCAGCTAATCCCTCTCCCATTAGAAGGTCACCTCAGTATCAGCAGCAGCTATGAAGCTCCCCCTGCAACAGCTACTGCAGTAAACCACAGAAAACACATAATCTCTATTGAACCTGACCACAAAGTCATGTCAGAAGTGCAGAATCCTCGAACCCCCAACCGTGTCATACAGGAGAAACACCTCTGCTGCTGCAGTGCTGTCCATCTCCATAACATTAGGACTCTTCTTGGTCCTCTCTTGCCTCAAGTCCACCAGCCAGCTCACTCCTAACTTGTAGTATAAGATATGAGTAGAAAAACACGCAAGTTACGCCCTTCGTGGCCAGATGCCTCCTACTGCAATGCCTGCTCTCGTGCTCTGCCACTTCATATACTGGCACACTGCGGGAGGGCTGCTAGGCACCTATATCTGCTGTGTGGTATTTGACTGGTGCTACAAGGGATTCATATACTGCAGCATCTGCCCAAAGAGCAAACTTACCCTCAGCAGCTTGGGTTAGAAAAGCTGGATTTTGCCCACAAACCAGGCCTAGATGAGTTCTAAGGTGGATTTCCACATAATTCAAAGTTGCTGAGAATTTTCATTGAGTGAGCAGGGATGGGGGAAGGAGCTTTTTAGATGCAGTCAGTGACTACAGGACAATCTCCTTAAGAGTGGCCAAGGAAGGGCAGCTTCGTGTGGGTTTCCTCAGCCCTTTGTTGTTCCAGCTTTCACCCCAGGGCTCTCTGCAAGGAAACAGGTACCTTCTCTTCCCCTTCTCTGGGATTTTGGCTCTCCAAATGCCAAGAATGCCTTGTGAGGCACAGCTGAAAAGCGATGCTGCACAGGTCCTGCACAGATTGGAGTCTCGCAGTAGCCTTGGGACTGAAGGAGGAGAGGTAAGAGATGTAGGAATTTGAAGCCTGGAAGAGGAGGCTGAAAGAACCTGGATAAGCTCCCATGGCAACAGCCTTTCCCGGCTGGGCTGTGACTGTCAGTACGAACACACTCTCCTGTCTCCACACACCAGTGGACAAAATGAAGAGGAGGGCCTTGAAAATGCTGGCTTTCTAACGTGATCGTGGCAAGGTGTTAGTGTCAGATACACGAAGGCCAACTGAATTGGTGTATGGACCTGTCAAGTACAGGAGAAGAAATGTGCATAACTGGAGCAGATAATACTAAGCATTGAGGTGCACAAAGGGGACTTGAGTGGACCTGTTGGACCAGGTCCAGAGGAGGCCACAAAAATGATCATAGGGATTGAACGCCTCTCCTGTGACGGAAGGCTGAGAGAATTGGGGTATCCTATTTCAGGAGGTCCAGGGCCAGACGATCCCGCTGCAGTAAACATTCCCTCACCCAACAGGCCAGGTCGGGCTCCCGTCACTGCCGCCCGCACCGTGTGTCCGTCAGGTTGGTGTCGCTGCCTGTTGCTGGCCATGGCCGTGGGCGCCCCCAACCCCGCGGGGCCCCGCCGCTGGTCGGAGGAGCCCCGTGCCCGGCTCCTGCGGGCCGACACCGTGGGCACCCCCGGCTGCGCCCGGGCGCAGAGCTCAGCCAGCGCTGGTGCCCCTCAGGGTGTGCTGTAGGTACCACCCGGACGCTTGTGCCACAGCTCTGTCCCTCTTTATTTGGAGAAATGGCTGACCCCGAAGCTCTCGGTGGGGGTTCTGTCGGCGCACCCCCAACACCTACCCCAGCGGGGCCACCTTCAGCCTTTGCCGGAGGGCCTGGCCAGCCGGCTCGGGGGGCGCGGGGGCCGTTTCGGTTGGGGCCGCGCCTGGAGGGGACTGGGCTGGTGCCAGCACTGCAGGGCAGGTGGGGGCAGGGTGTGGGGGCGCAGGGGCCGTTTCGGTTGGGGCCGCGCCTGGAGGGGACTGGGCTGGTGCCAGCGCTGCAGGGCAGGTGGGGGCAGGCTGGGGGGTGGCGGCGGCTGATTTGGCTGGGCCTGGGGGCGACTGGACTGGTTCCAGTGCTGCAGGGCGGCCGGGGACGGGCTCGCGGGGCGTGGGGGCCGTGGGGAGGGTGTGCGCGCCGGTTTTCCAGACGGGAACGGCAGCTCCTGGCGTTGGGTGCCGCTCTCAGGGGTGCGGGGGC
Organism: Calonectris borealis; assembly: GCF_964195595.1. Classification (NCBI taxonomy): domain Eukaryota; kingdom Metazoa; phylum Chordata; class Aves; order Procellariiformes; family Procellariidae; genus Calonectris; species Calonectris borealis. The sequence continues at coordinate 23,944,630 of NC_134321.1, read as the reverse complement.
GGCTGGTCCGGCTGTCCGGGCGCGAGGGGTAGCCGCCGGTTTCCCGCTGGGCTCCCTCGGCTGCAGAGAGGCGCCTGTGGAGAGAGGAGGCTGCTGAGGCCCTCGGCTGCAGGTGGGGGACAGGGACTCTCCTCCCAGCACGGCCCGGCGCTGGCAAGGCTCACCACCACGGGCTGAGCTGCTGGCACACCGTGGCCAGGGGCACCCTGCACCCCCTGGCAGCGCCGAGCAGGGGGACTCCTGCGGGCAGGCTCACTGCTCAGGAGCGGGCGCTAGTGCGCGTCTGGCTTTCCGGGCAACCTCATTCCCCGCTCTTCCTCGTCCTGACCTGGCTTTGCCTGTGCCCGTCACTTGTCCAGGCAGGGCCAGTTTGAGCTAACGCTGGCTCCAGTCAGAGCGGGCTCCCGAGAAGCAGGCCCAGGAATTAAGAGGCCAATCAAAGCATCTGACAGCAGCAGAAACCTCAGCAGAGTTTTCTGGCCAGCCACTAACTCGCCACTCCACAGCAGCCTGACTAGAAATGCTTCGTGGCTACGAGCAGCCATCGAAGGAAGCAGTGGGGGGGAAATCAAAGACTCACTGTTTTCTCTTCCTCCACCAATGGATGATGACATGGCACAACAGTATCGTAAGTGCCATGGAGATCACGGCTGCTGCTATGCCTATCACACAGCTCTTTCGCACATATTGGAGACCGAAACCACTTGCGGGCCTCTGGGGATGGTAGTCCCTTGTGGTTGTCTCGCCGACCGGAGGAGCAGTTGCATCTGGAGGAGCAATTCGGGACGTTAGTCCGTCCTGTGCACCTCTGGTAAGCTTGCAGCACGTCTGACATGGCCAGGAAGTTCTCTGTTTCCCCCCAGCGCTGGTGCCTGCAGGCACGCTCCCACCCTTTGGGACAGCTTGTCCCACCGAACAAAGGTCAGGCAGCCAGAAGGGGAGCACGGCGGGGAGCGCAGCTGCTGGACCTGTCGCTCCCTCGAGGGACACGGACAAAAACCACCCCTGCGGCAGGGAGTGCCACCCCCAACTCTCCCTCCCCCCCGGCCAGCTCCCACACCCCGAGGGGACGGAGTGGGGCCCTCTCAGGAGACACCTGAGCCTTGCTCTCCCCTTCTGCCTTTTCTGCAGCACGGGCACCGCTTGCAGGTGCTCCCAGGCTTCGGGACGTGTCTCCCACTTAGGGACCCCAGCAAGACTGCTCAGTACCTGCGCCCACTCGAAAAAATTTGTATATGTGGCCATGGTGGTCTTCTCTGGACTTTGACAGCGCTGCCAAAAGCATGGCTCAGGCACAGATGTTGCAGGAGGATGGGGAGGCAAAGAGAGCTTCGCAAGGCAAAGCACACCGAGGCACATCATTGAGCCCGACCCGTTCCCTCTCTGCTCTTCTCTGTTTCTGCACATTGGCCATGGAAAGAGCAACTTGAATTTCACACGGAAAGAAGGTTAAAAGGTAAATGCTCCTTCCTCCCACTTGTGGGATTGCTCTCAGGCTCGAGGACAGGAACAGGCCAAGAAGTTGGGAAGCCGTCAACCGTGAGAGGATCTTAAGGAAAATTGCACGTGAATAAGCTCTTCCCACATTGTCAATGTTTTTCTTTCAAGAAAAAGGACATTGAGAACTTACCTCCAGGATGACCCAAGGGCTCCAAACCAGCATCCAGCCAAGAAGCTGGATAACCATTGCCACCACCCTCATCTAGAAGCAAGCACAGATGGGAAACTCTTCCATTGCGTGTTGGGACCCACTTCTGCCTTAGTGACCTGCAGGCACTGGAATGGGTCAGGTAACAACGTGGGAGCCCGTGGAGGTGGAGATTGCCAAAGCTGCAGAGGGGCCCGGTGACCCCTTGGGTGGCACCTGGCAGCTCTCCAAACTCCTTCCAGACCATGTGCAACAGCCCTCGAGGAGCGGATGGACCAACATACGGCCCCTCGGGGCTTTCTTACCGGGAGAGCTGTCGCACAAGAGGAAGCCCTCGCTAAAGCGCTGGAGGGAAAACCCACCATCCACGCTTCTTGGGGAGAAGAGCCCGCTGGCCCGTGAAAGGCTGCACCATCGCCACCTGCTTACCTGCACCACGTGCTCGCCACGGAGCGGCCCCGGCAGCCCTGGCATGCAGGGCCACCAGGAGGAGGAGGATGAGGAGAAGGCGGTCGATGGGGGCCATGGTCCCCTGCGTTCACACCACGCTGCTGCTGCTGCTGCTGCTGCTGCTGCTGCTGCTGCTGCTGCTGCTGCTGCTGCTGCCGCTGTCGCTGCTGCTGCTGCTGCAGTCGGGGCTGGGAGCTGAGCAGTCGGTGCTTATGGCCAGTGTGGCACCACAGGGCTCTGTGACCTCACAGCCCCGCTGTGACCTCACGGCCGGGCCGCGGCTGCTTGGGGACGGCTCTCGGGGTGCTCGTGGAGAGCCGCTGGAGCACAGCTGGGGGGCTGCCCTCCCGGGGAGGGGAGCACGTCCCATCGGGCAGCTCCGTCCAAGGGCTGGGACACAGTCCCACACGGGGCTGAGCCCACAGCTCTGCCCTGTTTTCTGGGCACTGTCACAGGGCAGCAAGGGGCTCACAGTGCCCCAGACCAACAGGAAACCACAGCCAAGGGATTTCTGAGATCCTCGGGTCTGTTAGCAACAACTCGTGAGGCTGAAGAGTGATTTCAGTCTCGAGACAAGTGTAAGACGCCCTCCTGTAGGCAGCTTCCAGGCTGGAGCCCAGTTTGGTGCCTTGAGGAACCCCAGGGCTAACGAGTCTCTTTTGTTTTACGGGAAAGATGAAGCCTTTACTTTTCCGTTTCTTCTTCATGTGAAATTTAAGGGAATACTTTGCGTCAGGGACCTCAAAGAGCAAAGTCAATCAATAGAGCAGAAAAAATATTGTCTTAAATTATTTGACGTTCAAAAGGAAACCTCGAGAAGGCACACGGTGGGTATACGCTGCCTGACCAACGTAGTGGCCTTCTGTGATGGAGTGACTACATCAGTGGACAAGGGAAGAGCTATGGGTGTCATCTATCTGGACTTCTGCAGGGCCTTAGACGCGGTCCCCCACAACCTCCTTCTCTCTAAATTGGAGAGTTACGGATCTGATGGATGGACTGTCCGTTGGGTGAGGAATTGGCTGGATTCAGGAGAGAGGTGAACCAAGATCCAGGGCTCCAGCCATTAAAGCAGTCCTTTGGCTGCATTGCCTGGAAAAGGTCTCCAGTCTGTTCCGAGACCTCTTTCATGTTCTTTCGTGCTTCTTCTGTGGTGCTGGTTGCGTTGTGTATGGTGAGGCAGCATTCTCCATTGGTGAGATTTAACATTCTACATACCCCCTGCTCTTTTAACAATAACATAGCTAAAGCTATTCGATTTTGCAGACTTATCTGTGACACTTGTTGAACTTGTACATTTATGTCCCCAAAAGCATGTTGTGTCCAATTACTCAAAACATGTACCTGTCAAGTTAAATTCTCTAAAACATATTGTTGTTTTGTAATAAACATACTTGGCACAAAGATTGCCTCCATTTTTAAGGCAAATGCTTGTCCAAAGGTATAATAATAATTGGGTATTTGTATTCCCGTCATTACCTGCCTTGCATATGCCGGGCTACCGAGATCTCTACGTGCCCTACTTCAGCGAGATGTAAAATTAAATACTCTGGAGGGACACATGGAGGGGAAGCCAATAGATCAGTGCAATCCGGCCACTGTTTAACATGTTTAACTGTGAATACAACTTTCCATTGGAGCATGCCCATACCATTCCTCGTGGGGCTGAATTTTCCCTGGTTTATCAGAGGTTTGTATACACCAATCTGTGTCCCAATGCACGTTATATTCATGTTCAAAATAACCTTTCAGAGGGGGAATCCCACCACGGTACTGTGGTACAAGGAACAGAAACAGACGTGACGTTATTTGTTTCCGTACCAGAATTTTTGTTTAGAGATCGATAACAAATTTGATTCCATAAATTTTCGCAAGTAGAATTGTTTGGGAGTTGATACAAAGCCCTTGAGTATTGAATCCATGTCCCGTTATTTCTCCATGGTTGTCCCTCTTTTTGTTCAAGAAAAGGGGATTCCATTATTCCCCATGTGATGTTTTTCCCTGTTCAGTTAAGACCTTTTAACTTGTTTTCCAATATTTTTGTAAAATTTAAACTAATCATTGTAAACCTGAATCCGGCTGCTGCCGAACCGGGGAGTGCAACACATATCCCCTTGTCCGTCTGGTTCCAAATATGCATAAATCCTTGTATCAACTCCCAAGCCAAATTGGAGGATTCACCCCATGATCCCATTACTCCAATAGTGATGGAGAAAAAAAATAGGTTTTCCAATCCATCCTTCCTTAGTACAATACAAAATCCTAACGAAATCAACCAAACAATACAAATAACAATCCATACTGCGACTGTGAACACGAGTCCCACGACCATTTGTCCACAACCTGCAATATACATATACACAAAACCGGGAATGATTAAAAGGACGGAATAATCCATCGAGTATGGATTCGATGGTCCTTTCTGTGGGCATCTGTAGTTACCCATGCATAGGTATTGACAGGAGTCTCCAGGGTCAGAGGTACCTGTCCCACAGTGGGTAAATCCACCAAAACGGGCTGTCTGGGATAATGGAGTGGGTTTGTTGGATCTTTGTCGTCTCTCTTCCCAGGTAGAATAGACGGGATTTGGGACAAAATGTTGTGAGTCAGGGACAACCGTTAATTCCCCAGCGGCTGTTAACCTTAGTTACTGCATCGGATATCCGTTGCGCCTATCTGGGGTCGTGAGGCCTCAAGGCTCTTTTTAGGAGCCCCTTAGTGCGTTCCACGATACCATTTGCCTGAGGGAGTATGAAAACCCCGCTGTATTCCTTCATCCCGTGCCCACTCTTGGACCACCCTGGCAGTAAAGTGGTTCCCATTGTCTGATTGAATTGATTTGGGTTTAGGCAGGCAACTAAACCACAATTTTAGGCCTTTTACTGTATTATCCCCTGTTGCTCACCAGACTGCCTCTGCTTGGGTCAGTCCCGAAATCACCTCGACCCCTACCAACACATATGGCTTTCCCTCTGAGAGTCGGAAGGGACCGATGTAGTCTACTTGCTAGGTGTCCCACAGCCCTTTATTGTCCCTTAAGTGGAAGGATTGGTCCTTGAGAGGGTTGTGCTCCAGTCGAGTACGGCATAAGCCGCATGCTGAGATGATGGTGTTGCATTATTCCCTTGTTACGGACCACCCCCTACTGATTGCTTCCTTAAACAGATCTTTACTTCCAGAGTGGCCTCGTTTAACATGTAACCATTCTAACAGATGTTCCCATTTTTCTTCTTCACCCTTCTATGGCCACCCTTGCCAAGCGGGCCAGTGAGTCTACCTGATTGTTCCAAAGGTGAACTGCACGATCTCCTGCCTGATGTGCAGCGACCCACCCTACTCAAAAAGACTTCTGTTTAGTGATATTTAGGATTTCTTCCCATAAGATTAAAGAAAAAATGGTGGGTGTCCTTCTATTGCAATTTATGCTACCAGTTTCATTGATAATTGTAATAGCATTTGCACGCAGGTAGTAACTGGCTTCCAATGACTGAAATGGTAAAGACAATGAATGAGGAACTACCATACTCTGGAACAGATAAATAGCTCTATTTCAGGAAAGATAATGTATGAAATCCCAAACAGTGAATATATCACTTTTTATTTCTGAGAGCACTTTCTATTTCTATACTATCTGTGCACACACACACGCTGATCAGCTGAACATCCACTATCAATACATCTTTTTTGCTGACTTCAGACATCTTTTGATCAAAGTGCTTGGATTATAATGGGTATCCAATAGCTTAAATACTACAACAGCTAAAGTAATAAGAAAACCACTTTTCGGTACATTATCGCATTTACACTCAAGATGAATAAATTGAGGCCAGTTCATGTAAAATGCCTGCACAATGCCCATAGCAAATCACAACCAAAATGAGGATGGAGCCGAGGTGTCCTGTGCCCGTGGCCTAAACAGCCAGCGATCCTCCTTCAACCCTGGCTGCATGGCAGCCCCGCTGATCACCAAGAAAAGGGCTCTACTGAGAGTAAACAAACTTACTCTGTATCAACAAACTGATTTAGAGTGCAAAAGATTTAAGGGAATGTCTACACAGTAACATGAAACCAAAAAAGCATTCAGTGTTGGCAGTGACACCGGCTGACTGCAATACGTGTTGAACACAAGACCGTACTTCCCACGCAGGGTTTCCACGCACTCCTGGTGATACTCCTGTTTCCACTCGGGCGCATCCCATCTCGGTTACAGAGCCTTCTTCACCTCCTTCCAGCACCTTCCACGCAACACAACTCGCAGGACACAAAGGTTACGGGAAAAGGAGAAGGACTAGAGATAAGAACAGCGACAGGCTGCTGGTGAAACAACAGGGATTACAAATTATTTTCTAAATGTACCGGTGACTAGAAAACTCTCACTGCGCTACAATCGGACTGAACATTCAAGCAGACATTTTGTCTTCAATTCCTAGCGTAGTACCCCCCATTATTCCTCGTGCTTTCTCTGGGAAAGTCTTGAATCAGAAAGATGGGGGGAAAGTAACTCTCCTAGCTACTGGACTGAAGCCTGCTGGCTGCGCTCCTAGTTCCTAGCTAGTTGAGAGAGGTTTGCTAAACATAAGAAAATGTTTGTACATCTGAGACCTGAATGCCAAATCTTCATTCCCATGGAGTAGGAATATCCCAAGGAAGCAGAGCACAGTACCGACCAGCTGTGCCCCAACCAAAGTTGCAGTCATGTCCACAGATCGCTATGGCTGGGCTGGAGATAACAAAAGATGGAACATAATTGCTATGACAACCAGGTATTAACACCCCAAAAGGGCAACGTCTGATCAGCGTGTGTGTGTGCACATGCGCCCTTATCCACCTGTTGATGATTATGCTTGTCCAGTTACCTTGATTTCTTTCAGTCATCAGTCTATTAACTCTCATATATAATATATACACGACATAGTTAACGGTGGATGAGAAATGTCTTCTGTGGTTTCTATATGCCTGTCTAAAAGCAGCGAGCCAAATGCTACTGTCCTGATAAATACACAAGCCTTACTGACAGCAAGGGGTTATGCCTGTCAGAGGCTTCCAACACCGGACACGGAAGCCTTGAATATATTTCAGTACCCGGCAGAAAGCAGTTACTTGAATGTTCCTCGAACAGACGCCATGTTAGCTTTCGACATCGTTGAGTTATTCCCTTCTCCAAAAAGTGCATTTTAAAGATGATAATGATAACAAAAGGAATATCGCTAACAAGGCGTAGGCTGACTTTTTGAAGAAGCTTTCAGCACAAGGTAATGAAAATGTGAATTGAAATGAGTGAACAAAAACAAAAGACACAATTCTAATAAAACAATTTACCACCACAAGGAACTTCCCTTGTGTTGAGATGCAAAACTCTTCTAATTAGAGTAGCAGATGCTGGATTGTTTCAACATCTCTGAGCGTTAATCTCCCAAGAGCGTACGTCCATCGAGACCAATTGAACCGAGGTGTTCCAGCAGAAAGGAGAACGTCCTGGTGGGTGGGATCAGAGATGCAGGAGATCTGTCAGCATCTCGGAGAAGGGAACTGCCGCTGCCACGGAGAGGTTATGACAGATTCTGGGGCCTGTTCTAGAAGTCCGGTGGCAGCGGAGAGGGGCTGCTCTGGCAGCTGTCAAGAAAGGGTCTTCCTCATGTGGTGAACCACCACCATGGAAACCTTGAGACAGACACTCTCATGCCCCGTGTGTCTGGAGCTGTTCACGCCCCCCGTCCTGGTCCTGTCCGGCGCACACAACTTCTGTAAGCAGTGCCTGGAGGAGATCCTGCTACAGCAAAACTGTCACCACATCAACGGGTTTTTCCACTGCCCCCTGTGCAGGAGGGTAAGGAGGAGTGATCCTACGTTCCCTGTGGAAGCTGGGCAGATGCCACATCTCGTAGTTAGGAGGCTTTTGTTTTAATTTGAAGGGGCAGGTATGCCCCGTCTCTTCACTGGAGGACAACAGCTCTCACAAGGAGTAACACGCCACGTCGTATTTGTAGTGAACGGAACACAGCTGGACTCTTAGGAGTGCTTCAGGCAGCCTTTCAACAGGCTGTTCAAGCAGTGGGGTGGCCACCACTTTGCTACTCCCAAGGCAGGAAAAGCCTCGCTCAGGGAGCCTCTTGAGAGGAGGCTCAGCACCCAGATGGGGAGATACTTTGCAGCACCTCAGTTGGTGATGGCCCATCAGTTAGGGCCCATCAAGGGCCCATTAATTAGCGAGGACCTTTGTTTGGCCTCCAGTACATTTGCTTGTCAGGCTTGTGTCCCTGGAGATGCTCCTGGTGGCTTCCCTCTTTTCCTGGGTATCCCATGTGAGGAGGTCCACGGCCAGAGGATCCCGCTGCAGTCCCTTCCACAGAACCGCCGCGCCACGCCGGTTGCCCGCTCTGGCCGGTAGCGCTGCCCAGGCTTTTTATCGGTGCGGGGGTGGCCCGCCGAGACCCGCCGCTCAGGCCGCGGGCCGGGCCGGCCCCGGAGCGGCTCCCTCTCAGCGACCGGCCTCTCGGTCCCGTTACACCGCGGTTAAACCTCGCGCCGTTGCCCTGGCAACGCCCAGGCCTCCCCGGCGTCTCTCGCGAGAGCTGTCGGCGCCCAGCCGGTCCCTCCGCTGCCCCGGCGTTTCCCGCCTCAGGAGACCCCGCCCTGCGCCGGGACCAGCCGCGCTCTACGCTGCGGGCCGGGCAGGCTCCTACCCGGGATCTCTGGTCCCTATAAGAGAAGGTCAAAAGGCTCCGGGAGGTGCCGGGAGGAGTCTCGAGTGGGTCCCGGAGGAGACAGCTTCCTCCAAGAGAGAAAAATCATCTCGGGCAGCCTTCTCGGAGGAGCCGGGGCCGGGTCGGGCTCCTGTCACTGCCGCCCGCACCGTGTGTCCGTCAGGATGGTGTCGCTGCCTGTTGCTGGCCATGGCCGTGGGCGCCCCCAGCCCCGCGGGGCCCCGCCGCGGTCGGAGGAGCCCCGTGCCCGGCTCCTGCGGGCCGACACCGTGGGCACCCCCGGCTGCGCCCGGGCGCAGAGCTCAGCCAGGGCTGGTGCCCCTCGGGGTGTGCTGTAGGTACCACCCGGACGCTTGTGCCGCAGCTCTGTCCCTCTTTATTTGGAGAAACGGCTGACCCCCCGGTGGGGGTTCTGTTGGCGCACCCCCAACCCCTGCCCCGGCGGGGCCGCCTATCAGCCCTTGCCGGAGGGCCTGGCCAGGGGGCTCGGGGGGCGCGGGGGCCGTTTCGGTTGGGGCCGCGCCTGGGGGGGACTGGGCTGGTGCCAGCGCTGCAGGGCAGGTGGGGGCAGGCTGGGGGGGGGCGGGGGCCGTTTTGGTTGGGGCTGCACCTGGAGGGGACTGGGCTGGTGCCAGCGCTGCAGGGCAGGTGGGGGCAGGCTGGGGGGTGGCGGCGGCTGATTTGGCTGTGTCTGGGGGCGACTGGACTGGTTCCAGCGTTTCAGAGCGGCCGGGGACGGGCTCGGGGGGCGCGGAGGCCGTGGGGAGGGCGGGCGCGGCGGTTTTCCAGACGGGAACGGCAGCTCCTGGTGTTGGGTCCCGCTCTCAGGGGTGCCGGGGCGGCTGGTCCGGCTGTCCGGGCGCGAGGGGTAGCCGCCGGTTTCCCGCCGGGCTCCCTCGGCTGCAGAGCGACGCCTGTGGAGAGAGGAGGCTGCTGAGGCCCTCGGCTGCAGGTGGGGGACAGGGACTCTCCTCCCAGCACGGCCCGGAGCTGGCAAGGCTCACCACCACGGGCTGAGCTGCTGGCACACCGTGGCCAGGGGCACCCTGCACCCCCTGGCAGCGCCGAGCAGGGGGACTCCTGCGGGCAGGCTCACTGCTCAGGAGCGGGCGCTAGTGCGCGTCTGGCTTTCCGGGCAACCTCATTCCCTGCTCTTCCTCGTCCTGACCTGGCTTTGCCTGTGCCCGTCACTTGTCCAGGCAGGGCCAGTTTGAGCTAACGCTGGCTCCAGTCAGAGCGGGCTCCCGAGAAGCAGGCCCAGGAATTAAGAGGCCAATCAAAGCATCTGACAGCAGAGTTTTCTGGCCAGCCACTAACTCGCCACTCCATGGCAGCCTGACTAGAAATGCTTCGTGGCTACGAGCAGCCATCGAAGGAAGCAGTGGGGAGAAATCAAAGACTCACTGTTTTCTCTTCCTCCGCCGTTGGATGACGACACAGCACAACAGTATCATAAGTGGCAGGGAAATCACAGTTGCTGCTGTGCCTATCATACAGCGCCTTCGCACATCTTGGGGACAGAAACAACTTGCGGGCCTCTGGGGATGGTAGTCCCTTGTGGTTGTCTCGCCGACCGGAGGAGCAGTTGCATCTGGAGGAGCAATTCGGGACGTTAGTCCGTCCTGTGCACCTCTGGTAAGCTTGCAGCACGTCTGACATGGCCAGGAAGTTCTCTGTTTCCCCCCAGCGCTGGTGCCTGCAGGCACGCTCCCACCCTTTGGGACAGCTTGTCCCACCGAACAAAGGTCAGGCAGCCAGAAGGGGAGCACGGCGGGGAGCGCAGCTGCTGGACCCGTCGCTCCCTCGAGGGACACGGACAAAAACCACCCCAGTGGCAGGGAGTGCCACCCCCAACTCTTCCTCCCCCCCGGCCAGCTCCCACACCCCGAGGGGACGGAGTGGGGCCCTCTCAGGAGACACCTGAGCCTTGCTCTCCCCTTCTGCCTTTTCTGCAGCACGGGCACCGCTTGCAGGTGCTCCCAGGCTTCGGGACGTGTCTCCCACTTAGGGACCCCAGCAAGACTGCTCAGTACCTGAATCCGCTCGAAAAAATTTGTGTATGTGGCTGTGGTGGTCTTCTCCGGACTTTGAGAGCACTGCCAAAAGGAGAGAGGACAGGAGAAGCCTCAGCACGGCTCAGGCACAGAGGATGCAGGAGGACGGGGAGGTTCCCTCTAAGCCCCTGCCCGATCGGGGAGTCAGGGCATGGCTCTGGACCTCAGCTGACGGGAGGGATCCCGCTCTGTGCTGCTCTTGTGCCTTGGGCCTCGAGGGACTCAGGGCGAGCTCTGGGATGCAGCTACAGCGGGAGGTGCATTCGTGCCAGAGTCACATTTCCCCTCATCTGCGGAACGTGGTCCAGATGCCTCGAACCCAAAACACTTTCAGCTTTGGCTGCTGACATGACATGCAAGAGCGGGCACTGGGGGAAGAGCCTGCTGACACACACTGATCCTGCTGGGTGACACCGCCTGACCACGGGACAGCACTTACCTGCCGTGCCGGTGGCTTGCATCGCCTCCGTTTCTTCGGCAGAGACTGGCAGTGAGCCACTGCTTCCTTCCGGAAACGCCTCTGCCTGCACAGCCTCTCGGTCCATCTCTTGAGAAAGCAAGCGGGACAGTTGGATCAGATCGAACCGTTCCCCATCAGGGAGACGGCATCTTCAGGAGGCAATACTTCCCAAAGACTTGGTAAGGTTTAGAAAAAACGCCTGGGCTTTTGGGGCTGCGCCTGGTCACCACTCCAAACAACAGCCTCGCCTGACCTGCTGGGAGACCAGGAAACTGCACGCGACCTTCTGGTTTGCAATGCACGCAGTGCATTTTTGGCCAACTGCAAGGTGATGCTAAATGCCTCCCCTCAAAGAGGAGGGGAAGAAGCTGCAGCCAGGCCAGCCGGGGAAACAGCCCTGCTGAGAAGGGCTCCTCCGCAAGGCCCTCGTGCCCTTCCCTGTAAGCACCAGCAACAGTCACATTCGTCCCATCCCAGCTCTCGGTCTGCAGACGGGAAATCGAGCACAAGCCAAAAAGCCTGCCGAATCAGCATCTCCGCCCGCCTGCCAGCACTAGGAGAGGGCAGCCAGCGCTGCCTGGGACCTCGCTGCCGCCTGGAACTGGCCCAGTGGGCAAGCAGTGCTGCGCGTGAGGTGAACACAAGTTCAGCACACGCCAGGCCCTCAAATCTGCCTACCGACGTCTGCACAAACCAGCTCTGAGCCGTACTGGTGAAACTGGGCAGCAGCTGCCCCTGGCACTCGGCGTGAACCACAACTGGCAGCAGAGGCCCTGCACCGTCTCTGTGGCTCGCCAGTGCCTGCAAGGCACGAACCCCAGCGTCGCTGCTGCGAGGCTCTGATCGATCCCTTCCTGCTGCGCAGGCTACAGCGTGTCCAGACGTGGATCTAAAACCTGCGGTTGCCGAGTCTCACGGCTAAGGCAGAGTGAAATATACCCACCGTGTGCTCTCTCCAGTTCCGCCAGAATATTGCTTAGGACTTCAGATGGCTCCGGGAACTTTTTTCCTCCTTCAGCGTGGTACTGTGCTATTGAAGGACCTTAACAGAAAGTGTTTGGCTCAATTTCACATGAATAAAATACGGAAAACCAGTGCACAGCCTGTGAGGTCAGTAAAGACAGACTACTCACCCCTGCGACGCAAGCCGGGCTGTAACGCAGCATCCGGCTGAGGAGCCGGAGGAGTCCTCCCGACGGGCCCATCTGTAACTAAACACCAGAGAAGCTTCTGTCACCTATTGTGATGCACATCGGCAGAACTGAATCGCAGAAGCGGTAAGGGCATCACGCAAGGAGCGGGCACACACGCAGAGGCGCCCGGCTGGCAGCTCTCGAAGGGAGGAAAAAGCCAGGACGTACCCACGCCATCTCCCGGAGGCTCGGCCCTGGAACCCAGGCGGGAAGCTGGACCACCTTCGCCTGCAGGCACGTCTGCAAAGAAGCGCAGGACAGAACAGCTTCCGTGACACGGCTCAAGATACTTCTTCAGCTCGGAGTGGCAGTGAGTGCAATCCAAAGACGGGATTACGCCACGGCACTCGTCTCTCCCTTCCGCCCAGGAGCATGGTGCAAAGAGTTACCGCCTGCCTGCAGTGGCACCATGCTGGGACGAAACGAAGCACGCGCGGAGCTGCCGGGAGAAAGGACTCCCCGGAGCTCACACCAGCTCTAAACTCAACCCCAACGAGCCCGCTGGCTTGGCAGCCAGCACCGGGAGCAGCTCAGGCTCCGAGGGGCCAGGAAAGACAGCTTCGCAAGGCAAAGCGTCCCCGAGACATGTCAGTGAGCCCGATCCGTTCCCTCTCTGCTCTTCTCCATATCTGTGCATCAGCCATGGAAAGAGCAACTTGAATTTCACACGTAAAGAAGGTTAAAAGGTAAATGCTCCTTCCTCCCACTTGTGGGATTGCTCTCGGGCTCGAGGACAGTAACAGGCCAAGAAGTCCTGAGAGGATCTTAAGGAAAATTGCACGTGAATAAGCTCTTCCCACATTGTCAATGTTTTTTCTTTCAAGGAAAGGGACATTGAGAACTTACATCCAGGATGCCCCAAGGGCTCCAAACCAGCATCCAGCCGAGAAGCTGGAAAACCATCTCCACCACCCTCATCTAGAAGCAAGCACAGATGAGAAACGTTTCCATTGTGTGTTGGGACCCACTTCTGCCTTAGTGACCTGCAGGCACTGGAATGGGTCAGGTAACAACGTGGGAGCCAGAGGTAGGTGGAGATTGCCAAAGCTGCAGAGGGGCCCGGTGACCCCTTGGCTGGCTCCTTGCAGCTCTCCAAACTCCTTCCAGGCCATGTGCAACAGCCCTCGAGGAGCGGATGGACCAACATAGGGTCCCTCGGGGCTTTCTTACCGGGAGAGCTGTCGCACACAGAGGAAGCCCTCGCTAAAGCGCTGGAGGGAAAACCCACCATCCACGCTTCTCGGGGAGAAGAGCCTGCTGGCCCATGACAGGCTGCACCAGCGCCGCCTGCTTACCTGCACCACGTGCTCGCCACGGAGCGGCCCCGGCAGCCCTGGCATGCAGGGCCACCAGGAGGAGGAGGACGAGGAGAAGGCGGCGGACAGGGGCCATGGCCCCCTGTGCTCGCACCACACTGCTGCTGCTGCTGCTGCTGCTGCTGCTGCTGCCGCCGCCGCCGCTGCTGCTGCTGCTGCTGCTGCTGCTGCAGTCGGGGCCGGGGGCTGAGCAGTCGGTGCTTATGGCAGGCGCGGCATCACGGGGCTCTGTGACCTCACAGCCCCACTTGTGACCTCACAGCCGGGCCACGGCTGCTTGGGGACGGCTCTCGGGGCGCTCGTGGAGAGCCGCTGGAGCACAGCCGGAGGGCTGCCCTCCCGGGGAGGGGAGCACGTCCCGTCGGGCAGCTCCGTCCAAGGGCTGGGACACAGTCCCACACGGGGCTGAGCCCACAGCTCTGCCCTGTTTTCTGGGCACTGTCACAGGGCAGCGAGGGGCTCACAGTGCCCCAGACCAACAGGAGACCACAGCCAAGGGATTTCTGAGATCCTCGGGTCTGTTAGCAACAACTCGTGAGGCTGAAGAGTGATTTCAGTCTCGAGACAAGTGTAAGACGCCCTCCTGTAGGCAGCTTCCAGGCTGGAGCCCAGTTTGGCGCCTTGATGAACCCCAGGGCTAACGAGTCTCTTTTGTTTTATGGGAAAGATGAAGCCTTTACTTTTCTGTTTCTTCTTCACGTGAAATTTAAGGGAATACTTTGCGTCAGGGACCTCAAAGAGCAAAGTCAATCAATAAAGCAGAAAAAATATTGTCTTAAATTATTTGACGTTCAAAAGGAAACCTCGAGAAGGCACACGGTGGGTATACGCTGCCTGACCAACGTAGTGGCCTTCTGTGATGGAGTGACTACATCAGTGGACAAGGGAAGAGCTATGGGTGTCATCTATCTGGACTTCTGCAAGGCCTTAGACGCGGTCCCCCACAACCTCCTTCTCTCTAAATTGGAGAGTTACGGATCTGATGGATGGACTGTCCGTTGGGTGAGGAATTGGCTGGATTCAGGAGAGAGGTGAACCAAGATCCAGGGCTCCAGCCGTTAAAGCCGTCCTTCGGCTGCATCACCTGGAAAAGGTCTCCGGTCTGTTCCGAGACCTCTTTCATGTTCTTTTGTGCTTCTACTGTGGTGCTGGTTGCGTTGAGTATGTATGTGAGGCAGCATTCTCCATTGGTGAGATTTAACATTCTACATACCCCCTGCTCTTTTAACAATAACATAGCTGAAGCTAATCGATTTTGCAGAATTATCGATCTTTTTGCTGACTTCAGACATCTTTTGATCAAAGTACTTGGATTATAACTTGGATTATTATGCAGTTAAAGTAATAAGAAAACCACTTTTCGGTACATTATCGCATTTACACTCAAGATGAATAAATTGAGGCCAGTTCATGTAAAATGCCTGCACAATGCCCATAGCAAATCACAACCAAAATGAGGATGGAGCCGAGGTGTCCTGTGCCCGCGGCCTAAGCAGCCAGCGATCCTCCTTCAACCCTGGCTGCATGGCAGCCCCGCTGATCACCAAGAAAAGGGCTCTACTGAGAGTAAACAAACTTACTCTGTATCAACAAACTGATTTAGAGTGCAAAAGATTTAAGGGAATGTCTACACAGTAACATGAAACCAAAAAAGCATTCAGTGTTGGCAGTGACACCGGCTGACTGCAATACGTGTTGAACACAAGACCGTACTTCCCACGCAGGGTTTCCACGCACTCCTGGTGATACTCCTGTTTCCACTCAGGCGCATCCCATCTCGGTTACAGAGCCTTCTTCACCTCCTTCCAGCACCTTCCACGCAACACAACTCGCAGGACACAAAGGTTACGGGAAAAGGAGAAGGTCTAGAGATAAGAACAGCGACAGGCTGCTGGTGAAACAACAGGGATTACAAATTATTTTCTAAATGTACCGGTGACTAGAAAACTCTCACTGCGCTACAATCGGACTGAACATTCAAGCAGACATTTTGTCTTCAATTCCTAGCGTAGTACCCCCCATTATTCCTCGTGCTTTCTCTGGGAAAGTCTTGAATCAGAAAGATGGGGGGAAAGTAACTCTCCTAGCTACTGGACTGAAGCCTGCTGGCTGCGCTCCTAGTTCCTAGCTAGTTGAGAGAGGTTTGCTAAACATAAGAAAATGTTTGTACGTCTGAGACCTGAATGCCAAATCTTCATTCCCATGGAGTAGGAATATCCCAAGGAAGCAGAGCACAGTACCGACCAGCTGTGCCCCAACCAAAGTTGCAGTCATGTCCACAGATCGCTATGGCTGGGCTGGAGATAACAAAAGATGGAACATAATTGCTATGACAACCAGGTATTAACACCCCAAAAGGGCAACGTCTGATCAGCGTGTGTGTGTGCACATGCGCCCTTATCCACCTGTTGATGATTATGCTTGTCCAGTTACCTTGATTTCTTTCAGTCATCAGTCTATTAACTCTCATATATAATATATACACGATATAGTTAACGGTGGATGAGAAATGTCTTCTGTGGTTTCTATATGCCTGTCTAAAAGCAGCGAGCCAAATGCTACTGTCCTGATAAATACACAAGCCTTACTGACAGCAAGGGGTTATGCCTGTCAGAGGCTTCCAACACCGGACACGGAAGCCTTGAATATATTTCAGTACCCGGCAGAAAGCAGTTACTTGAATGTTCCTCGAACAGACGCCATGTTAGCTTTCGACATCGTTGAGTTATTCCCTTCTCCAAAAAGTGCATTTTAAAGATGATAATGATAACAAAAGGAATATCGCTAACAAGGCGTAGGCTGACTTTTTGAAGAAGCTTTCAGCACAAGGTAATGAAAATGTGAATTGAAATGAGTGAACAAAAACAAAAGACACAATTCTAATAAAACAATTTACCACCACAAGGAACTTCCCTTGTGTTGAGATGCAAAACTCTTCTAATTAGAGTAGCAGATGCTGGATTGTTTCAACATCTCTGAGCGTTAATCTCCCAAGAGCGTACGTCCATCGAGACCAATTGAACCGAGGTGTTCCAGCAGAAAGGAGAACGTCCTGGTGGGTGGGATCAGAGATGCAGGAGATCTGTCAGCATCTCGGAGAAGGGAACTGCCGCTGCCACGGAGAGGTTATGACAGATTCTGGGGCCTGTTCTAGAAGTCCGGTGGCAGCGGAGAGGGGCTGCTCTGGCAGCTGTCAAGAAAGGGTCTTCCTCATGTGGTGAACCACCACCATGGAAACCTTGAGACAGACACTCTCATGCCCCGTGTGTCTGGAGCTGTTCACGCCCCCCGTCCTGGTCCTGTCCGGCGCACACAACTTCTGTAAGCAGTGCCTGGAGGAGATCCTGCTACAGCAAAACTGTCACCACATCAACGGGTTTTTCCACTGCCCCCTGTGCAGGAGGGTAAGGAGGAGTGATCCTACGTTCCCTGTGGAAGCTGGGCAGATGCCACATCTCGTAGTTAGGAGGCTTTTGTTTTAATTTGAAGGGGCAGGTATGCCCCGTCTCTTCACTGGAGGACAACAGCTCTCACAAGGAGTAACATGCCACGTCGTATTTGTAGTGAACGGAAGAGGTTATTTGCAATCACTCCCATGTTTTTAGTAGTGTGGCATCTGCATTTCTGGTCCCTGAACACACTGCTGCTGCACTGCAACCTGGCCTCACAATCCTTGGATTCCTGGAGGAGGAAAAATGTGCAAGTGCTAAACGCTCTCTTCTTTAAATTAGGTATTTTCTAGGACTCTGACTAAACAAGATATTTGCTTACCATTGTTTCCCATTTGGACAGGTTGCAGGTTTATTACGTAAGTGAATCAGCAGATTTTCTTGATATTTGGAACATACTTATTTTAATATCCATATTTTACAGACTTTTGGAAATGTCAAGTCCACTGTGAAGGCTTTTCTTAGGGATAGATTCTGCCACCAAATGCTAATACGTAGCATTTTAAAACCTTCTCATAGTCTTTATGGAGGCAAAACCTTAATTCAGTGAAAACTGAAGACATCTATATTCCCTGTCTAGCATGCAAGTAAATTTACTGACTTCAGGGAGTAAAAGGTTCAGGACTGGATTCTCGTAATGCCTTCATGACATGCCTCTGAATATTTAAAAAAAAATACACTTTTTACCTGTTACAGAAACTGTAAGATCTCTCTACTTGATTTGCTAAATTCTGATTTCAGACTAAACAATGCAATTCCCGTTTGTTTAGAATAAACTTCCTACACTCAGAGGCAAAGTATGGGCGAGTGATGCTCACGAGCCTTCAAGTTACAAAATACACGTTTGAGTGAACTGGCTGCCTAGGTACTTCTGCACTATTTCACCACGGTTCAAATCTTATCAATGTAAATATCAACTAAATAAAAATGACATATTTTTTCTACATTACACCACATTATCAGAGAAACAAAGCGTTCCTGTACCACTCAAACTATTTTACTATTTTTTTCCTTTGTAGGTCATTTATTCGAGGGGCAGAGGAATTGTCGGCCTGCTACGAAATAGTTTAGTTGAAAGTATACTGGAGAAATTTAAATATGAGCTTGAAAAAATGTGTACTCAGGAGAAAAGACAGTTGACCCAAATCTGTGAAGAACAAGGAGAAAACATGAATTTGGTATGAATTTTTATCTATCCCTTTTCATTTTAGTAATCTGCACACTTTCTATCCTGTAAGTGCTAAGTCCCTGCTAAGTCCAAAATGTTTTGGAAATCCTAGTGGATGATCAGTACTTCACAAAGTCCTTACATATAGCAAAGTTCTTATAATAACAAATTATATAATATTAAGATACAGAAATTTATTCCAAAATTAAAATAAAAATGAGATAATACTGAATATTGGTAAGGATTTCTTACCCAGAATATTTTTGTCCATCCCACTAATAGGGGATTTTCTGCAGCCACTAGCAAGCAGCTTCATAAACTTCAAAAGAACTGTAACCTTTTTAAAAGTCATGCTCAGCCTTTTAGACTAACGGCAGAACTAAAACTATCCTTACTGAACCTGACCAAGTGGTGTAAGATAAGTATCTTCTTTGCCTTTTCTAAGTACTGTGCTAAAACGACTAAAAAGGACCAGTGTCCCTCCCTTATTCATACTGAATACCCCATTTCCCAAGAATCCACTGATGAAGCTAGCTGCAAAAGGCACAGAAGCACGGCTAGAGGTAAGCACATGAGTAGTCCCACTGAAACCAATCCTCTGAGAGGTCCAAGCTCCCATTCCTCAAGGAGTTCAATCATTCTATTGCCATTCCTACACCAGCACTTACTAGAGAAAGTGACACCGTAAATAATCATAAATAGCTCAAAGGCACAAAAAACCCCTTCGTTCGTTCTATGGACGGGAAGACCCAGTGCCACAGATGGTGACTAGTCATCACTTTTTAGACACATTGTGGATGCATATTGCCCATTTGTCTTTGAAAACTGCATCTCCTCTTTGAATTGTCCCACTGGCTCCCCATTTCACTGCACCTCACTCAAGCCCCTCATTCACACCCTCCGAATTTTTTGTAGGCAAAACTACGTCTGCCTTCTGGTCTGCTCTTCAGTCTTACAATGCCATTTCAGTATCTCCTCCTGTTCCACTAGTGAAGCCATTGCTCATTGCGTCCCACGCAGATGCGTGCCTTCATCATTCAGGCACGAAAAGCATCTCCTGAACTAAGCTGTAAATCAGAGTTCTCTCCATTCTGTAAATCATCTCGGTTTGTGTATGCGTGTGTGACTGTTCTAACATGGAAACAAAATTACAAATATCGGAAAAAAGATGTATTTATCCTTCCTGCAGATATCACTTACCTCCATCATTCATAAGTGTTCTGGGTAAGGACCGTATCTTCACCTGCAGTTGTGCATCAGTTTCCACTCTCCCCCATCACCAGTGGGGTATCTAGCACTACGTATCACCAAGATGCAAAATACATAATCCTGTGTGTGCTGTAAGGTCCAATAACATGGTTTATTGAATGTCAAACTTCCCTATACCATCTGATGTCAAAATTCACATGACATACAGGAAAGGGAGTCCACTTCTTTTTTTCTCAGCAGCTAAAAGGCACGTGGTTTGGCAAAATTTGTGTCATGTACTGCAAATGCCAACAGAACAAACACAGCATAAGAGCAATTTTGGTTTGGAAGACACACACTGCAGCTTCCCCAGCAATACTCAGTTTTGGCACTTCTAACGGTGTCTAACAACAGACAGACCAACAAATTACTTGGATTATTTTGCTTATACATAGATACTAACTCTCCTTGTGTATTTTTTCTCCCTCAGGTGTGTCTGACTGACGATGAGCCAATATGTGCAATCTGTAAACTCTTTGGAAAACAGGAGGACCACAATGTTGCAAAAATACCAGAAGCTTACAATGCAAGGAAAAAAGCATTTATAAAAAAATTACACTTAGTTCATAAGAAATCTGAAGAAGCTAGGAAGGTACAAGTGACTCATTTGAGATGATACTAACAAAATCACATGAACCCTGGATGTTTGATAGAAGATTAGCGAGCTGCATTTTGATTCCAATAGTAGGCAGTCAATTTGTAGATTTTCAAGAGGGGCTTAGGAAGATAAAATGGCTTAGCAGGAAGAGAATAAGAACGTATTTTAATCCTTACTTAGATTGTATTGTAGCCCTGGCCAAACTGGCTCTTCGTCTTTTGTTCACCGAGGTATAACGTGAGTTTTGAATACCAAAACTTTTCTCACATCTTCAAAATTTGTTAATGTTCATTAAGTAGATGAAGAAACATACTAAGATATGTTACTGGATGTGGGCTTGCAGATTTTAACTGCTGTTCTCTGCAAAGAACGTGCAGCACGTGCAATCTGCCATCCCAAATACTTGTCGTAACACGTGTACAGAGCACAAGTATGCCTGTAGAATACCTTACGACCAATGTCTTTACTAGGTAAGTGGGCTTGCAAGGGGGCACTTAAGAGCTGGTGGAAAAAGCTGGCACCTCACTACTCTTTTATCTCCATCCAGAGGTTTCTTGTGTTCGAATAGTTCCTAAGTCTCAAAGTAGACATGCAGAGATCACCCGGAGACGCTCATGTCCTGGTCAGTGCAGTTAACACTCTACTGCGCTCCCACCTCGCTGATCCGCGAGGATCCCATTTTCCCAGAAGTGCTGCTGTCTCTCATGTGACTCCGCTGACGCACTAACCTTGGCAAAGCTGCAGCCGAGCTTTACTCCCAGCTCCCCCAGTGAAAGGGTTACGGAACTACCAGTAGCCTTTTCATTCTCAGTACAGGAAGAGCAGATAGGCTATATCTCGCCTGAAAAAACCGTGCAAACCCACACAATTTATACAGTTTCTCTCAGTGAGCTGACTGCTAGTCCCCTCCTCTGCCCGCCTTGGTGCTACCTCCACAAAGGCTTGAGCACAGTGCACGGTTGCCAAAGCTTCCTAAAGAAAACAAACCACATTCCCCAGAAAAGACGTTTTAAGAGATCCATTTTGCAAAGCACCCTGCAGTTCAGGTAGCTTGCTAACCCAGAGACAAAATAGCAAAACGTTTCAAAATGCATTTACGATTATTTCTATTTTCAATTGGCTTCAAGCACTAACGGCTGCCAAAATTGTAAAGAGTAAGAGCCTATAATGTATATCTACATATCATACTTTTTGAAAGTTAAAAGTGCATTTACCTATTCTGAACACTACTGGAGACGTGGTTATGATGCAGTACATAACTTTTCATTAATTTATTTCACACAGGAAACTGAAAAGCTGATCAATGAGCTAACAGCTGGTGCTACAGACACCAAGGTAATGATTGACGCAGTTGGAACTGGTTTCCTGGAGGACATATGCTACCGAATGGCTGAACTGCAAGCCAAGCTACACCATGACTACTCGACAAAACTGGAGAAACTGCAGGTAATTGCAAACGAGGCCGAAGCTTCGGGACAGCTTTATCAGCAAATGGAAACCCTCCTGGAACAGCACGAAAATTCTGTACAATTTCTACAGGAGGACAAAAAATTCAAGGAAAAGATAGAAAAAGTGCTAGAAGGAAAAGCCTCGTATCAGGACCCACCAAAGCATAAAATTTCCATCAACAGTATTCTGAAGAGCTCATCAGAGAATTAGTATCAAGGATTATCTCCCTACTGCATGCGAGGAGATGCTTTCAAGTACCATTGACATACCGAGACATGTCAATCAGAATGTCCTGCCTTTGCTTTTTCAGATGACAGTCCTGATCAGCACTTCTGCAAAGAAGTACTGCAACAATTTGAGAAGTCAAATGACATCAAGCAAGATAATTTTGAAAATGCAGCCCCCCCCGCACTGCAGCAATAATGCGAACGCTAGCATTAGTGAAAATTTACGGATTTGCTGACAACTTCTGTAAGCAGTGCCTGGAGGAGATCCTGCTACAGCAAAACTGTCACCACATCAACGGGTTTTTCCACTGCCCCCTGTGCAGGAAGGTAAGGAGGAGTGATCCTATGTTCCCTGTGGAAGCTGGGCAGATGCCACATCTCGTAGTTAGGAGGCTTTTGTTTTAATTTGAAGGGGCAGGTATGCCCCGTCTCTTCGCTGGAGGACAACAGCTCTCACAAGGAGTAACACGCCACGTCGTATTTGTAGTGAACGGAACACAGCTGGACTCTTAGGAGTGCTTCAGGCAGCCTTTCAACAGGCTGTTCAAGCAGTGGGGTGGCCACCACTTTGCTACTCCCAAGGCAGTAAAAGCCTCGCTCAGGGAGCCTCTTGAGAGGAGGCTCAGCACCCAGATGGGGAGATACTTTGCAGCACCTCAGTTGGTGATGGCCCATCAGTTAGGGCCCATCAAGGGCCCATTAATTAGCGAGGACCTTTGTTTGGCCTCCAGTACATTTGCTTGTCAGGCTTGTGTCCCTGGAGATGCTCCTGGTGGCTTCCCTCTTTTCCTGGGTATCCCATGTGAGGAGGTCCACGGCCAGAGGATCCCGCTGCAGTAAACGTTCCCTCACCCCATGGGCCCTCACCAGTCCGTGCGACGGGCCGGGTCGGGCTCCCGTCACTGCCGCCCGCACCGTGTGTCCGTCAGGTTGGTGTCGCTGCCTGTTGCTGGCCATGGCCGTGGGCTCCCCCAGCCCCGCAGGGCCCCACCGCTGGTCGGAGGAGCCCCGTGCCCGGTTCCTGCGGGCCGACACCGTGGGCACCCCCGGCTGTGCCGGGCGCGGAGCTCAGGCAGGGCTGGTGTCCCTCGGGGTGTGCTGTAGGTACCACCCGGACGCTTGTGCCACAGCTCTGTCCCTCTTTATTTTGAGAAACAGCTGATCCCGAAGCTGCCGGTGGGGGTTCTGTCGGCGCAACTCCAACCCCTGCCCCGGCGGAGCCACCTCCAGCCCTTGCTGGAGGGCCTGGCCAGGGGGCTCGGGAGGCGCGGGGCCGTTTCGGTTGGGGCCGTGCCTGGAGGGAACTGGGCTGGTTCCAGCGCTGCAGGGCAGGTGGGGGCAGGCTGGGGGGTGGCGGGGGCTGATTTGGCTGGGCCTGGGGGGGACTGGACTGGTTCCAGTGTTGCAGGGCGGCCGGGGACGGGCTCGGGGGACGCGGGGGTTGTGGGGAGGGCGGGCGCGCCATTTTTTTCAGGCACGAACGGCAGCTCCTGGTGTTGGGTACCGCTCTCAGGGGTGCCGGGGCTGCTGGTCCGGCTGTCCGGGCGCGAGGGGTAGCCGCCGGTTTCCCGCTGGGCTCCCTCGGCTGCAGAGAGGCACCTGTGGAGAGAGGAGGCTGCTGAGGCCCTCGGCTGCAGGTGGGGGACAGGGACTCTCCTCCCAGCACGGCCCGGCGCTGGCAAGGCTCACCACCACGGGCTGAGCTGCTGGCACACCGTGGCCAGGGGCACCCTGCACCCCCTGGCAGCGCCGAGCAGGGGGACTCCTGCGGGCAGGCTCACTGCTCAGGAGCGGGCGCTAGTGCGCGTCTGGCTTTCCGGGCAACCTCATTCCCCGCTCTTCCTCGTCCTGACCTGGCTTTGCCTGTGCCCGTCACTTGTCCAGGCAGGGCCAGTTTGAGCTAACGCTGGCTCCAGTCAGAGCGGGCTCCCGAGAAGCAGGCCCAGGAATTAAGAGGCCAATCAAAGCATCTGACAGCAGCAGAAACCTCAGCAGAGTTTTCTGGCCAGCCACTAACTCGCCACTCCACAGCAGCCTGACTAGAAATGCTTCGTGGCTACGAGCAGCCATCGAAGGAAGCAGTGGGGGGGAAATCAAAGACTCACTGTTTTCTCTTCCTCCACCGATGGATGATGACACAGCACGACAATATCATAAGTGCCATGGAGATCACGGCTGCTGCTATGCCTATCACCCAGCTCTTTCGCCCATCTTGGGGACCGAAACCGCTTGCGGGCCTCTGGGGATGGTAGTCCCTTGTGGTTGTCTCGCCGACCGGAGGAGCAGTTGCATCTGGAGGAGCAATTCGGGACGTTAGTCCGTCCTGTGCACCTCTGGTAAGCTTGCAGCACGTCTGACATGGCCAGGAAGTTCTCTGTTTCCCCGCAGCGCTGGTGCCTGCAGGCACGCTCCCACCCTTTGGGACAGCTTGTCCCTCCGAACAAAAGTCAGGCAGCCAGAAGGGGAGCACGGCGGGGAGCGCAGCTGCTGGACCCGTCGCTCCCTCGAGGGACACGGACAAAAACCACCCCAGTGGCAGGGAGTGCCACCCCCAACTCTCCCTCCCCCCCCGGCCAGCTCCCACACCCCGAGGGGACGGAGTGGGGCCCTCTCAGGAGACACCTGAGCCTTGCTCTCCCCTTCTGCCTTTTCTGCAGCACGGGCACCGCTTGCAGGTGCTCCCAGGTTTCGGGACGTGTCTCCCACTTAGGGACCCCAGCAAGACTGCTCAGTACCTGAATCTGCTCGAAAAAATTTCTGTATGTGGCTGTGGTGGTCTTCTCCGGACTTTGAGAGCACTGCCAAAAGGAGAGAGGACAGGAGAAGCCTCAGCACGGCTCAGGCACAGAGGATGCGGGAGGACGGGGAGGTTCCCTCTAAGCCCCTGCTGGATCGGGGAGTCAGGGCATGGCTCTGGACCTCAGCTGACGGGAGGGATCCCGCTCTGTGCTGCTCTTGTGCCTTGGGCCTCGAGGGACTCAGGGCGAGCTCTGGGATGCAGCTACAGCGGGAGGTGCATTCGTGCCAGAGTCACATTTCCCCTCATCTGCGGAACGTGGTCCAGATGCCTCGAACCCAAAACACTTTCAGCTTTGGCTGCTGACATGACATGCAAGAGCGGGCACTGGGGGAAGAGCCTGCTGACACACACTGATCCTGCTGGGTGACACCGCCTGACCACGGGACAGCACTTACCTGCCGTGCCGGTGGCTTGCATCGCCTCCGTTTCTTCGGCAGAGACTGGCAGTGAGCCACTGCTTCCTTCCGGAAACGCCTCTGTCTGCACAGCCTCTCGGTCCATCTCTTGAGAAAGCAAGCGGGACAGTTGGATCAGATCGAACCGTTCCCCATCAGGGAGACGGCATCTTCAGGAGGCAATACTTCCCAAAGACTTGGTAAGGTTTAGAAAAAACGCCTGGGCTTTTGGGGCTGCGCCTGGTCACCACTCCAAACAACAGCCTCGCCTGACCTGCTGGGAGACCAGGAAACTGCACGCGACCTTCTGGTTTGCAATGCACGCAGTGCATTTTTGGCCAACTGCAAGGTGATGCTAAATGCCTCCCCTCAAAGAGGAGGGGAAGAAGCTGCAGCCAGGCCAGCCGGGGAAACAGCCCTGCTGAGAAGGGCTCCTCCGCAAGGCCCTCGTGCCCTTCCCTGTAAGCACCAGCAACAGTCACATTCGTCCCATCCCAGCTCTCGGTCTGCAGACGGGAAATCGAGCACAAGCCAAAAAGCCTGCCGAATCAGCATCTCCGCCCGCCTGCCAGCACTAGGAGAGGGCAGCCAGCGCTGCCTGGGACCTCGCTCCCGCCTGGAACTGGCCCAGTGGGCAAGCAGTGCTGCGCGTGAGGTGAACACAAGTTCAGCACACGCCAGGCCCTCAAATGTGCCTACCGACATCTGCACAAACCAGCTCTGAGCCGTACTGGTGAAACTGGGCAGCAGCTGCCCCTGGCACTCGGCGTGAACCACAACTGGCAGCAGAGGCCCTGCACCGTCTCTGTGGCTCGCCAGTGCCTGCAAGGCACGAACCCCAGCGTCGCTGCTGCGAGGCTCTGATCGATCCCTTCCTGCTGCGCAGGCTACAGCGTGTCCAGACGTGGATCTAAAACCTGCGGTTGCCGAGTCTCACGGCTAAGGCAGAGTGAAATATACCCACCGTGTGCTCTCTCCAGTTCCTCCAGAATATTGCTTAGGACTTCAGATGGCTCCGGGAACTTTTTTCCTCCTTCAGCGTGGTACTGTGCTCTTGGAGGACCTTAACAGAAAGTGTTTGGCTCAATTTCACAGGAATAAAATACGGAAAACCAGTGCACAGCCTGTGAGGTCAGTAAAGACAGACTACTCACCCCTACGACGCAAGCCGGGCTGTAACGCAGGATCCGGCTGAGGAGCCGGAGGAGTCCTCCCGATGGGCCCATCTGTAACTAAACACCAGAGAAGCTTCTGTCACCTATTGTGATGCACATCGGCAGAACTGAATCGCAGAAGCGGTACGGGCATCACGCAAGGAGCGGGCACACACGCAGAGGCGCCCGGCTGGCAGCTCTCAAAGGGAGGAAAAAGCCAGGACGTACCCACGCCATCTCCCGGAGGCTCGGCCCTGGAACCCAGGCGGGAAGCTGGACCACCTTCGCCTGCGGGCACGTCTGCAAAGAAGCGCAGGACAGAACAGCTCCCGTGACATGGCTCAAGATGCTTCTTCAGCTCGGAGTGGCAGTGAGTGCAATCCAAAGACGGGATTACGCCACGGCACTCGTCTCTCCCTTCCGCCCAGGAGCATGGTGCAAAGAGTTACCGCCTGCCTGCAGTGGCACCATGCTGGGACGAAACGAAGCACGCGCGGAGCTGCCGGGAGAAAGGACTCCCCGGAGCTCACACCAGCTCTAAACTCAGCCCCAACGAGCCCGCTGGCTTGGCAGCCAGCACCGGGAGCAGCTCAGGCTCCGAGGGGCCAGCAAAGACAGCTTCGCAAGGCAAAGCGCCCCGAGGCACGTCACTGAGCCCGATCTGTTCCCTCTCTGCTCTTCTCCATATCTGCGCATCGGCCACAGAAGGAGCAACTTGCATTTCACACGGAAAGAAGGTTAAAAGTTAAATGCTCCCTTCTCCCACTTACTTGTGGGATTGCTCTCGGGCTTGAGGACAGTAACAGGCCAAGAAGTCCTGAGAGGATCTTAAGGAAAATTGCACGTGAATAAGCTCTTCCCACATTGTCAATGTTTTTCTTTCAAGGAAAGGGACATTGAGAACTTACCTCCAGGATGCCCCAAGGGCTCCAAACCAGCATCCAGCCAAGAAGCTGGAAAACCATCGCCACCACCCTCATCTAGAAGCAAGCACAGATGAGAAACGTTTCCATTGCGTGTTGGGACCCACTTCTGCCTTAGTGACCTGCAGGCACTGGAATGGGTCAGGTAACAACGTGGGAGCCAGAGGTAGGTGGAGATTGCCAAAGCTGCAGAGGGGCCCGGTGACCCCTTGCCTGGCTCCTTGCAGCTCTCCAAACTCCTTCCAGGCCATGTGCAACAGCCCTCGAGGAGCAGATGGACCAACATAGGGTCCCTCGGGGCTTTCTTACCGGGAGAGCTGTCGCACACAGAGGAAGCCCTCGCTAAAGCGCTGGAGGGAAAACCCACCATCCACGCTTCTCGGGGAGAAGAGCCTGCTGGCCCGTGACAGGCTGCACCAGCGCCGCCCGCTTACCTGCTCCCCGCGTTTGCCACGGAGCGGCCCCAGCAGCCCTGGCATGCAGGGCCACCAGGAGGAGGAGGACGAGGAGAAGGCGGCGGACAGGGGCCATGGACCCCTTGCTTGCACCACACTGCTGCTGCTGCTGCTGCTGCTGCTGCTGCTGCTGCTGCAGTCGGGGCCGGGGGCTGAGCAGTCGGTGCTTATGGCCGGCGCGGCATCACGGGGCTCTGTGACCTCACAGCCCCGCTGTGACCTCACGGCCGGGCCGCGGCTGCTTGGGGACGGCTCTCGAGGCGCTCGTGGAGAGCCGCTGGAGCACAGCCGGGGGGCTGCCCTCCCGGGGAGGGGAGCACGTCCCGTCGGGCAGCTCCGTCCAAGGGCTGGGACACAGTCCCACACGGGGCTGAGCCCACAGCTCTGCCCTGTTTCTGGGCACTGTCACAGGGCAGCGAGGGGCTCACAGTGCCCCAGACCAACAGGAAACCACAGCCAAGGGATTTCTGAGATCCTCGGGTCTGTTAGCAACAACTCGTGAGGCTGAAGAGTGATTTCAGTCTCGAGACAAGTGTAAGACGCCCTCCTGTAGGCAGCTTCCAGGCTGGAGCCCAGTTTGGCGCCTTGATGAACCCCAGGGCTAACGAGTCTCTTTTGTTTTATGGGAAAGATGAAGCCTTTACTTTTCTGTTTCTTCTTCACGTGAAATTTAAGGGAATACTTTGCGTCAGGGAACTCAAAGAGCAAAGTCAATCAATAAAGCAGAAAAAATATTGTCTTAAATTATTTGACGTTCAAAAGGAAACCTCGAGAAGGCACACGGTGGGTATACGCTGCCTGACCAACGTAGTGGCCTTCTGTGATGGAGTGACTACATCAGTGGACAAGGGAAGAGCTATGGGTGTCATCTATCTGGACTTCTGCAGGGCCTTAGACGCGGTCCCCCACAACCTCCTTCTCTCTAAATTGGAGAGTTACGGATCTGATGGATGGACTGTCCGTTGGGTGAGGAATTGGCTGGATTCAGGAGAGAGGTGAACCAAGATCCAGGGCTCCAGCCGTTAAAGCCGTCCTTCGGCTGCATCACCTGGAAAAGGTCTCCAGTCTGTTCCGAGACCTCTTTCATGTTCTTTTGTGCTTCTACTGTGGTGCTGGTTGCGTTGAGTATGTATGGTGAGGCAGCATTCTCCATTGGTGAGATTTAACATTCTACATACCCCCTGCTCTTTTAACAATAACATAGCTGAAGCTAATCGATTTTGCAGAATTATCGATCTTTTTGCTGACTTCAGACATCTTTTGATCAAAGTACTTGGATTATAACTTGGATTATTATGCAGTTAAAGTAATAAGAAAACCACTTTTCGGTACATTATCGCATTTACACTCAAGATGAATAAATTGAGGCCAGTTCATGTAAAATGCCTGCACAATGCCCATAGCAAATCACAACCAAAATGAGGATGGAGCCGAGGTGTCCTGTGCCCGCGGCCTAAGCAGCCAGCGATCCTCCTTCAACCCTGGCTGCATGGCAGCCCCGCTGATCACCAAGAAAAGGGCTCTACTGAGAGTAAACAAACTTACTCTGTATCAACAAACTGATTTAGAGTGCAAAAGATTTAAGGGAATGTCTACACAGTAACATGAAACCAAAAAAGCATTCAGTGTTGGCAGTGACACCGGCTGACTGCAATACGTGTTGAACACAAGACCGTACTTCCCACGCAGGGTTTCCACGCACTCCTGGTGATACTCCTGTTTCCACTCGGGCGCATCCCATCTCGGTTACAGAGCCTTCTTCACCTCCTTCCAGCACCTTCCACGCAACACAACTCGCAGGACACAAAGGTTACGGGAAAAGGAGAAGGACTAGAGATAAGAACAGCGACAGGCTGCTGGTGAAACAACAGGGATTACAAATTATTTTCTAAATGTACCGGTGACTAGAAAACTCTCACTGCGCTACAATCGGACTGAACATTCAAGCAGACACTTTGTCTTCAATTCCTAGCGTAGTACCCCCCATTATTCCTCGTGCTTTCTCTGGGAAAGTCTTGAATCAGAAAGATGGGGGGAAAGTAACTCTCCTAGCTACTGGACTGAAGCCTGCTGGCTGCGCTCCTAGTTCCTAGCTAGTTGAGAGAGGTTTGCTAAACATAAGAAAATGTTTGTACGTCTGAGACCTGAATGCCAAATCTTCATTCCCATGGAGTAGGAATATCCCAAGGAAGCAGAGCACAGTACCGACCAGCTGTGCCCCAACCAAAGTTGCAGTCATGTCCACAGATCGCTATGGCTGGGCTGGAGATAACAAAAGATGGAACATAATTGCTATGACAACCAGGTATTAACACCCCAAACGGGCAACGTCTGATCAGCGTGTGTGTGTGCACATGCGCCCTTATCCACCTGTTGATGATTATGCTTGTCCAGTTACCTTGATTTCTTTCAGTCATCAGTCTATTAACTCTCATATATAATATATACACGACATAGTTAACGGTGGATGAGAAATGTCTTCTGTGGTTTCTATATGCCTGTCTAAAAGCAGCGAGCCAAATGCTACTGTCCTGATAAATACACAAGCCTTACTGACAGCAAGGGGTTATGCCTGTCAGAGGCTTCCAACACCGGACACGGAAGCCTTGAATATATTTCAGTACCCGGCAGAAAGCAGTTACTTGAATGTTCCTCGAACAGACGCCATGTTAGCTTTCGACATCGTTGAGTTATTCCCTTCTCCAAAAAGTGCATTTTAAAGATGATAATGATAACAAAAGGAATATCGCTAACAAGGCGTAGGCTGACTTTTTGAAGAAGCTTTCAGCACAAGGTAATGAAAATGTGAATTGAAATGAGTGAACAAAAACAAAAGACACAATTCTAATAAAACAATTTACCACCACAAGGAACTTCCCTTGTGTTGAGATGCAAAACTCTTCTAATTAGAGTAGCAGATGCTGGATTGTTTCAACATCTCTGAGCGTTAATCTCCCAAGAGCGTACGTCCATCGAGACCAATTGAACCGAGGTGTTCCAGCAGAAAGGAGAACGTCCTGGTGGGTGGGATCAGAGATGCAGGAGATCTGTCAGCATCTCGGAGAAGGGAACTGCCGCTGCCACGGAGAGGTTATGACAGATTCTGGGGCCTGTTCTAGAAGTCCGGTGGCAGCAGAGAGGGGCTGCTCTGGCAGCTGTCAAGAAAGGGTCTTCCTCATGTGGTGAACCACCACCATGGAAACCTTGAGACAGACACTCTCATGCCCCGTGTGTCTGGAGCTGTTCACGCCCCCCGTCCTGGTCCTGTCCGGCGCACACAACTTCTGTAAGCAGTGCCTGGAGGAGATCCTGCTACAGCAAAACTGTCACCACATCAACGGGTTTTTCCACTGCCCCCTGTGCAGGAGGGTAAGGAGGAGTGATCCTACGTTCCCTGTGGAAGCTGGGCAGATGCCACATCTCGTAGTTAGGAGGCTTTTGTTTTAATTTGAAGGGGCAGGTATGCCCCGTCTCTTCACTGGAGGACAACAGCTCTCACAAGGAGTAACACGCCACGTCGTATTTGTAGTGAACGGAACACAGCTGGACTCTTAGGAGTGCTTCAGGCAGCCTTTCAACAGGCTGTTCAAGCAGTGGGGTGGCCACCACTTTGCTACTCCCAAGGCAGTAAAAGCCTCGCTCAGGGAGCCTCTTGAGAGGAGGCTCAGCACCCAGATGGGGAGATACTTTGCAGCACCTCAGTTGGTGATGGCCCATCAGTTAGGGCCCATCAAGGGCCCATTAATTAGCGAGGACCTTTGTTTGGCCTCCAGTACATTTGCTTGTCAGGCTTGTGTCCCTGGAGATGCTCCTGGTGGCTTCCCTCTTTTCCTGGGTATCCCATGTGAGGAGGTCCACGGCCAGAGGATCCCGCTGCAGTCCCTTCCACAGAACCGCCGCGCCACGCCGGTTGCCCGCTCTGGCCGGTAGCGCTGCCCAGGCTTTTTATCGGTGCGGGGGTGGCCCGCCGAGACCCGCCGCTCAGGCCGCGGGCCGGGCCGGCCCCGGAGCGGCTCCCTCTCAGCGACCGGCCTCTCGGTCCCGTTACACCGCGGTTAAACCTCGCGCCGTTGCCCTGGCAACGCCCAGGCCTCCCCGGCGTCTCTCGCGAGAGCTGTCGGCGCCCAGCCGGTCCCTCCGCTGCCCCGGCGTTTCCCGCCTCAGGAGACCCCGCCCTGCGCCGGGACCAGCCGCGCTCTACGCTGCGGGCCGGGCAGGCTCCTACCCGGGATCTCTGGTCCCTATAAGAGAAGGTCAAAAGGCTCCGGGAGGTGCCGGGAGGAGTCTCGAGTGGGTCCCGGAGGAGACAGCTTCCTCCAAGAGAGAAAAATCATCTCGGGCAGCCTTCTCGGAGGAGCCGGGGCCGGGTCGGGCTCCTGTCACTGCCGCCCGCACCGTGTGTCCGTCAGGATGGTGTCGCTGCCTGTTGCTGGCCATGGCCGTGGGCGCCCCCAGCCCCGCGGGGCCCCGCCGCGGTCGGAGGAGCCCCGTGCCCGGCTCCTGCGGGCCGACACCGTGGGCACCCCCGGCTGCGCCCGGGCGCGGAGCTCAGCCAGGGCTGGTGCCCCTCGGGGTGTGCTGTAGGTACCACCCGGACGCTTGTGCCGCAGCTCTGTCCCTCTTTATTTGGAGAAACGGCTGACCCCCCGGTGGGGGTTCTGTTGGCGCACCCCCAACCCCTGCCCCGGCGGGGCCGCCTATCAGCCCTTGCCGGAGGGCCTGGCCAGGGGGCTCGGGGGGCGCGGGGGCCGTTTCGGTTGGGGCCGCGCCTGGGGGGGACTGGGCTGGTGCCAGCGCTGCAGGGCAGGTGGGGGCAGGCTGGGGGGGGGCGGGGGCCGTTTTGGTTGGGGCTGCACCTGGAGGGGACTGGGCTGGTGCCAGCGCTGCAGGGCAGGTGGGGGCAGGCTGGGGGGTGGCGGCGGCTGATTTGGCTGTGTCTGGGGGCGACTCGACTGGTTCCAGCGTTTCAGAGCGGCCGGGGACGGGCTCGGGGGGCGCGGAGGCCGTGGGGAGGGCGGGCGCGGCGGTTTTCCAGACGGGAACGGCAGCTCCTGGTGTTGGGTCCCGCTCTCAGGGGTGCCGGGGCGGCTGGTCCGGCTGTCCGGGCGCGAGGGGTAGCCGCCGGTTTCCCGCTGGGCTCCCTCGGCTGCAGAGAGGCGCCTGTGGAGAGAGGAGGCTGCTGAGGCCCTCGGCTGCAGGTGGGGGACAGGGACTCTCCTCCCAGCACGGCCCGGCGCTGGCAAGGCTCACCACCACGGGCTGAGCTGCTGGCACACCGTGGCCAGGGGCACCCTGCACCCCCTGGCAGCGCCGAGCAGGGGGACTCCTGCGGGCAGGCTCACTGCTCAGGAGCGGGCGCTAGTGCGCGTCTGGCTTTCCGGGCAACCTCATTCCCCGCTCTTCCTCGTCCTGACCTGGCTTTGCCTGTGCCCGTCACTTGTCCAGGCAGGGCCAGTTTGAGCTAACGCTGGCTCCAGTCAGAGCGGGCTCCCGAGAAGCAGGCCCAGGAATTAAGAGGCCAATCAAAGCATCTGACAGCAGAGTTTTCTGGCCAGCCACTAACTCGCCACTCCATGGCAGCCTGACTAGAAATGCTTCGTGGCTACGAGCAGCCATCGAAGGAAGCAGTGGGGAGAAATCAAAGACTCACTGTTTTCTCTTCCTCCGCCGTTGGATGACGACACAGCACAACAGTATCATAAGTGGCAGGGAAATCACAGTTGCTGCTGTGCCTATCATACAGCGCCTTCGCACATCTTGGGGACAGAAACAACTTGCGGGCCTCTGGGGATGGTAGTCCCTTGTGGTTGTCTCGCCGACCGGAGGAGCAGTTGCATCTGGAGGAGCAATTCGGGACGTTAGTCCGTCCTGTGCACCTCTGGTAAGCTTGCAGCACGTCTGACATGGCCAGGAAGTTCTCTGTTTCCCCCCAGCGCTGGTGCCTGCAGGCACGCTCCCACCCTTTGGGACAGCTTGTCCCACCGAACAAAGGTCAGGCAGCCAGAAGGGGAGCACGGCGGGGAGCGCAGCTGCTGGACCCGTCGCTCCCTCGAGGGACACGGACAAAAACCACCCCAGTGGCAGGGAGTGCCACCCCCAACTCTTCCTCCCCCCCGGCCAGCTCCCACACCCCGAGGGGACGGAGTGGGGCCCTCTCAGGAGACACCTGAGCCTTGCTCTCCCCTTCTGCCTTTTCTGCAGCACGGGCACCGCTTGCAGGTGCTCCCAGGCTTCGGGACGTGTCTCCCACTTAGGGACCCCAGCAAGACTGCTCAGTACCTGAATCCGCTCGAAAAAATTTGTGTATGTGGCTGTGGTGGTCTCCTCCGGACTTTGAGAGCACTGCCAAAAGGAGAGAGGACAGGAGAAGCCTCAGCACGGCTCAGGCACAGAGGATGCAGGAGGACGGGGAGGTTCCCTCTAAGCCCCTGCCCGATCGGGGAGTCAGGGCATGGCTCTGGACCTCAGCTGACGGGAGGGATCCCGCTCTGTGCTGCTCTTGTGCCTTGGGCCTCGAGGGACTCAGGGTGAGCTCTGGGATGCAGCTACAGCGGGAGGTGCATTCGTGCCAGAGTCACATTTCCCCTCATCTGCGGAACGTGGTCCAGATGCCTCGAACCCAAAACACTTTCAGCTTTGGCTGCTGACATGACATGCAAGAGCGGGCACTGGGGGAAGAGCCTGCTGACACACACTGATCCTGCTGGGTGACACCGCCTGACCACGGGACAGCACTTACCTGCCGTGCCGGTGGCTTGCATCGCCTCCGTTTCTTCGGCAGAGACTGGCAGTGAGCCACTGCTTCCTTCCGGAAACGCCTCTGCCTGCACAGCCTCTCGGTCCATCTCTTGAGAAAGCAAGCGGGACAGTTGGATCAGATCGAACCGTTCCCCATCAGGGAGACGGCATCTTCAGGAGGCAATACTTCCCAAAGACTTGGTAAGGTTTAGAAAAAACGCCTGGGCTTTTGGGGCTGCGCCTGGTCACCACTCCAAACAACAGCCTCGCCTGACCTGCTGGGAGACCAGGAAACTGCACGCGACCTTCTGGTTTGCAATGCACGCAGTGCATTTTTGGCCAACTGCAAGGTGATGCTAAATGCCTCCCCTCAAAGAGGAGGGGAAGAAGCTGCAGCCAGGCCAGCCGGGGAAACAGCCCTGCTGAGAAGGGCTCCTCCGCAAGGCCCTCGTGCCCTTCCCTGTAAGCACCAGCAACAGTCACATTCGTCCCATCCCAGCTCTCGGTCTGCAGACGGGAAATCGAGCACAAGCCAAAAAGCCTGCCGAATCAGCATCTCCGCCCGCCTGCCAGCACTAGGAGAGGGCAGCCAGCGCTGCCTGGGACCTCGCTCCCGCCTGGAACTGGCCCAGTGGGCAAGCAGTGCTGCGCGTGAGGTGAACACAAGTTCAGCACACGCCAGGCCCTCAAATCTGCCTACCGACGTCTGCACAAACCAGCTCTGAGCCGTACTGGTGAAACTGGGCAGCAGCTGCCCCTGGCACTCGGCGTGAACCACAACTGGCAGCAGAGGCCCTGCACCGTCTCTGTGGCTCGCCAGTGCCTGCAAGGCACGAACCCCAGCGTCGCTGCTGCGAGGCTCTGATCGATCCCTTCCCGCTGCGCAGGCTACAGCGTGTCCAGATGTGGATCTAAAACCTGCGGTTGCCGAGTCTCACGGCTAAGGCAGAGTGAAATATACCCACCGTGTGCTCTCTCCAGTTCCGCCAGAATATTGCTTAGGACTTCAGATGGCTCCGGGAACTTTTTTCCTCCTTCAGCGTGGTACTGTGCTATTGAAGGACCTTAACAGAAAGTGTTTGGCTCAATTTCACATGAATAAAATACGGAAAACCAGTGCACAGCCTGTGAGGTCAGTAAAGACAGACTACTCACCCCTGCGACGCCAGCCGGGCTGTAACGCAGCATCCGGCTGAGGAGCCGGAGGAGTCCTCCCGGCAGGTATGCCCCGTCTCTTCGCTGGAGGACAACAGCTCTCACAAGGAGTAACACGCCACGTCGTATTTGTAGTGAACGGAAGAGGTTATTTGCAATCACTCCCATGTTTTTAGTAGTGTGGCATCTGCATTTCTGGTCCCTGAACACACTGCTGCTGCACTGCAACCTGGCCTCACAATCCTTGGATTCCTGGAGGAGGAAAAATGTGCAAGTGCTAAACGCTCTCTTCTTTAAATTAGGTATTTTCTAGGACTCTGACTAAACAAGATATTTGCTTACCATTGTTTCCCATTTGGACAGGTTGCAGGTTTATTACGTAAGTGAATCAGCAGATTTTCTTGATATTTGGAACATACTTATTTTAATATCCATATTTTACAGACTTTTGGAAATGTCAAGTCCACTGTGAAGGCTTTTCTTAGGGATAGATTCTGCCACCAAATGCTAATACGTAGCATTTTAAAACCTTCTCATAGTCTTTATGGAGGCAAAACCTTAATTCAGTGAAAACTGAAGACATCTATATTCCCTGTCTAGCATGCAAGTAAATTTACTGACTTCAGGGAGTAAAAGGTTCAGGACTGGATTCTCGTAATGCCTTCATGACATGCCTCTGAATATTTAAAAAAAAATACACTTTTTACCTGTTACAGAAACTATAAGATCTCTCTACTTGATTTGCTAAATTCTGATTTCAGACTAAACAATGCAATTCCCGTTTGTTTAGAATAAACTTCCTACACTCAGAGGCAAAGTATGGGCGAGTGATGCTCACGAGCCTTCAAGTTACAAAATACACGTTTGAGTGAACTGGCTGCCTAGGTACTTCTGCACTATTTCACCACGGTTCAAATCTTATCAATGTAAATATCAACTAAATAAAAATGACATATTTTTTCTACATTACACCACATTATCAGAGAAACAAAGCGTTCCTGTACCACTCAAACTATTTTACTATTTTTTTCCTTTGTAGGTCATTTATTCGAGGGGCAGAGGAATTGTCGGCCTGCTACGAAATAGTTTAGTTGAAAGTATACTGGAGAAATTTAAATATGAGCTTGAAAAAATGTGTACTCAGGAGAAAAGACAGTTGACCCAAATCTGTGAAGAACAAGGAGAAAACATGAATTTGGTATGAATTTTTATCTATCCCTTTTCATTTTAGTAATCTGCACACTTTCTATCCTGTAAGTGCTAAGTCCCTGCTAAGTCCAAAATGTTTTTTGGAAATCCTAGTGGATGATCAGTACTTCACAAAGTCCTTACATATAGCAAAGTTCTTATAATAACAAATTATATAATATTAAGATACAGAAATTTATTCCAAAATTAAAATAAAAATGAGATAATACTGAATATTGGTAAGGATTTCTTACCCAGAATATTTTTGTCCATCCCACTAATAGGGGATTTTCTGCAGCCACTAGCAAGCAGCTTCATAAACTTCAAAAGAACTGTAACCTTTTTAAAAGTCATGCTCAGCCTTTTAGACTAACGGCAGAACTAAAACTATCCTTACTGAACCTGACCAAGTGGTGTAAGATAAGTATCTTCTTTGCCTTTTCTAAGTACTGTGCTAAAACGACTAAAAAGGACCAGTGTCCCTCCCTTATTCATACTGAATACCCCATTTCCCAAGAATCCACTGATGAAG
Source organism: Calonectris borealis (assembly GCF_964195595.1). Lineage (NCBI taxonomy): Eukaryota > Metazoa > Chordata > Aves > Procellariiformes > Procellariidae > Calonectris > Calonectris borealis. Next base: position 23,907,326 of record NC_134321.1, on the reverse strand, counting down.
CTAGCTGCAAAAGGCACAGAAGCACGGCTAGAGGTAAGCACATGAGTAGTCCCACTGAAACCAATCCTCTGAGAGGTCCAAGCTCCCATTCCTCAAGGAGTTCAATCATTCTATTGCCATTCCTACACCAGCACTTACTAGAGAAAGTGACACCGTAAATAATCATAAATAGCTCAAAGGCACAAAAAACCCCTTCGTTCGTTCTATGGACGGGAAGACCCAGTGCCACAGATGGTGACTAGTCATCACTTTTTAGACACATTGTGGATGCATATTGCCCATTTGTCTTTGAAAACTGCATCTCCTCTTTGAATTGTCCCACTGGCTCCCCATTTCACTGCACCTCACTCAAGCCCCTCATTCACACCCTCCGAATTTTTTGTAGGCAAAACTACGTCTGCCTTCTGGTCTGCTCTTCAGTCTTACAATGCCATTTCAGTATCTCCTCCTGTTCCACTAGTGAAGCCATTGCTCATTGCGTCCCACGCAGATGCGTGCCTTCATCATTCAGGCACGAAAAGCATCTCCTGAACTAAGCTGTAAATCAGAGTTCTCTCCATTCTGTAAATCATCTCGGTTTGTGTATGCGTGTGTGACTGTTCTAACATGGAAACAAAATTACAAATATCGGAAAAAAGATGTATTTATCCTTCCTGCAGATATCACTTACCTCCATCATTCATAAGTGTTCTGGGTAAGGACCGTATCTTCACCTGCAGTTGTGCATCAGTTTCCACTCTCCCCCATCACCAGTGGGGTATCTAGCACTACGTATCACCAAGATGCAAAATACATAATCCTGTGTGTGCTGTAAGGTCCAATAACATGGTTTATTGAATGTCAAACTTCCCTATACCATCTGATGTCAAAATTCACATGACATACAGGAAAGGGAGTCCACTTCTTTTTTTCTCAGCAGCTAAAAGGCACGTGGTTTGGCAAAATTTGTGTCATGTACTGCAAATGCCAACAGAACAAACACAGCATAAGAGCAATTTTGGTTTGGAAGACACACACTGCAGCTTCCCCAGCAATACTCAGTTTTGGCACTTCTAACGGTGTCTAACAACAGACAGACCAACAAATTACTTGGATTATTTTGCTTATACATAGATACTAACTCTCCTTGTGTATTTTTTCTCCCTCAGGTGTGTCTGACTGACGATGAGCCAATATGTGCAATCTGTAAACTCTTTGGAAAACAGGAGGACCACAATGTTGCAAAAATACCAGAAGCTTACAATGCAAGGAAAAAAGCATTTATAAAAAAATTACACTTAGTTCATAAGAAATCTGAAGAAGCTAGGAAGGTACAAGTGACTCATTTGAGATGATACTAACAAAATCACATGAACCCTGGATGTTTGATAGAAGATTAGCGAGCTGCATTTTGATTCCAATAGTAGGCAGTCAATTTGTAGATTTTCAAGAGGGGCTTAGGAAGATAAAATGGCTTAGCAGGAAGAGAATAAGAACGTATTTTAATCCTTACTTAGATTGTATTGTAGCCCTGGCCAAACTGGCTCTTCGTCTTTTGTTCACCGAGGTATAACGTGAGTTTTGAATACCAAAACTTTTCTCACATCTTCAAAATTTGTTAATGTTCATTAAGTAGATGAAGAAACATACTAAGATATGTTACTGGATGTGGGCTTGCAGATTTTAACTGCTGTTCTCTGCAAAGAACGTGCAGCACGTGCAATCTGCCATCCCAAATACTTGTCGTAACACGTGTACAGAGCACAAGTATGCCTGTAGAATACCTTACGACCAATGTCTTTACTAGGTAAGTGGGCTTGCAAGGGGGCACTTAAGAGCTGGTGGAAAAAGCTGGCACCTCACTACTCTTTTATCTCCATCCAGAGGTTTCTTGTGTTCGAATAGTTCCTAAGTCTCAAAGTAGACATGCAGAGATCACCCGGAGACGCTCATGTCCTGGTCAGTGCAGTTAACACTCTACTGCGCTCCCGCCTCGCTGATCCGCGAGGATCCCATTTTCCCAGAAGTGCTGCTGTCTCTCATGTGACTCCGCTGACGCACTAACCTTGGCAAAGCTGCAGCCGAGCTTTACTCCCAGCTCCCCCAGTGAAAGGGTTACGGAACTACCAGTAGCCTTTTCATTCTCAGTACAGGAAGAGCAGATAGGCTATATCTCGCCTGAAAAAACCGTGCAAACCCACACAATTTATACAGTTTCTCTCAGTGAGCTGACTGCTAGTCCCCTCCTCTGCCCGCCTTGGTGCTACCTCCACAAAGGCTTGAGCACAGTGCACGGTTGCCAAAGCTTCCTAAAGAAAACAAACCACATTCCCCAGAAAAGACGTTTTAAGAGATCCATTTTGCAAAGCACCCTGCAGTTCAGGTAGCTTGCTAACCCAGAGACAAAATAGCAAAACGTTTCAAAATGCATTTACGATTATTTCTATTTTCAATTGGCTTCAAGCACTAACGGCTGCCAAAATTGTAAAGAGTAAGAGCCTATAATGTATATCTACATATCATACTTTTTGAAAGTTAAAAGTGCATTTACCTATTCTGAACACTACTGGAGACGTGGTTATGATGCAGTACATAACTTTTCATTAATTTATTTCACACAGGAAACTGAAAAGCTGATCAATGAGCTAACAGCTGGTGCTACAGACACCAAGGTAATGATTGACGCAGTTGGAACGGGTTTGCTGAAGGACATATGCTACCGAATGGCTGAACTGCAAGCCAAGCTACACCATGACTACTCGACAAAACTGGAGAAACTGCAGGTAATTGCAAACGAGGCCGAAGCTTCGGGACAGCTTTATCAGCAAATGGAAACCCTCCTGGAACAGCACGAAAATTCTGTACAATTTCTACAGGAGGACAAAAAATTCAAGGAAAAGATAGAAAAAGTGCTAGAAGGAAAAGCCTCGTATCAGGACCCACCAAAGCATAAAATTTCCATCAACAGTATTCTGAAGAGCTCATCAGAGAATTAGTATCAAGGATTATCTCCCTACTGCATGCGAGGAGATGCTTTCAAGTACCATTGACATACCGAGACATGTCAATCAGAATGTCCTGCCTTTGCTTTTTCAGATGACAGTCCTGATCAGCACTTCTGCAAAGAAGTACTGCAACAATTTGAGAAGTCAAATGACATCAAGCAAGATAATTTTGAAAATGCAGCCCCCCCCGCACTGCAGCAATAATGCGAACGCTAGCATTAGTGAAAATTTACGGATTTGCTGACAACTTCTGTAAGCAGTGCCTGGAGGAGATCCTGCTACAGCAAAACTGTCACCACATCAACGGGTTTTTCCACTGCCCCCTGTGCAGGAAGGTAAGGAGGAGTGATCCTATGTTCCCTGTGGAAGCTGGGCAGATGCCACATCTCGTAGTTAGGAGGCTTTTGTTTTAATTTGAAGGGGCAGGTATGCCCCGTCTCTTCGCTGGAGGACAACAGCTCTCACAAGGAGTAACACGCCACGTCGTATTTGTAGTGAACGGAACACAGCTGGACTCTTAGGAGTGCTTCAGGCAGCCTTTCAACAGGCTGTTCAAGCAGTGGGGTGGCCACCACTTTGCTACTCCCAAGGCAGTAAAAGCCTCGCTCAGGGAGCCTCTTGAGAGGAGGCTCAGCACCCAGATGGGGAGATACTTTGCAGCACCTCAGTTGGTGATGGCCCATCAGTTAGGGCCCATCAAGGGCCCATTAATTAGCGAGGACCTTTGTTTGGCCTCCAGTACATTTGCTTGTCAGGCTTGTGTCCCTGGAGATGCTCCTGGTGGCTTCCCTCTTTTCCTGGGTATCCCATGTGAGGAGGTCCACGGCCAGAGGATCCCGCTGCAGTCCTTTCCACAGAACCGCCGCGCCACGCCGGTTGCCCGCTCTGGCCGGTAGCGCTGCCCAGGCTTTTTATCGGTGCGGGGGTGGCCCGCCGAGACCCGCCGCTCAGGCCGCGGGCCGGGCCGGCCCCGGAGCGGCTCCCTCTCAGCGACCGGCCTCTCGGTCCCGTTACACCGCGGTTAAACCTCGCGCCGTTGCCCTGGCAACGCCCAGGCCTCCCCGGCGTCTCTCGCGAGAGCTGTCGGCGCCCAGCCGGTCCCTCCGCTGCCCCGGCGTTTCCCGCCTCAGGAGACCCCGCCCTGCGCCGGGACCAGCCGCGCTCTACGCTGCGGGCCGGGCAGGCTCCTACCCGGGATCTCTGGTCCCTATAAGAGAAGGTCAAAAGGCTCCGGGAGGTGCCGGGAGGAGTCTCGAGTGGGTCCCGGAGGAGACAGCTTCCTCCAAGAGAGAAAAATCATCTCGGGCAGCCTTCTCGGAGGAGCCGGGGCCGGGTCGGGCTCCTGTCACTGCCGCCCGCACCGTGTGTCCGTCAGGATGGTGTCGCTGCCTGTTGCTGGCCATGGCCGTGGGCGCCCCCAGCCCCGCGGGGCCCCGCCGCGGTCGGAGGAGCCCCGTGCCCGGCTCCTGCGGGCCGACACCGTGGGCACCCCCGGCTGCGCCCGGGCGCGGAGCTCAGCCAGGGCTGGTGCCCCTCGGGGTGTGCTGTAGGTACCACCCGGACGCTTGTGCCGCAGCTCTGTCCCTCTTTATTTGGAGAAACGGCTGACCCCCCGGTGGGGGTTCTGTTGGCGCACCCCCAACCCCTGCCCCGGCGGGGCCGCCTATCAGCCCTTGCCGGAGGGCCTGGCCAGGGGGCTCGGGGGGCGCGGGGGCCGTTTCGGTTGGGGCCGCGCCTGGGGGGGACTGGGCTGGTGCCAGCGCTGCAGGGCAGGTGGGGGCAGGCTGGGGGGGGGCGGGGGCCGTTTTGGTTGGGGCTGCACCTGGAGGGGACTGGGCTGGTGCCAGCGCTGCAGGGCAGGTGGGGGCAGGCTGGGGGGTGGCGGCGGCTGATTTGGCTGTGTCTGGGGGCGACTCGACTGGTTCCAGCGTTTCAGAGCGGCCGGGGACGGGCTCGGGGGGCGCGGAGGCCGTGGGGAGGGCGGGCGCGGCGGTTTTCCAGACGGGAACGGCAGCTCCTGGTGTTGGGTCCCGCTCTCAGGGGTGCCGGGGCGGCTGGTCCGGCTGTCCGGGCGCGAGGGGTAGCCGCCGGTTTCCCGCTGGGCTCCCTCGGCTGCAGAGAGGCGCCTGTGGAGAGAGGAGGCTGCTGAGGCCCTCGGCTGCAGGTGGGGGACAGGGACTCTCCTCCCAGCACGGCCCGGCGCTGGCAAGGCTCACCACCACGGGCTGAGCTGCTGGCACACCGTGGCCAGGGGCACCCTGCACCCCCTGGCAGCGCCGAGCAGGGGGACTCCTGCGGGCAGGCTCACTGCTCAGGAGCGGGCGCTAGTGCGCGTCTGGCTTTCCGGGCAACCTCATTCCCCGCTCTTCCTCGTCCTGACCTGGCTTTGCCTGTGCCCGTCACTTGTCCAGGCAGGGCCAGTTTGAGCTAACGCTGGCTCCAGTCAGAGCGGGCTCCCGAGAAGCAGGCCCAGGAATTAAGAGGCCAATCAAAGCATCTGACAGCAGAGTTTTCTGGCCAGCCACTAACTCGCCACTCCATGGCAGCCTGACTAGAAATGCTTCGTGGCTACGAGCAGCCATCGAAGGAAGCAGTGGGGAGAAATCAAAGACTCACTGTTTTCTCTTCCTCCGCCGTTGGATGACGACACAGCACAACAGTATCATAAGTGGCAGGGAAATCACAGTTGCTGCTGTGCCTATCATACAGCGCCTTCGCACATCTTGGGGACAGAAACAACTTGCGGGCCTCTGGGGATGGTAGTCCCTTGTGGTTGTCTCGCCGATCGGAGGAGCAGTTGCATCTGGAGGAGCAATTCGGGACGTTAGTCCGTCCTGTGCACCTCTGGTAAGCTTGCAGCACGTCTGACATGGCCAGGAAGTTCTCTGTTTCCCCCCAGCGCTGGTGCCTGCAGGCACGCTCCCACCCTTTGGGACAGCTTGTCCCACCGAACAAAGGTCAGGCAGCCAGAAGGGGAGCACGGTGGGGAGCGCAGCTGCTGGACCCGTCGCTCCCTCGAGGGACACGGACAAAAACCACCCCAGTGGCAGGGAGTGCCACCCCCAACTCTTCCTCCCCCCCGGCCAGCTCCCACACCCCGAGGGGACGGAGTGGGGCCCTCTCAGGAGACACCTGAGCCTTGCTCTCCCCTTCTGCCTTTTCTGCAGCACGGGCACCGCTTGCAGGTGCTCCCAGGCTTCGGGACGTGTCTCCCACTTAGGGACCCCAGCAAGACTGCTCAGTACCTGAATCCGCTCGAAAAAATTTGTGTATGTGGCTGTGGTGGTCTTCTCCGGACTTTGAGAGCACTGCCAAAAGGAGAGAGGACAGGAGAAGCCTCAGCACGGCTCAGGCACAGAGGATGCAGGAGGACGGGGAGGTTCCCTCTAAGCCCCTGCTGGATCGGGGAGTCAGGGCATGGCTCTGGACCTCAGCTGACGGGAGGGATCCCGCTCTGTGCTGCTCTTGTGCCTTGGGCCTCGAGGGACTCAGGGCGAGCTCTGGGATGCAGCTACAGCGGGAGGTGCATTCGTGCCAGAGTCACATTTCCCCTCATCTGCGGAACGTGGTCCAGATGCCTCGAACCCAAAACACTTTCAGCTTTGGCTGCTGACATGACATGCAAGAGCGGGCACTGGGGGAAGAGCCTGCTGACACACACTGATCCTGCTGGGTGACACCGCCTGACCACGGGACAGCACTTACCTGCCGTGCCGGTGGCTTGCATCGCCTCCGTTTCTTCGGCAGAGACTGGCAGTGAGCCACTGCTTCCTTCCGGAAACGCCTCTGCCTGCACAGCCTCTCGGTCCATCTCTTGAGAAAGCAAGCGGGACAGTTGGATCAGATCGAACCGTTCCCCATCAGGGAGACGGCATCTTCAGGAGGCAATACTTCCCAAAGACTTGGTAAGGTTTAGAAAAAACGCCTGGGCTTTTGGGGCTGCGCCTGGTCACCACTCCAAACAACAGCCTCGCCTGACCTGCTGGGAGACCAGGAAACTGCACGCGACCTTCTGGTTTGCAATGCACGCAGTGCATTTTTGGCCAACTGCAAGGTGATGCTAAATGCCTCCCCTCAAAGAGGAGGGGAAGAAGCTGCAGCCAGGCCAGCCGGGGAAACAGCCCTGCTGAGAAGGGCTCCTCCGCAAGGCCCTCGTGCCCTTCCCTGTAAGCACCAGCAACAGTCACATTCGTCCCATCCCAGCTCTCGGTCTGCAGACGGGAAATCGAGCACAAGCCAAAAAGCCTGCCGAATCAGCATCTCCGCCCGCCTGCCAGCACTAGGAGAGGGCAGCCAGCGCTGCCTGGGACCTCGCTCCCGCCTGGAACTGGCCCAGTGGGCAAGCAGTGCTGCGCGTGAGGTGAACACAAGTTCAGCACACGCCAGGCCCTCAAATCTGCCTACCGACGTCTGCACAAACCAGCTCTGAGCCGTACTGGTGAAACTGGGCAGCAGCTGCCCCTGGCACTCGGCGTGAACCACAACTGGCAGCAGAGGCCCTGCACCGTCTCTGTGGCTCGCCAGTGCCTGCAAGGCACGAACCCCAGCGTCGCTGCTGCGAGGCTCTGATCGATCCCTTCCCGCTGCGCAGGCTACAGCGTGTCCAGATGTGGATCTAAAACCTGCGGTTGCCGAGTCTCACGGCTAAGGCAGAGTGAAATATACCCACCGTGTGCTCTCTCCAGTTCCGCCAGAATATTGCTTAGGACTTCAGATGGCTCCGGGAACTTTTTTCCTCCTTCAGCGTGGTACTGTGCTATTGAAGGACCTTAACAGAAAGTGTTTGGCTCAATTTCACATGAATAAAATACGGAAAACCAGTGCACAGCCTGTGAGGTCAGTAAAGACAGACTACTCACCCCTGCGACGCCAGCCGGGCTGTAACGCAGCATCCGGCTGAGGAGCCGGAGGAGTCCTCCCGGCAGGTATGCCCCGTCTCTTCGCTGGAGGACAACAGCTCTCACAAGGAGTAACACGCCACGTCGTATTTGTAGTGAACGGAAGAGGTTATTTGCAATCACTCCCATGTTTTTAGTAGTGTGGCATCTGCATTTCTGGTCCCTGAACACACTGCTGCTGCACTGCAACCTGGCCTCACAATCCTTGGATTCCTGGAGGAGGAAAAATGTGCAAGTGCTAAACGCTCTCTTCTTTAAATTAGGTATTTTCTAGGACTCTGACTAAACAAGATATTTGCTTACCATTGTTTCCCATTTGGACAGGTTGCAGGTTTATTACGTAAGTGAATCAGCAGATTTTCTTGATATTTGGAACATACTTATTTTAATATCCATATTTTACAGACTTTTGGAAATGTCAAGTCCACTGTGAAGGCTTTTCTTAGGGATAGATTCTGCCACCAAATGCTAATACGTAGCATTTTAAAACCTTCTCATAGTCTTTATGGAGGCAAAACCTTAATTCAGTGAAAACTGAAGACATCTATATTCCCTGTCTAGCATGCAAGTAAATTTACTGACTTCAGGGAGTAAAAGGTTCAGGACTGGATTCTCGTAATGCCTTCATGACATGCCTCTGAATATTTAAAAAAAAATACACTTTTTACCTGTTACAGAAACTATAAGATCTCTCTACTTGATTTGCTAAATTCTGATTTCAGACTAAACAATGCAATTCCCGTTTGTTTAGAATAAACTTCCTACACTCAGAGGCAAAGTATGGGCGAGTGATGCTCACGAGCCTTCAAGTTACAAAATACACGTTTGAGTGAACTGGCTGCCTAGGTACTTCTGCACTATTTCACCACGGTTCAAATCTTATCAATGTAAATATCAACTAAATAAAAATGACATATTTTTTCTACATTACACCACATTATCAGAGAAACAAAGCGTTCCTGTACCACTCAAACTATTTTACTATTTTTTTCCTTTGTAGGTCATTTATTCGAGGGGCAGAGGAATTGTCGGCCTGCTACGAAATAGTTTAGTTGAAAGTATACTGGAGAAATTTAAATATGAGCTTGAAAAAATGTGTACTCAGGAGAAAAGACAGTTGACCCAAATCTGTGAAGAACAAGAAGAAAACATGAATTTGGTATGAATTTTTATCTATCCCTTTTCATTTTAGTAATCTGCACACTTTCTATCCTGTAAGTGCTAAGTCCCTGCTAAGTCCAAAATGTTTTTTGGAAATCCTAGTGGATGATCAGTACTTCACAAAGTCCTTACATATAGCAAAGTTCTTATAATAACAAATTATATAATATTAAGATACAGAAATTTATTCCAAAATTAAAATAAAAATGAGATAATACTGAATATTGGTAAGGATTTCTTACCCAGAATATTTTTGTCCATCCCACTAATAGGGGATTTTCTGCAGCCACTAGCAAGCAGCTTCATAAACTTCAAAAGAACTGTAACCTTTTTAAAAGTCATGCTCAGCCTTTTAGACTAACGGCAGAACTAAAACTATCCTTACTGAACCTGACCAAGTGGTGTAAGATAAGTATCTTCTTTGCCTTTTCTAAGTACTGTGCTAAAACGACTAAAAAGGACCAGTGTCCCTCCCTTATTCATACTGAATACCCCATTTCCCAAGAATCCACTGATGAAGCTAGCTGCAAAAGGCACAGAAGCACGGCTAGAGGTAAGCACATGAGTAGTCCCACTGAAACCAATCCTCTGAGAGGTCCAAGCTCCCATTCCTCAAGGAGTTCAATCATTCTATTGCCATTCCTACACCAGCACTTACTAGAGAAAGTGACACCGTAAATAATCATAAATAGCTCAAAGGCACAAAAAACCCCTTCGTTCGTTCTATGGACGGGAAGACCCAGTGCCACAGATGGTGACTAGTCATCACTTTTTAGACACATTGTGGATGCATATTGCCCATTTGTCTTTGAAAACTGCATCTCCTCTTTGAATTGTCCCACTGGCTCCCCATTTCACTGCACCTCACTCAAGCCCCTCATTCACACCCTCCGAATTTTTTGTAGGCAAAACTACGTCTGCCTTCTGGTCTGCTCTTCAGTCTTACAATGCCATTTCAGTATCTCCTCCTGTTCCACTAGTGAAGCCATTGCTCATTGCGTCCCACGCAGATGCGTGCCTTCATCATTCAGGCACGAAAAGCATCTCCTGAACTAAGCTGTAAATCAGAGTTCTCTCCATTCTGTAAATCATCTCGGTTTGTGTATGCGTGTGTGACTGTTCTAACATGGAAACAAAATTACAAATATCGGAAAAAAGATGTATTTATCCTTCCTGCAGATATCACTTACCTCCATCATTCATAAGTGTTCTGGGTAAGGACCGTATCTTCACCTGCAGTTGTGCATCAGTTTCCACTCTCCCCCATCACCAGTGGGGTATCTAGCACTACGTATCACCAAGATGCAAAATACATAATCCTGTGTGTGCTGTAAGGTCCAATAACATGGTTTATTGAATGTCAAACTTCCCTATACCATCTGATGTCAAAATTCACATGACATACAGGAAAGGGAGTCCACTTCTTTTTTTCTCAGCAGCTAAAAGGCACGTGGTTTGGCAAAATTTGTGTCATGTACTGCAAATGCCAACAGAACAAACACAGCATAAGAGCAATTTTGGTTTGGAAGACACACACTGCAGCTTCCCCAGCAATACTCAGTTTTGGCACTTCTAACGGTGTCTAACAACAGACAGACCAACAAATTACTTGGATTATTTTGCTTATACATAGATACTAACTCTCCTTGTGTATTTTTTCTCCCTCAGGTGTGTCTGACTGACGATGAGCCAATATGTGCAATCTGTAAACTCTTTGGAAAACAGGAGGACCACAATGTTGCAAAAATACCAGAAGCTTACAATGCAAGGAAAAAAGCATTTATAAAAAAATTACACTTAGTTCATAAGAAATCTGAAGAAGCTAGGAAGGTACAAGTGACTCATTTGAGATGATACTAACAAAATCACATGAACCCTGGATGTTTGATAGAAGATTAGCGAGCTGCATTTTGATTCCAATAGTAGGCAGTCAATTTGTAGATTTTCAAGAGGGGCTTAGGAAGATAAAATGGCTTAGCAGGAAGAGAATAAGAACGTATTTTAATCCTTACTTAGATTGTATTGTAGCCCTGGCCAAACTGGCTCTTCGTCTTTTGTTCACCGAGGTATAACGTGAGTTTTGAATACCAAAACTTTTCTCACATCTTCAAAATTTGTTAATGTTCATTAAGTAGATGAAGAAACATACTAAGATATGTTACTGGATGTGGGCTTGCAGATTTTAACTGCTGTTCTCTGCAAAGAACGTGCAGCACGTGCAATCTGCCATCCCAAATACTTGTCGTAACACGTGTACAGAGCACAAGTATGCCTGTAGAATACCTTACGACCAATGTCTTTACTAGGTAAGTGGGCTTGCAAGGGGGCACTTAAGAGCTGGTGGAAAAAGCTGGCACCTCACTACTCTTTTATCTCCATCCAGAGGTTTCTTGTGTTCGAATAGTTCCTAAGTCTCAAAGTAGACATGCAGAGATCACCCGGAGACGCTCATGTCCTGGTCAGTGCAGTTAACACTCTACTGCGCTCCCGCCTCGCTGATCCGCGAGGATCCCATTTTCCCAGAAGTGCTGCTGTCTCTCATGTGACTCCGCTGACGCACTAACCTTGGCAAAGCTGCAGCCGAGCTTTACTCCCAGCTCCCCCAGTGAAAGGGTTACGGAACTACCAGTAGCCTTTTCATTCTCAGTACAGGAAGAGCAGATAGGCTATATCTCGCCTGAAAAAACCGTGCAAACCCACACAATTTATACAGTTTCTCTCAGTGAGCTGACTGCTAGTCCCCTCCTCTGCCCGCCTTGGTGCTACCTCCACAAAGGCTTGAGCACAGTGCACGGTTGCCAAAGCTTCCTAAAGAAAACAAACCACATTCCCCAGAAAAGACGTTTTAAGAGATCCATTTTGCAAAGCACCCTGCAGTTCAGGTAGCTTGCTAACCCAGAGACAAAATAGCAAAACGTTTCAAAATGCATTTACGATTATTTCTATTTTCAATTGGCTTCAAGCACTAACGGCTGCCAAAATTGTAAAGAGTAAGAGCCTATAATGTATATCTACATATCATACTTTTTGAAAGTTAAAAGTGCATTTACCTATTCTGAACACTACTGGAGACGTGGTTATGATGCAGTACATAACTTTTCATTAATTTATTTCACACAGGAAACTGAAAAGCTGATCAATGAGCTAACAGCTGGTGCTACAGACACCAAGGTAATGATTGACGCAGTTGGAACGGGTTTGCTGAAGGACATATGCTACCGAATGGCTGAACTGCAAGCCAAGCTACACCATGACTACTCGACAAAACTGGAGAAACTGCAGGTAATTGCAAACGAGGCCGAAGCTTCGGGACAGCTTTATCAGCAAATGGAAACCCTCCTGGAACAGCACGAAAATTCTGTACAATTTCTACAGGAGGACAAAAAATTCAAGGAAAAGATAGAAAAAGTGCTAGAAGGAAAAGCCTCGTATCAGGACCCACCAAAGCATAAAATTTCCATCAACAGTATTCTGAAGAGCTCATCAGAGAATTAGTATCAAGGATTATCTCCCTACTGCATGCGAGGAGATGCTTTCAAGTACCATTGACATACCGAGACATGTCAATCAGAATGTCCTGCCTTTGCTTTTTCAGATGACAGTCCTGATCAGCACTTCTGCAAAGAAGTACTGCAACAATTTGAGAAGTCAAATGACATCAAGCAAGATAATTTTGAAAATGCAGCCCCCCCCGCACTGCAGCAATAATGCGAACGCTAGCATTAGTGAAAATTTACGGATTTGCTGACAACTTCTGTAAGCAGTGCCTGGAGGAGATCCTGCTACAGCAAAACTGTCACCACATCAACGGGTTTTTCCACTGCCCCCTGTGCAGGAAGGTAAGGAGGAGTGATCCTATGTTCCCTGTGGAAGCTGGGCAGATGCCACATCTCGTAGTTAGGAGGCTTTTGTTTTAATTTGAAGGGGCAGGTATGCCCCGTCTCTTCGCTGGAGGACAACAGCTCTCACAAGGAGTAACACGCCACGTCGTATTTGTAGTGAACGGAACACAGCTGGACTCTTAGGAGTGCTTCAGGCAGCCTTTCAACAGGCTGTTCAAGCAGTGGGGTGGCCACCACTTTGCTACTCCCAAGGCAGTAAAAGCCTCGCTCAGGGAGCCTCTTGAGAGGAGGCTCAGCACCCAGATGGGGAGATACTTTGCAGCACCTCAGTTGGTGATGGCCCATCAGTTAGGGCCCATCAAGGGCCCATTAATTAGCGAGGACCTTTGTTTGGCCTCCAGTACATTTGCTTGTCAGGCTTGTGTCCCTGGAGATGCTCCTGGTGGCTTCCCTCTTTTCCTGGGTATCCCGTGTGAGGAGGTCCACGGCCAGAGGATCCCGCTGCAGTCCTTTCCACAGAACCGCCGCGCCACGCCGGTTGCCCGCTCTGGCCGGTAGCGCTGCCCAGGCTTTTTATCGGTGCGGGGGTGGCCCGCCGAGACCCGCCGCTCAGGCCGCGGGCCGGGCCGGCCCCGGAGCGGCTCCCTCTCAGCGACCGGCCTCTCGGTCCCGTTACACCGCGGTTAAACCTCGCGCCGTTGCCCTGGCAACGCCCAGGCCTCCCCGGCGTCTCTCGCGAGAGCTGTCGGCGCCCAGCCGGTCCCTCCGCTGCCCCGGCGTTTCCCGCCTCAGGAGACCCCGCCCTGCGCCGGGACCAGCCGCGCTCTACGCTGCGGGCCGGGCAGGCTCCTACCCGGGATCTCTGGTCCCTATAAGAGAAGGTCAAAAGGCTCCGGGAGGTGCCGGGAGGAGTCTCGAGTGGGTCCCGGAGGAGACAGCTTCCTCCAAGAGAGAAAAATCATCTCGGGCAGCCTTCTCGGAGGAGCCGGGGCCGGGTCGGGCTCCTGTCACTGCCGCCCGCACCGTGTGTCCGTCAGGATGGTGTCGCTGCCTGTTGCTGGCCATGGCCGTGGGCGCCCCCAGCCCCGCGGGGCCCCGCCGCGGTCGGAGGAGCCCCGTGCCCGGCTCCTGCGGGCCGACACCGTGGGCACCCCCGGCTGCGCCCGGGCGCGGAGCTCAGCCAGGGCTGGTGCCCCTCGGGGTGTGCTGTAGGTACCACCCGGACGCTTGTGCCGCAGCTCTGTCCCTCTTTATTTGGAGAAACGGCTGACCCCCCGGTGGGGGTTCTGTTGGCGCACCCCCAACCCCTGCCCCGGCGGGGCCGCCTATCAGCCCTTGCCGGAGGGCCTGGCCAGGGGGCTCGGGGGGCGCGGGGGCCGTTTCGGTTGGGGCCGCGCCTGGGGGGGACTGGGCTGGTGCCAGCGCTGCAGGGCAGGTGGGGGCAGGCTGGGGGGGGGCGGGGGCCGTTTTGGTTGGGGCTGCACCTGGAGGGGACTGGGCTGGTGCCAGCGCTGCAGGGCAGGTGGGGGCAGGCTGGGGGGTGGCGGCGGCTGATTTGGCTGTGTCTGGGGGCGACTCGACTGGTTCCAGCGTTTCAGAGCGGCCGGGGACGGGCTCGGGGGGCGCGGAGGCCGTGGGGAGGGCGGGCGCGGCGGTTTTCCAGACGGGAACGGCAGCTCCTGGTGTTGGGTCCCGCTCTCAGGGGTGCCGGGGCGGCTGGTCCGGCTGTCCGGGCGCGAGGGGTAGCCGCCGGTTTCCCGCTGGGCTCCCTCGGCTGCAGAGAGGCGCCTGTGGAGAGAGGAGGCTGCTGAGGCCCTCGGCTGCAGGTGGGGGACAGGGACTCTCCTCCCAGCACGGCCCGGCGCTGGCAAGGCTCACCACCACGGGCTGAGCTGCTGGCACACCGTGGCCAGGGGCACCCTGCACCCCCTGGCAGCGCCGAGCAGGGGGACTCCTGCGGGCAGGCTCACTGCTCAGGAGCGGGCGCTAGTGCGCGTCTGGCTTTCCGGGCAACCTCATTCCCCGCTCTTCCTCGTCCTGACCTGGCTTTGCCTGTGCCCGTCACTTGTCCAGGCAGGGCCAGTTTGAGCTAACGCTGGCTCCAGTCAGAGCGGGCTCCCGAGAAGCAGGCCCAGGAATTAAGAGGCCAATCAAAGCATCTGACAGCAGAGTTTTCTGGCCAGCCACTAACTCGCCACTCCATGGCAGCCTGACTAGAAATGCTTCGTGGCTACGAGCAGCCATCGAAGGAAGCAGTGGGGAGAAATCAAAGACTCACTGTTTTCTCTTCCTCCGCCGTTGGATGACGACACAGCACAACAGTATCATAAGTGGCAGGGAAATCACAGTTGCTGCTGTGCCTATCATACAGCGCCTTCGCACATCTTGGGGACAGAAACAACTTGCGGGCCTCTGGGGATGGTAGTCCCTTGTGGTTGTCTCGCCGACCGGAGGAGCAGTTGCATCTGGAGGAGCAATTCGGGACGTTAGTCCGTCCTGTGCACCTCTGGTAAGCTTGCAGCACGTCTGACATGGCCAGGAAGTTCTCTGTTTCCCCCCAGCGCTGGTGCCTGCAGGCACGCTCCCACCCTTTGGGACAGCTTGTCCCACCGAACAAAGGTCAGGCAGCCAGAAGGGGAGCACGGCGGGGAGCGCAGCTGCTGGACCCGTCGCTCCCTCGAGGGACACGGACAAAAACCACCCCAGTGGCAGGGAGTGCCACCCCCAACTCTTCCTCCCCCCCGGCCAGCTCCCACACCCCGAGGGGACGGAGTGGGGCCCTCTCAGGAGACACCTGAGCCTTGCTCTCCCCTTCTGCCTTTTCTGCAGCACGGGCACCGCTTGCAGGTGCTCCCAGGCTTCGGGACGTGTCTCCCACTTAGGGACCCCAGCAAGACTGCTCAGTACCTGAATCCGCTCGAAAAAATTTGTGTATGTGGCTGTGGTGGTCTTCTCCGGACTTTGAGAGCACTGCCAAAAGGAGAGAGGACAGGAGAAGCCTCAGCACGGCTCAGGCACAGAGGATGCAGGAGGACGGGGAGGTTCCCTCTAAGCCCCTGCCCGATCGGGGAGTCAGGGCATGGCTCTGGACCTCAGCTGACGGGAGGGATCCCGCTCTGTGCTGCTCTTGTGCCTTGGGCCTCGAGGGACTCAGGGCGAGCTCTGGGATGCAGCTACAGCGGGAGGTGCATTCGTGCCAGAGTCACATTTCCCCTCATCTGCGGAACGTGGTCCAGATGCCTCGAACCCAAAACACTTTCAGCTTTGGCTGCTGACATGACATGCAAGAGCGGGCACTGGGGGAAGAGCCTGCTGACACACACTGATCCTGCTGGGTGACACCGCCTGACCACGGGACAGCACTTACCTGCCGTGCCGGTGGCTTGCATCGCCTCCGTTTCTTCGGCAGAGACTGGCAGTGAGCCACTGCTTCCTTCCGGAAACGCCTCTGCCTGCACAGCCTCTCGGTCCATCTCTTGAGAAAGCAAGCGGGACAGTTGGATCAGATCGAACCGTTCCCCATCAGGGAGACGGCATCTTCAGGAGGCAATACTTCCCAAAGACTTGGTAAGGTTTAGAAAAAACGCCTGGGCTTTTGGGGCTGCGCCTGGTCACCACTCCAAACAACAGCCTCGCCTGACCTGCTGGGAGACCAGGAAACTGCACGCGACCTTCTGGTTTGCAATGCACGCAGTGCATTTTTGGCCAACTGCAAGGTGATGCTAAATGCCTCCCCTCAAAGAGGAGGGGAAGAAGCTGCAGCCAGGCCAGCCGGGGAAACAGCCCTGCTGAGAAGGGCTCCTCCGCAAGGCCCTCGTGCCCTTCCCTGTAAGCACCAGCAACAGTCACATTCGTCCCATCCCAGCTCTCGGTCTGCAGACGGGAAATCGAGCACAAGCCAAAAAGCCTGCCGAATCAGCATCTCCGCCCGCCTGCCAGCACTAGGAGAGGGCAGCCAGCGCTGCCTGGGACCTCGCTCCCGCCTGGAACTGGCCCAGTGGGCAAGCAGTGCTGCGCGTGAGGTGAACACAAGTTCAGCACACGCCAGGCCCTCAAATGTGCCTACCGACATCTGCACAAACCAGCTCTGAGCCGTACTGGTGAAACTGGGCAGCAGCTGCCCCTGGCACTCGGCGTGAACCACAACTGGCAGCAGAGGCCCTGCACCGTCTCTGTGGCTCGCCAGTGCCTGCAAGGCACGAACCCCAGCGTCGCTGCTGCGAGGCTCTGATCGATCCCTTCCCGCTGCGCAGGCTACAGCGTGTCCAGACGTGGATCTAAAACCTGCGGTTGCCGAGTCTCACGGCTAAGGCAGAGTGAAATATACCCACCGTGTGCTCTCTCCAGTTCCGCCAGAATATTGCTTAGGACTTCAGATGGCTCCGGGAACTTTTTTCCTCCTTCAGCGTGGTACTGTGCTATTGAAGGACCTTAACAGAAAGTGTTTGGCTCAATTTCACATGAATAAAATACGGAAAACCAGTGCACAGCCTGTGAGGTCAGTAAAGACAGACTACTCACCCCTGCGACGCCAGCCGGGCTGTAACGCAGCATCCGGCTGAGGAGCCGGAGGAGTCCTCCCGGCAGGTATGCCCCGTCTCTTCGCTGGAGGACAACAGCTCTCACAAGGAGTAACACGCCACGTCGTATTTGTAGTGAACGGAAGAGGTTATTTGCAATCACTCCCATGTTTTTAGTAGTGTGGCATCTGCATTTCTGGTCCCTGAACACACTGCTGCTGCACTGCAACCTGGCCTCACAATCCTTGGATTCCTGGAGGAGGAAAAATGTGCAAGTGCTAAACGCTCTCTTCTTTAAATTAGGTATTTTCTAGGACTCTGACTAAACAAGATATTTGCTTACCATTGTTTCCCATTTGGACAGGTTGCAGGTTTATTACGTAAGTGAATCAGCAGATTTTCTTGATATTTGGAACGTACTTATTTTAATATCCATATTTTACAGACTTTTGGAAATGTCAAGTCCACTGTGAAGGCTTTTCTTAGGGATAGATTCTGCCACCAAATGCTAATACGTAGCATTTTAAAACCTTCTCATAGTCTTTATGGAGGCAAAACCTTAATTCAGTGAAAACTGAAGACATCTATATTCCCTGTCTAGCATGCAAGTAAATTTACTGACTTCAGGGAGTAAAAGGTTCAGGACTGGATTCTCGTAATGCCTTCATGACATGCCTCTGAATATTTAAAAAAAAATACACTTTTTACCTGTTACAGAAACGATAAGATCTCTCTACTTGATTTGCTAAATTCTGATTTCAGACTAAACAATGCAATTCCCGTTTGTTTAGAATAAACTTCCTACACTCAGAGGCAAAGTATGGGCGAGTGATGCTCACGAGCCTTCAAGTTACAAAATACACGTTTGAGTGAACTGGCTGCGTAGGTACTTCTGCACTATTTCACCACGGTTCAAATCTTATCAATGTAAATATCAACTAAATAAAAATGACATATTTTTTCTACATTACACCACATTATCAGAGAAACAAAGCGTTCCTGTACCACTCAAACTATTTTACTATTTTTTTCCTTTGTAGGTCATTTATTCGAGGGGCAGAGGAATTGTCGGCCTGCTACGAAATAGTTTAGTTGAAAGTATACTGGAGAAATTTAAATATGAGCTTGAAAAAATGTGTACTCAGGAGAAAAGACAGTTGACCCAAATCTGTGAAGAACAAGGAGAAAACATGAATTTGGTATGAATTTTTATCTATCCCTTTTCATTTTAGTAATCTGCACACTTTCTATCCTGTAAGTGCTAAGTCCCTGCTAAGTCCAAAATGTTTTGGAAATCCTAGTGGATGATCAGTACTTCACAAAGTCCTTACATATAGCAAAGTTCTTATAATAACAAATTATATAATATTAAGATACAGAAATTTATTCCAAAATTAAAATAAAAATGAGATAATACTGAATATTGGTAAGGATTTCTTACCCAGAATATTTTTGTCCATCCCACTAATAGGGGATTTTCTGCAGCCACTAGCAAGCAGCTTCATAAACTTCAAAAGAACTGTAACCTTTTTAAAAGTCATGCTCAGCCTTTTAGACTAACGGCAGAACTAAAACTATCCTTACTGAACCTGACCAAGTGGTGTAAGATAAGTATCTTCTTTGCCTTTTCTAAGTACTGTGCTAAAACGACTAAAAAGGACCAGTGTCCCTCCCTTATTCATACTGAATACCCCATTTCCCAAGAATCCACTGATGAAGCTAGCTGCAAAAGGCACAGAAGCACGGCTAGAGGTAAGCACATGAGTAGTCCCACTGAAACCAATCCTCTGAGAGGTCCAAGCTCCCATTCCTCAAGGAGTTCAATCATTCTATTGCCATTCCTACACCAGCACTTACTAGAGAAAGTGACACCGTAAATAATCATAAATAGCTCAAAGACACAAAAAACCCCTTCGTTCGTTCTATGGACGGGAAGACCCAGTGCCACAGATGGTGACTAGTCATCACTTTTTAGACACATTGTGGATGCATATTGCCCATTTGTCTTTGAAAACTGCATCTCCTCTTTGAATTGTCCCACTGGCTCCCCATTTCACTGCACCTCACTCAAGCCCCTCATTCACACCCTCCGAATTTTTTGTAGGCAAAACTACGTCTGCCTTCTGGTCTGCTCTTCAGTCTTGCAATGCCATTTCAGTATCTCCTCCTGTTCCACTAGTGAAGCCATTGCTCATTGCGTCCCACGCAGATGCGTGCCTTCATCATTCAGGCACGAAAAGCATCTCCTGAACTAAGCTGTAAATCAGAGTTCTCTCCATTCTGTAAATCATCTCGGTTTGTGTGTGCGTGTGTGACTGTTCTAACATGGAAACAAAATTACAAATATCGGAAAAAAGATGTATTTATCCTTCCTGCAGATATCACTTACCTCCATCATTCATAAGTGTTCTGGGTAAGGACCGTATCTTCACCTGCAGTTGTGCATCAGTTTCCACTCTCCCCCATCACCAGTGGGGTATCTAGCACTACGTATCACCAAGATGCAAAATACATAATCCTGTGTGTGCTGTAAGGTCCAATAACATGGTTTATTGAATGTCAAACTTCCCTATACCATCTGATGTCAAAATTCACATGACATACAGGAAAGGGAGTCCACTTCTTTTTTTCTCAGCAGCTAAAAGGCACGTGGTTTGGCAAAATTTGTGTCATGTACTGCAAATGCCAACAGAACAAACACAGCATAAGAGCAATTTTGGTTTGGAAGACACACACTGCAGCTTCCCCAGCAATACTCAGTTTTGGCACTTCTAACGGTGTCTAACAACAGACAGACCAACAAATTACTTGGATTATTTTGCTTATACATAGATACTAACTCTCCTTGTGTATTTTTTCTCCCTCAGGTGTGTCTGACTGACGATGAGCCAATATGTGCAATCTGTAAACTCTTTGGAAAACAGGAGGACCACAATGTTGCAAAAATACCAGAAGCTTACAATGCAAGGAAAAAAGCATTTATAAAAAAATTACACTTAGTTCATAAGAAATCTGAAGAAGCTAGGAAGGTACAAGTGACTCATTTGAGATGATACTAACAAAATCACATGAACCCTGGATGTTTGATAGAAGATTAGCGAGCTGCATTTTGATTCCAATAGTAGGCAGTCAATTTGTAGATTTTCAAGAGGGGCTTAGGAAGATAAAATGGCTTAGCAGGAAGAGAATAAGAACGTATTTTAATCCTTACTTAGATTGTATTGTAGCCCTGGCCAAACTGGCTCTTCGTCTTTTGTTCACCGAGGTATAACGTGAGTTTTGAATACCAAAACTTTTCTCACATCTTCAAAATTTGTTAATGTTCATTAAGTAGATGAAGAAACATACTAAGATATGTTACTGGATGTGGGCTTGCAGATTTTAACTGCTGTTCTCTGCAAAGAACGTGCAGCACGTGCAATCTGCCATCCCAAATACTTGTCGTAACACGTGTACAGAGCACAAGTATGCCTGTAGAATACCTTACGACCAATGTCTTTACTAGGTAAGTGGGCTTGCAAGGGGGCACTTAAGAGCTGGTGGAAAAAGCTGGCACCTCACTACTCTTTTATCTCCATCCAGAGGTTTCTTGTGTTCGAATAGTTCCTAAGTCTCAAAGTAGACATGCAGAGATCACCCGGAGACGCTCATGTCCTGGTCAGTGCAGTTAACACTCTACTGCGCTCCCGCCTCGCTGATCCGCGAGGACAACAGCTCTCACAAGGAGTAACACGCCACGTCGTATTTGTAGTGAACGGAACACAGCTGGACTCTTAGGAGTGCTTCAGGCAGCCTTTCAACAGGCTGTTCAAGCAGTGGGGTGGCCACCACTTTGCTACTCCCAAGGCAGTAAAAGCCTCGCTCAGGGAGCCTCTTGAGAGGAGGCTCAGCACCCAGATGGGGAGATACTTTGCAGCACCTCAACTGGTGATGGCCCATCAGTTAGGGCCCATCAAGGGCCCATTAATTAGCGAGGACCTTTGTTTGGCCTCCAGTACATTTGCTTGTCAGGCTTGTGTCCCTGGAGATGCTCCTGGTGGCTTCCCTCTTTTCCTGGGTATCCCATGTGAGGAGGTCCATGGCCAGAGGATCCCGCTGCAGTAAACGTTCCCTCACCCCACAGGCCCTCACCAGTCCGTGCGACGGGCCAGGTCGGGCTCCCGTCACTGCCGCCCGCACCGTGTGTCCGTCAGGTTGGTGTCGCTGCCTGTTGCTGGCCATGGCCGTGGGCTCCCCTAGCCCCGCGGGGCCCCACCGCTGGTCGGAGGAGCCCCGTGCCCGGCTCCTGCGGGCCGACACCGTGGGCACCCCCGGCTGCGCCCGGGCGCGGAGCTGAGCCAGCGCTGGTGCCCCTCGGGGTGTGCTGTAGGTACCACCCGGACGCTTGTGCCGCAGCTCTGTCCCTCTTTATTTGGAGAAACAGCTGACCCCGAAGCTGTCGGTGGGGGTTCTGTCGGCGCAACCTCAACCCCTGCCCCAGCGGGGCCACCTCCAGCCTTTGCCGGAGGGCCTGGCCAGCCGGCTTGGGGGGCGTGGGGCCGTTTTGGTTGGGGCCGTGCCTGGAGGGGACTGGGCTGGTGCCAGCGCTGCAGGGCAGGTGGGGGCAGGCTGGGGGGTGGCGGGGGCTGATTTGGCTGGGCCTGGGGGGGACTGGACTGGTTCCAGTGTTGCAGGGCGGCCGGGGACGGGCTCGGGGGACGCGGGGGTTGTGGGGAGGGCGGGCGCGCCATTTTTTTCAGGCACGAACGGCAGCTCCTGGTGTTGGGTCCCGCTCTCAGGGGTGCGGGGGCGGCTGGTCCGGCTGTCCGGGCGCGAGGGGTAGCCGCCGGTTTCCCGCTGGGCTCCCTCGGCTGCAGAGAGGCGCCTGTGGAGAGAGGAGGCTGCTGAGGCCCTCGGCTGCAGGTGGGGGACAGGGACTCTCCTCCCAGCACGGCCCGGCGCTGGCAAGGCTCACCACCACGGCCTGAGCTGCTGGCACACCGTGGCCAGGGGCACCCTGCACCCCCTGGCAGCGCCGAGCAGGGGGACTCCTGCGGGCAGGCTCACTGCTCAGGAGCGGGCGCTAGTGCGCGTCTGGCTTTCCGGGCAACCTCATTCCCCGCTCTTCCTCGTCCTGACCTGGCTTTGCCTGTGCCCGTCACTTGTCCAGGCAGGGCCAGTTTGAGCTAACGCTGGCTCCAGTCAGAGCGGGCTCCCGAGAAGCAGGCCCAGGAATTAAGAGGCCAATCAAAGCATCTGACAGCAGCAGAAACCTCAGCAGAGTTTTCTGGCCAGCCACTAACTCGCCACTCCACAGCAGCCTGACTAGAAATGCTTCGTGGCTACGAGCAGCCATCGAAGGAAGCAGTGGGGGGGAAATCAAAGACTCACTGTTTTCTCTTCCTCCGGTAATGGATGACGGCACAGCACGACAATATCATAAGTGCCATGGAGATCACGGCTGCTGCTGTGCCTATCACCCAGCTCTTTCGCCCATCTTGGGGACCAAAAACACTTGGGGGCATCTGGGGATAGTAGTCCCTTGTGGTTGTCTCGTCGACCGGAGGAGCAGTTGCATCTGGAGGAGCAATTCGGGACGTTAGTCCGTCCTGTGCACCTCTGGTAAGCTTGCAGCACGTCTGACATGGCCAGGAAGTTCTCTGTTTCCCCCCAGCGCTGGTGCCTGCAGGCACGCTCCCACCCTTTGGGACAGCTTGTCCCACCGAACAAAGGTCAGGCAGCCAGAAGGGGAGCACGGCGGGGAGCGCAGCTGCTGGACCCGTCGCTCCCTCGAGGGACACGGACAAAAACCACCCCAGTGGCAGGGAGTGCCACCCCCAACTCTTCCTCCCCCCCGGCCAGCTCCCACACCCCGAGGGGACGGAGTGGGGCCCTCTCAGGAGACACCTGAGCCTTGCTCTCCCCTTCTGCCTTTTCTGCAGCACGGGCACCGCTTGCAGGTGCTCCCAGGCTTCGGGACGTGTCTCCCACTTAGGGACCCCAGCAAGACTGCTCAGTACCTGAATCCGCTCGAAAAAATTTGTGTATGTGGCTGTGGTGGTCTTCTCCGGACTTTGAGAGCACTGCCAAAAGGAGAGAGGACAGGAGAAGCCTCAGCACGGCTCAGGCACAGAGGATGCAGGAGGACGGGGAGGTTCCCTCTAAGCCCCTGCCCGATCGGGGAGTCAGGGCATGGCTCTGGACCTCAGCTGACGGGAGGGATCCCGCTCTGTGCTGCTCTTGTGCCTTGGGCCTCGAGGGACTCAGGGCGAGCTCTGGGATGCAGCTACAGCGGGAGGTGCATTCGTGCCAGAGTCACATTTCCCCTCATCTGCGGAACGTGGTCCAGATGCCTCGAACCCAAAACACTTTCAGCTTTGGCTGCTGACATGACATGCAAGAGCGGGCACTGGGGGAAGAGCCTGCTGACACACACTGATCCTGCTGGGTGACACCGCCTGACCACGGGACAGCACTTACCTGCCGTGCCGGTGGCTTGCATCGCCTCCGTTTCTTCGGCAGAGACTGGCAGTGAGCCACTGCTTCCTTCCGGAAACGCCTCTGCCTGCACAGCCTCTCGGTCCATCTCTTGAGAAAGCAAGCGGGACAGTTGGATCAGATCGAACCGTTCCCCATCAGGGAGACGGCATCTTCAGGAGGCAATACTTCCCAAAGACTTGGTAAGGTTTAGAAAAAACGCCTGGGCTTTTGGGGCTGCGCCTGGTCACCACTCCAAACAACAGCCTCGCCTGACCTGCTGGGAGACCAGGAAACTGCACGCGACCTTCTGGTTTGCAATGCACGCAGTGCATTTTTGGCCAACTGCAAGGTGATGCTAAATGCCTCCCCTCAAAGAGGAGGGGAAGAAGCTGCAGCCAGGCCAGCCGGGGAAACAGCCCTGCTGAGAAGGGCTCCTCCGCAAGGCCCTCGTGCCCTTCCCTGTAAGCACCAGCAACAGTCACATTCGTCCCATCCCAGCTCTCGGTCTGCAGACGGGAAATCGAGCACAAGCCAAAAAGCCTGCCGAATCAGCATCTCCGCCCGCCTGCCAGCACTAGGAGAGGGCAGCCAGCGCTGCCTGGGACCTCGCTCCCGCCTGGAACTGGCCCAGTGGGCAAGCAGTGCTGCGCGTGAGGTGAACACAAGTTCAGCACACGCCAGACCCTCAAATCTGCCTACCGACATCTGCACAAGCCAGCTGTGAGCCGTACTGGTGAAACTGGGCAGCAGCTGCCCCTGGCACTCGGCGTGAACCACAACTGGCAGCAGAGGCCCTGCACCGTCTCTGTGGCTCGCCAGTGCCTGCAAGGCACGAACCCCAGCGTCGCTGCTGCGAGGCTCTGATCGATCCCTTCCTGCTGCGCAGGCTACAGCGTGTCCAGACGTGGATCTAAAACCTGCGGTTGCCGAGTCTCACGGCTAAGGCAGAGTGAAATATACCCACCGTGTCCTCTCCCCAGTTCCTCCAGAATATTGCTTAGGACTTGAGATGGCTCCGGGGACTTTTTTCCTCCTTCAGCGTGGTACTGTGCTCTTGGAGGACCTTAACAGAAAGTGTTTGGCTCAATTTCACAGGAATAAAATACGGAAAACCAGTGCACAGCCTGTGAGGTCAGTAAAGACAGACTACTCACCCCTGCGACGCCAGCCGGGCTGTAACGCAGCATCCGGCTGAGGAGCTGGAAGAGTCCTCCCGACGGGCCCATCTGTAACTAAACACCAGAGAAGCTTCTGTCACCTATTGTGATCCACATCGGCAGAACTGAATCGCAGAAGCGGTAAGGGCATCACGCAAGGAGCGGGCACACACGCAGAGGCGCCCGGCTGGCAGCTCTCAAAGGGAGGAAAAAGCCAGGACGTACCCACGCCATCTCCCAGAGGCTCGGCCCTGGAACCCATCCGGGAAGCTGGACCACCTTCGCCTGCAGGCACGTCTGCAAAGAAGCGCAGGACAGAACAGCTCCCTGACACGGCTCAAGATACTTCTTCAGCTCGGAGTGGCAGTGAGTGCAATCCAAAGACGGGATTACGCCACGGCACTCGTCTCTCCCTTCCGCCCAGGAGCATGGTGCAAAGAGTTACCGCCTGCCTGCAGTGGCACCATGCTGGGACGAAACGAAGCACGTGCGGAGCTGCCGGGAGAAAGGACTCCCCGGAGCTCACACCAGCTCTAAACTCAGCCCCAACGAGCCCGCTGGCTTGGCAGCCAGCACCGGGAGCAGCTCAGGCTCCGAGGGGCCGGCAAAGACAGCTTCGCAAGGCAAAGCGCCCCGAGGCACGTCACTGAGCCCGACCTGTTCCCTCTCTGCTCTTCTCCATATCTGCGCATCAGCCACAGGAAGAGCAACTTGCATTTCACACGGAAAGAAGATTAAAAGGTAAATGCTCCTTCCTCCCACTGACTTACCTGTGGGATTGCTCTCGGGCTCGAGGACAGGAACAGGCCAAGAAGTCGGGAAGCCGTCAACCATGAGAGGATCTTAAGGAAAATTGCATGTGAATAAGCTCTTGCCAATGTCATGTCGATTGTTTCTTCTTCATTTTAAATCTTTTTTGTTTCAAGAAAAAGGACATTGAGAACTTACATCCAGGATGCCCCAAGGGCTCCAAACCAGCATCCAGCCGAGAAGCTGGGTAACCATTGCCACCACCCTCATCTAGAAGCAAGCACAGATGAGAAACGTTTCCATTGTGTGTTGGGACCCACTTCTGCCTTAGTGACCTGCAGGCACTGGAATGGGTCAGGTAACAACGTGGGAGCCAGAGGTAGGTGGAGATTGCCAAAGCTGCAGAGGGGCCCGGTGACCCCTTGGCTGGCTCCTTGCAGCTCTCCAAACTCCTTCCAGGCCATGTGCAACAGCCCTCGAGGAGCGGATGGACCAACATAGGGCCCCTCGGGGCTTTCTTACTGGGAGAGCTGTCGCACACAGAGGAAGCCCTCGCTAAAGCGCTGGAGGGAAAACCCACCATCCGCGCTTCTTGGGGAGAAGAGCCCGCTGGCCCGTGAAAGGCTGCACCATCGCCACCTGCTTACCTGCTCCCCGCACTCGCCACGGAGCGGCCCCGGCAGCCCTGGCATGCAGGGCCACCAGGAGGAGGAGGACGAGGAGAAGGCGGCGGACAGGGACCATGGCCCCCTGTGCTCGCACCACGCTGCTGCTGCTGCTGCTGCTGCTGCTGCTGCTGCTGCTGCTGCTGCTGCAGTCGGGGCCGGGGGCTGAGCAGTCGGTTCTTATGGCCGGTGCGGCACCACGGGGCTCTGTGACCTCACAGCCCCACTTGTGACCTCACGGCCGGGCCGCAGCTGCGTGGGGACGGCTCTCGGGGCGCTCGTGGAGAGCCGCTGGAGCACAGCCGGGGGGCTGCCCTCCTGGGGAGGGGAGCACGTCCCGTCGGGCAGCTCCGTCCAAGGGCTGGGACACAGTCCCACACGGGGCTGAGCCCACAGCTCTGCCCTGTTTTCTGGGCACTGTCACAGGGCAGCGAGGGGCTCACAGTGCCCCAGACCAACAGGAAACCACAGCCAAGGGATTTCTGAGATCCTCGGGTCTGTTAGCAACAACTCGTGAGGCTGAAGAGTGATTTCAGTCTCAAGACAAGAGCAAGATCCCCTCCTGTAGGCAGCTCCCAGGCTGGAGCCCAGTTTGGCGCCTTGGGGTACCCCAGGGCTAACGAGTCTCTTTCGTTTTACGGGAAGGATGAAGCCTTTACTTTTCCGTTTCTTCTTCATGTGAAATTTAAGGGAATACTTTGTGTCAGTGTCCTCAAAAAGTAAAGTCAATTAATGAAACAGAGAAATTAAATTATTTGACGTGCAAAAGGAAACCTCGAGAAGGCACACGGTGGGTATACGCTGCCTGACCAACGTAGTGGCCTTCTGTGATGGAGTGACTACATCAGTGGACAAGGGAAGAGCTATGGGTGTCATCTATCTGGACTTCTGCAGGGCCTTAGACGCGGTCCCCCACAACCTCCTTCTCTCTAAATTGGAGAGATATGGATCTGAGGGATGGACTGTCCGGTGGGTGAGGAATTGGTTGGATGGACACATCCAGAGGGCTCAGAGGTCAATGGCTCCATGTCCAGATGGAGATCAGTGACGAGTGGTGTCCCGCAGGGGTCCGTATTGGGACCGGTACTGTTTAATATCTTCATCAATGACATAGACAGTGGGATCGAGTGCACCCTCAGCCAGTCTGCAGATGACACCAAGCTGAGTGGTGTGGTCGACACGCCTGAGGGACGAGATGCCATCCAGAGGGACCTGGACAAGCTTGAGAAGAGGGCCCGTGTGAACCTCATGAGGTTCAACAAGGCCAAGTGCAAGGTCCTGCATCTGGGTCGGGGCAACCCCCGGTATCAGCACAGGCTGGGGGATGAAGGGATTGAGAGCAGCCCTGCCGAGAAGGACTTAGAGTCATGGAATCATAGAATCATTAAGGTTGGAAAAGACCTCTAAGATCATCGTGTCCAACCGTCAACCCACACCACCATGCCCATTAAACCATGTCCCTAAGCGCCTCATCTACACGTCTTTTAAATACCTCCAGGGATGGTGACTCCACCACTTCCCTGGGCAGCCTGTTCCAAGGCCTGACCACTCTTTCAGTAAAGAAATTTCTCCTAATGTCCAGTCTAAACCTCCCTTGGCGCAACTTGAGGCCATTTCCTCTCATCCTATCGCTGTTACTTGGCAGAAGAGACCAACCCCCACCTCACTACAACCTCCTTTCAGGTCGTTGTAGAGCACAATGAGGTCTCCCCTCAGCCTCCCCTTCTCCAGACCAAAGAGTCCCAGTTCCCTCAGCCACTCCTCATAAGACTTGTGCTCCAGGCCCTTCACCAGCTTCGTTGCCCTCCTCTGGACACGCTCCAGCACCTCCATGTCCTTCTTGTAGTGAGGGGCCCAAAACTGAACACAGGATTCGAGGTGCGGCCTCACCAGTGCCCAGTACAGGGGCACGATCACCTCTCTGCTCCTGCTGGCCACACTAGTTCTGATACAGGCCAGGGTGCCGTTGGCCTTCTTGGCCACCTGAGCACACTGCCGGCTCATGTTCAGCCGGCTGTCAACCAGCACCCCCAGGTCCTTTTCCTCCGGGCACTTTCCAGCCACTCTTCCCCAAGCCTGTAGCGTTGTCTGGGGTTGTTGTGGCCGAAGTGCAGGACCCGGCACTTGGCCTTGTTGAAGCTCATACATTGGCCTCGGCCCATCGATCCAGCCTGTCCAGGTCCCTCTGCAGAGCCTTCCTACCCTCCAGCAGATCAACACTCCCGCCCAACTTGGTGTCCTCTGCAAACTGACTGAGGGAGCACTCGATCCCCTCATCCAGATCGTTGATAAAGATATTGAACAAGACCGGTCCCAGCACTGAGCCCTGGGGAACACCGCTCGTGACCGGCCGCCAACTGGATTTAACCCCATTCACCACAACTCCCTGGGCCCGGCCATCCAGCCAGTTTTTTACCCAGCGAAGAGTGTACCTGTCTAGGCCGCGAGCCGCCAGCTTCTCTAGGAGAATGCTGTGGGAGACAGTGTCAAAGGCTTTACTGAAGTCCAGGCAGACCACATCCACAGCCTTTCCCTCCTCCACCAGGCGGGTCACCTGGTCATAGAAGGAGATCAGGTTGGTCAAGCAGGACCTGCCTTCCATGAACCCGTGCTGGCTGGGCCTGATCCCCTGGTTGTCCCCGACATGGCTTGTGAGTGCCCTCAAGACGAATGGCTCCATAATCTTCCCCAGCACTGAGGTCAGACTGACCAGCCTGTAGTTGCCCGGATCCTCCTTCCGGCCCTTCTTGTAGATGGGCGTCACATTGGCAAGCCTCCAGTTGTCCGCGACCTCCCCTGTTAACCAGGACTGCTGGTAAATGATGGAGAGTGGCTTGGCAAGCTGCTCCGCCAGCTCCCTCAGTACCCTCGGGTGGATCCCATCTGGCCCCAGAGACTTGTGTGTGTCAAGGGTGACTTGGGGGTACTGGTGGATGAAAAGCTGGACATGAGCCGGCAATGTGCGCTCGCAGCCCAGAAGGCCAACCGTATCCTGGGCTGCATCAAAAGCAGCGTGGCCAGCAGGTCGAGGGAGGGGATTCTGCCCCTCCGCTCTGCTCTGGTGAGACCCGCCCTGCAGTGCTGCGTCCAGCTCTGGAGCCCTCAGCACAAGACAGACATGGACCTGTTGGAGCAGGTCCAGAGGAGGCCACGAAAACGATCAGGGGGATGGAAAACCTCTCCTGTGAAGAAAGGCTGAGAGAGTTGGGGTTGTTCAGCCTGGAGGAGAGAAGGCTCCGGGGAGACCTTATTGCGGCCTTTCAGTACTTCAAGGGGGCTTATAAGAACGATGGGGACAAACTTTTTAGCAAGGGCCTGTTGCGATAGGACAAGGGGGAATGGTTTTAAACTAAAAGAGGGTAGATTCAGATTAGATACAAGGAAGACACTTTTTACGATGAGGGTGGTGAAACCCTGGCACAGGTTGCCCAGAGAGGTGGTAGATGCCCCATCCCTGGAAACGTTCAAGGTCAGGTTGGACGGGGCTCTGAGCAACCTGATCTAGTTGAAGATGTCCCTGCCCACGGCAGGGGGGTTGGACTACATGACCTTTAAAGGTCCCTTCCAACCCAAACCGTTCTAAGATTCTATGATTCTGTATTTCCCTCTGCCTTAGCCGTGAGACTCCGGAGGTTTTAGATGCACGTCTGGACGCGCTGTAGCCTGCACAGCAGGAAGGGATCGATCAGAGCCTCGCTGCAGCGACTCCGGGTTTCACACCTTTTGTCATGGTAATGTTAATGGTTGTAGCTCTATAGCCAGTGGAGCATGAGCAATGGTGGGACCATGTTTAAAACCCTGTGGTAAGCCAGTCAATGTAAATGGCAGTCCCTGCCAGGTGAAAGCAAATCTCTCCCTGTCTGTCCCTGTCATGGGGAGCCTAAAAAACATACCCTTCCCATCTACTGTTGCCATGCACGGCAAGGCTTGTTCGCGGAGGCAGCGGACTGTATCCATCAGACCGGGAGCAGCCGCAGTGAGCAGTTCAGTAGCGGTGTTCAGGGCTCTGTCATCTACCACCAGTCACCGCTTGCCATGAGGTTTCTCTGCTGGCCATGCAGGAGAATTGTAGCGGGAAGGAGACTTGACCATGCTTCCCCGTTCCTCCCCTTCCCCGCTCTTTCATCAATTCAGGAACAGCCTGGATGGCATCAGAAGGTGAGTGGTATTGTGGGATAAAGGGGCAGGACCTGGACCTCGTGCTAATGACCTGTTTGCAAGAGGTTCACAGTCAGGGGTGCGTTGATGCCAGGTAAACTGTGGGGCAGAGCACGTGGTGCCCCTATTTCCCACTTTCCCCACGAGTCCACCCACGACTGACCCTTCAACGCATCCATACCTAACCTATTTCGGGGACCTAGAAGTAAGGCCGGACTGTCCGACCATTAGATAGAGTTAATTTAGCCCCGACCAGCGTGGGTGGGAGGTGATTTGCCATTACCACCTACAAGAGAAACTATTTGCTTGCTAAGTGGAGGCTGTCCTTTGTTAAGTGTCCTTACCTACCTTTGATATTTGGGCTCCTGTGCCAATGAGGAATGTTGTAAAGCAGCCATCCCTAACTGCCGCCATCAGCTCAGGACTGGGAGCCTGAGCAGCGGGGGCAGCGGCCCCAAGGATCAAGCTCTGACCCCGGTTTCCTGCATATTGGCAGTCTAGGTTCAGCGCTGATGGATTCGGGCATCTGCCCGGGCTCACAGCCCTAAGATCCGCTGGCTCCCATGTCCTACGGTATCACTCCATCTTCACGGACCCCGGAGGACAATCCTGAGGAATTCATGAGGGAAACCCGACCAATTGCCGTAAAACGGGAGTTGGCAGCCCATTTAACGGACGCGCAGAGAGCCCTTTGTCTAACCACGTCTTCCGTCACCTCTCATGCTCAGTGGTGACTGAGGGTGCTCCCCACTTTCCCCTTTCTGCTTTCGTCCTTTGCACAGAGGCAGGCCGGGTCTTTTCTGTTGCATTGACTTTAGCCGGGGTTCTCCCCTGGTTTTTATCCCGTGGAGTGTACAGTGGTAAACAGCATAAGAAAGACACGGACCTGCTTGAGCGGGTCCAGAGCAGGGCCACAAAGACGGTGAGGGGGCTGGAGCAGGTGGCAGTAGCTCAGGTGTCTGAAGTCAGGTCACCTGCATGCTATCAACGAGCCTGTGACAAATGGGGGGAAAGACAGACTCCAGTCCTGCTGTTCTCTCAACAGGAGGGTTGCGTCAAACCGAAGGTCGGTCTAGCCTAGGGTCCCTTGCCTGTGGGTGAGGCCCAGGGTGGCACGTAAGAACAAGGCAAGCGTGTGATAATTGCCCTGTGTGCTCTCCCTGCGATCTACAGCACCAATTTTGTGAGCAGCAGAGGGGCCCGGTGACCCCTTGGCTGGCTCCTTGCAGCTCTCCAAACTCCTTCCAGGCCATGTGCAACAGCCCTCGAGGAGCGGATGGACCAACATACGGCCCCTCGGGGCTTTCTTACCGGGAGAGCTGTCGCACACAGAGGAAGCCCTCGCTAAAGCGCTGGAGGGAAAACCCACCATCCGCGCTTCCCGGGGAGAAGCGTTAAAATCCTCTCCCTCTCAACACTTCTACACCTTGCTGGCAATAGCAGCTGCGATCTAAGCCAAGGCCTCAGAACTAACGACAGAACTAACGTTTGGTCTAAAACGCCATGTGCTTACTGTTGTACCCCCCAAAACTGCCTTATCTGCACTAAGGAGCGGCCTTGGTTGTAAAAGTGTGGTTTGCTTCGGTGTCCTCCGAACGGCGGCCACAGCCTTAGCAGCACAGCTGGACTCTTAGGAGTGCTTCAGGCAGCCTTTCAACAGGCTGTTCAAGCAGTGGGGTGGCCACCACTTTGCTACTCCCAAGGCAGTAAAAGCCTCGCTCAGGGAGCCTCTTGACAGGAGGCTCAGCACCCAGATGGGGAGATACTTTGCAGCACCTCAACTGGTGATGGCCCATCAGTTAGGGCCCATCAAGGGCCCATTAATTAGCGAGGACCTTTGTTTGGCCTCCAGTACATTTGCTTGTCAGGCTTGTGTCCCTGGAGATGCTCCTGGTGGCTTCCCTCTTTTCCTGGGTATCCCATGTGAGGAGGTCCATGGCCAGAGGATCCCGCTGCAGCAAACGATCCCTCACCAGTCCGTGCGACGGGCCAGGTCGGGCTCCCGTCACTGCCGCCCGCACCGTGTGTCCGTCAGGTTGGTGTCGCTGCCTGTTGCTGGCCATGGCCGTGGGCGCCCCCAACCCCGCGGGGCCCCGCCGCTGGTCGGAGGAGCCCCGTGCCCGGCTCCTGCGGGCCGACACCGTGGGCACCCCCGGCTGCGCCCGGGCGTGGAGCTCAGCCAGCGCTGGTGCCCCTCGGGGTGTGCTGTAGGTACCACCCGGACGCTTGTGCCGCAGCTCTGTCCCTCTTTATTTTGAGAAAGGGCTGACCCCGAAGCTGTCGGTGGGGGTTCTGTCGGCGCAACCTCAACCCCTGCCCCAGCGGGGCCACCTCCAGCCCTTGCCGGAGGGCCTGGCCAGCCGGCTTGGGGGGCGTGGGGCCGTTTTGGTTGGGGCCGCGCCTGGAGGGGACTGGGCTGGTGCCAGCACTGCAGGGCGGCCAGGGACGGACTTGGGGGCCCTGGGGGCCGTTTCAATTGGGGCTGCACCTGGAGGGGACTGGGCTGGTTCCAGCGCTGCAGGGCAGGTGGGGGCAGGCTGGGGGGGGGCGGGGGCTGATTCGGCTGGGCCTGGGGGCGACTGGACTGGTTCCAGTGCTGCAGGGCGGCCGGGGACGAGCTCAGGGGGTGCGGGGGCCATGGGGAGGTCAGGTGCGCCGGTTTTTTCAGGCACGAACGGCAGCTCCTGGCGTTGGGTGCCGCTCTCAGGGGTGCGGGGGCGGCTGGTCCGGCTGTCCGGGTGCGAGGGGTAGCCGCCGGTTTCCCGCTGGGCTCCCTCGGCTGAAGAGCGGCGCCTGTGGAGAGAGGAGGCTGCTGAGGCCCTCGGCTGCAGGTGGGGGACAGGGACTCTCCTCCCAGCACGGCCCGGCGCTGGCAAGGCTCACCACCACGGCCTGAGCTGCTGGCACACCGTGGCCAGGGGCACCCTGCACCCCCTGGCAGCGCCGAGCAGGGGGACTCCTGCGGGCAGGCTCACTGCTCAGGAGCGGGCGCTAGTGCGCGTCTGGCTTTCCGGGCAACCTCATTCCCCGCTCTTCCTCGTCCTGACCTGGCTTTGCCTGTGCCCGTCACTTGTCCAGGCAGGGCCAGTTTGAGCTAACGCTGGCTCCAGTCAGAGCGGGCTCCCGAGAAGCAGGCCCAGGAATTAAGAGGCCAATCAAAGCATCTGACAGCAGCAGAAACCTCAGCAGAGTTTTCTGGCCAGCCACTAACTCGCCACTCCACAGCAGCCTGACTAGAAATGCTTCGTGGCTACGAGCAGCCATCGAAGGAAGCAGTGGGGGGGAAATCAAAGACTCACTGTTTTCTCTTCCTCCACCGATGGATGACGACACAGCACGACAGTATCGTAAGTGCCATGGAGATCACGGCTGCTGCTGTGCCTAACACCCAGCTCTTTCGCCCATCTTGGGGACAGAAACCGCTTGCGGGCCTCTGGGGATGGCAGTCCCTTATGGTTGTCTCGTCGACCGGAGGAGCAGTTGCATCTGGAGGAGCAATTCGGGACGTTAGTCCGTCCTGTGCACCTCTGGTAAGCTTGCAGCACGTCTGACATGGCCAGGAAGTTCTCTGTTTCCCCCCAGCGCTGGTGCCTGCAGGCACGCTCCCACCCTTTGGGACAGCTTGTCCCACCGAACAAAGGTCAGGCAGCCAGAAGGGGAGCACGGCGGGGAGCGCAGCTGCTGGACCCGTCGCTCCCTCGAGGGACACGGACAAAAACCACCCCTGCGGCAGGGAGTGCCACCCCCAACTCTTCCTCCCCCCCGGCCAGCTCCCACACCCCGAGGGGACGGAGTGGGGCCCTCTCAGGAGACACCTGAGCCTTGCTCTCCCCTTCTGCCTTTTCTGCAGCACGGGCACCGCTTGCAGGTGCTCCCAGGCTTCGGGACGTGTCTCCCACTTAGGGACCCCAGCAAGACTGCTCAGTACCTGAATCCGCTCGAAAAAAATCATGCACATTGCCGTGGTCTTCTCCGGAATTTGAGAGCACTGCCAAAAGGAGAGAGGACAGGAGAAGCCTCAGCACGGCTCAGGCACAGAGGATGCGGGAGGACGGGGAGGTTCCCTCTAAGCCCCTGCTGGATCGGGGAGTCAGGGCATGGCTCTGGACCTCAGCTGACGGGAGGGATCCCGCTCTGTGCTGCTCTTGTGCCTTGGGCCTCGAGGGACTCAGGGCGAGCTCTGGGATGCAGCTACAGCGGGAGGTGCATTTGTGCCAGAGTCACATTTCCCCTCATCTGCGGAACGTGGTCCAGATGCCTCGAACCCAAAACACTTTCAGCTTTGGCTGCTGACATGACATGCAAGAGCGGGCACTGGGGGAAGAGCCTGCTGACACACACTGATCCTGCTGGGTGACACCGCCTGACCACGGGACAGCACTTACCTGCCGTGCCGGTGGCTTGCATCGCCTCCGTTTCTTCGGCAGAGACTGGCAGTGAGCCACTGCTTCCTTCCGGAAACGCCTCTGCCTGCACAGCCTCTCGGTCCATCTCTTGAGAAAGCAAGCGGGACAGTTGGATCAGATCGAACCGTTCCCCATCAGGGAGACGGCATCTTCAGGAGGCAATACTTCCCAAAGACTTGGTAAGGTTTAGAAAAAACGCCTGGGCTTTTGGGGCTGCGCCTGGTCACCACTCCAAACAACAGCCTCGCCTGACCTGCTGGGAGACCAGGAAACTGCACGCGACCTTCTGGTTTGCAATGCACGCAGTGCATTTTTGGCCAACTGCAAGGTGATGCTAAATGCCTCCCCTCAAAGAGGAGGGGAAGAAGCTGCAGCCAGGCCAGCCGGGGAAACAGCCCTGCTGAGAAGGGCTCCTCCGCAAGGCCCTCGTGCCCTTCCCTGTAAGCACCAGCAACAGTCACATTCGTCCCATCCCAGCTCTCGGTCTGCAGACGGGAAATCGAGCACAAGCCAAAAAGCCTGCCGAATCAGCATCTCCGCCCGCCTGCCAGCACTAGGAGAGGGCAGCCAGCGCTGCCTGGGACCTCGCTCCCGCCTGGAACTGGCCCAGTGGGCAAGCAGTGCTGCGCGTGAGGTGAACACAAGTTCAGCACACGCCAGGCCCTCAAATCTGCCTACCGACGTCTGCACAAACCAGCTCTGAGCCGTACTGGTGAAACTGGGCAGCAGCTGCCCCTGGCACTCGGCGTGAACCACAACTGGCAGCAGAGGCCCTGCACCGTCTCTGTGGCTCGCCAGTGCCTGCAAGGCACGAACCCCAGCGTCGCTGCTGCGAGGCTCTGATCGATCCCTTCCCGCTGCGCAGGCTACAGCGTGTCCAGACGTGGATCTAAAACCTGCGGTTGCCGAGTCTCACGGCTAAG
Source organism: Calonectris borealis (assembly GCF_964195595.1). Taxonomy (NCBI): domain Eukaryota; kingdom Metazoa; phylum Chordata; class Aves; order Procellariiformes; family Procellariidae; genus Calonectris; species Calonectris borealis. Next base: position 23,871,403 of record NC_134321.1, on the reverse strand, counting down.
GCAGAGTGAAATATACCCACCGTGTCCTCTCTCCACGTCCAACAGTATTTGCCTTAGGACTTCAGATGGCTCTGGGGACTTTTTTCCTCCTTCAGCGTGGTACTGTGCTCTTGGAGGACCTTAACAGAAAGTGTTTGGCTCAATTTCACAGGAATAAAATACGGAAAACCAGTGCACAGCCTGTGAGGTCAGTAAAGACAGACTACTCACCCCTGCGACGCCAGCCGGGCTGTAACGCAGCATCCGGCTGAGGAGCTGCAAGAGTCCTCCTGACGGGCTCATCTGTAACTAAACACCAGAGAAGCTTCTGTCACCTATTGTGATGCACATCGGCAGAACTGAATCGCAGAAGCGGTAAGGGCATCACGCAAGGAGCGGGCACACACGCAGAGGCGCCCGGCTGGCAGCTCTCAAAGGGAGGAAAAAGCCAGGACGTACCCACGCCATCTCCCGGAGGCTCGGCCCTGGAACCCAGCCGGGAAGCTGGACCACCTTCGCCTGCAGGCACGTCTGCAAAGAAGCGCAGGACAGAACAGCTCCCGTGACACGGCTCAAGATACTTCTTCAGCTCGGAGTGGCAGTGAGTGCAATCCAAAGACGGGATTACGCCACGGCACTCGTCTCTCCCTTCCGCCCAGGAGCATGGTGCAAAGAGTTACCGCCTGCCTGCAGTGGCACCATGCTGGGACGAAACGAAGCACGTGCGGAGCTGCCAGGAGAAAGGACTCCCCGGAGCTCACACCAGCTCTAAACTCAGCCCCAACGAGCCCGCTGGCTTGGCAGCCAGCACCGGGAGCAGCTCAGGCTCCGAGGGGCCGGCAAAGACAGCTTCGCAAGGCAAAGCGCCCCGAGGCACGTCACTGAGCCCGACCTGTTCCCTCTCTGCTCTTCTCCATATCTGCGCATCAGCCACAGGAAGAGCAACTTGCATTTCACACGGAAAGAAGATTAAAAGGTAAATGCTCCCTCCTCCCACTGACTTACCTGTGGGATTGCTCTCGGGCTCGAGGACAGGAACAGGCCAAGAAGTCAGGAAGCCATCAACCGTGAGAGGATCTTAAGGAAAATTGCACGTGAATAAGCTCTTCCCACATTGTCAATGTTTTTTCTTTCAAGGAAAGGGACATTGAGAACTTACCTCCAGGATGCCCCAAGGGCTCCAAACCAGCATCCAGCCGAGAAGCTGGATAACCATTGCCACCACCCTCATCTAGAAGCAAGCACAGATGAGAAACGTTTCCATTGCGTGTTGGGACCCACTTATGCCTTAGTGAACTGCAGGCACTGGAATGGGTCAGGTAACAACGTGGGAGCCAGAGGTAGGTGGAGATTGCCAAAGCTGCAGAGGGGCCCGGTGACCCCTTGGCTGGCTCCTTGCAGCTCTCCAAACTCCTTCCAGGCCATGTGCAACAGCCCTCGAGGAGCGGATGGACCAACATAGGGCCCCTTGGGGCTTTCTTACCGGGAGAGCTGTCGCCCACAGAGGAAGCCCTCGCTAAAGCGCTGGAGGGAAAAACCACCATCCGCACTTCCCGGGGAGAAGAGCCCGCTGGCCCGTGACAGGCTGCACCATCGCCACCTGCTTACCTGCACCACGTGCTCGCCACGGAGCGGCCCCGGCAGCCCTGGCATGCAGGGCCACCAGGAGGAGGAGGACGAGGAGAAGGCGGCGGACAGGGACCATGGCCCCCTGTGCTCGCACCACACTGCTGCTGCTGCTGCTGCTGCTGCTGCTGCTGCTGCTGCTGCTGCTGCTGCTGCAGTCGGGGCCGGGGGCTGAGCAGTCGGTTCTTATGGCCAGTGCGGCACCACGGGGCTCTGTGACCTCACAGCCCCACTTGTGACCTCACGGCCGGGCCGCAGCTGCGTGGGGACGGCTCTCGGGGCACTCGTGGAGAGCCGCTGGAGCACAGCCGGAGGGCTGCCCTCCCGGGGAGGGGAGCACGTCCCGTCGGGCAGCTCCATCCAAGGGCTGGGACACAGTCCCACACGGGGCTGAGCCCACAGCTCTGCCCTGTTTTCTGGGCACTGTCACAGGGCAGCGAGGGGCTCACAGTGCCCCAGAACCACAGGAAACCACAGCCAAGGGATTTCTGAGATCCTCGGGTCTGTTAGCAACAACTCCTGAGGCTGAAGAGTGATTTCAGTCTCGAGACAAGTGCAAGATCCCCTCCTGTAGGCAGCTTCCAGGCTGGAGCCCAGTTTGGCGCCTTCGGGGACCGCAGGGCTAACGAGTCTCTTTCGTTTTACGGGAAGGATGAAGCCTTTACTTTTCCGTTTCTTCTTCATGTGAAATTTAAGGGAATACTTTGTGTCAGGGTCCTCAAAAAGTAAAGTCAATTAATGAAACAGAGAAATTAAATTATTTGACGTTCAAAAGGAAACCTCGAGAAGGCACACGGTGGGTATACGCTGCCTGACCAACGTAGTGGCCTTCTGTGATGGAGTGACTACATCAGTGGACAAGGGAAGAGCTATGGGTGTCATCTATCTGGACTTCTGCAAGGCCTCAGACAGGGTCCCCCACAACCTCCTTCTCTCTAAATTGGAGAGATATGGATCTGAGGGATGGACTGTCCGGTGGGTGAGGAATTGGTTGGATGGACACATCCAGAGGGCTCAGACGTCAACGGCTCCATGTCCAGATGGAGATCAGTGACGAGTGGTGTCCCGCAGGGGTCCGTATTGGGACTGGTACTGTTTAATATCTTCATCAATGACATAGACAGTGGGATCGAGTGCACCCTCAGCCAGTCTGCAGATGACACCAAGCTGAGTGGTGTGGTCGACACGCCTGAGGGACGAGATGCCATCCAGAGGGACCTGGACAAGCTTGAGAAGAGGGCCCGTGTGAACCTCATGAGGTTCAACAAGGCCAAGTGCAAGGTCCTGCATCTGGGTCGGGGCAACCCCCGGTATCAACATAGGCTGGGGGATGAAGGGATTGAGAGCAGCCCTGCCGAGAAGGACTTAGAGTCATGGAATCATAGAATCATTAAGCTTGGAAAAGACCTCTAAGATCATCGAGTCCAACCGTCAACCCAACACCACCATGCCCACTACACCATGTCCCTAAGCGCCACATCTACTCGTCTTTTAAATACCTCCAGGGATGGTGACTCAACCACTTCCCTGGGCAGCCTGTTCCAAGGCCTGACCACTCTTTCAGTAAAGAAATTTCTCCTAATGTCCGATCTAAACCTCCCTTGGCGCAACTTGAGGCCATTTCCTCTCATCCTATCGCTTGTTACTTGGCAGAAGAGACCAACCCCCACCTCACTACAACCTCCTTTCAGGTCGTTGTAGAGCACAATGAGGTCTCCCCTCAGCCTCCCCTTCTCCAGACCAAAGAGTCCCAGTTCCCTCAGCCACTCCTCATAAGACTTGTGCTCCAGGCCCTTCACCAGCTTCGTTGCCCTCCTCTGGACACGCTCCAGCACCTCCATGTCCTTCTTGTGGTGAGGGGCCCAAAACTGAACACAGGATTCGAGGTGCGGCCTCACCAGTGCCCAGTACAGGGGCACGATCACCTCTCTGCTCCTGCTGGCCACACTAGTTCTGATACAGGCCAGGGTGCCATTGGCCTTCTTGGCCACCTGGGCACACTGCCGGCTCATGTTCAGCCGGCTGTCAACCAGCACCCCCAGGTCCTTTTCCTCCGGGCAGCTTTCCAGCCACTCTTCCCCAAGCCTGTAGCGTTGCCTGGGGTTGTTGTGGCCGAAGTGCAGGACCTGGCACTTGGCCTTGTTGAAGCTCATACATTGGCCTCGGCCCATCGATCCAGCCTGTCCAGGTCCCTCTGCAGAGCCTTCCTACCCTCCAGCTGATCAACACTCCCGCCCAACTTGGTGTCCTCTGCAAACTGACTGAGGGAGCACTCGATCCCCTCGTCCAGATCATTGATAAAGATATTGAACAGGACCGGTCCCAGTACTGAGCCCTGGGGAACACCGCTCGTGACCGGCCCCCAACTGGATTTAACTCCGTTCACCACAACTCCCTGGGCCCGGCCACCCAGCCAGTTTTTTACCCAGCGAAGAGTGTACCTGTCTAGGCCATGAGCCGCCAGCTTCTCTAGGAGAATGCTGTGGGAGACAGTGTCAAAGGCTTTACTGAAGTCCAGGCAGACCACATCCACAGCCTTTCCCTCCTCCACCAGGCGGGTCACCTGGTCATAGAAGGAGATCAGGTTGGTCAAGCAGGACCTGCCTTCCATGAACCCGTGCTGGCTGGGCCTGATCCCCTGGTTGTCCCCGACATGGCTTGTGAGTGCCCTCAAGACGAACGGCTCCATAATCTTCCCCAGCACTGAGGTCAGACTGACCAGCCTGTAGTTGCCCGGATCCTCCTTCCGGCCCTTCTTGTAGACAGGCATCACATTGGCAAGCCTCCAGTTGTCCGGGACCTCCCCTGTTAACCAGGACTGCTGGTAAATGATGGAGAGTGGCTTGGCAAGCTGCTCCGCCAGCTCCCTCAGTACCCTCGGGTGGATCCCATCCGGCCCCAGAGACTTGTGTGTGTCAAGGGTGACTTGGGGGTACTGGTGGATGAAAAGCTGGACATGAGCCGGCAATGTGCGCTCGCAGCCCAGAAGGCCAACCGTATCCTGGGCTGCATCAAAAGCAGCGTGGCCAGCAGGTCGAGGGAGGGGATTCTGCCCCTCCGCTCTGCTCTGGTGAGACCCACCCTGCAGTGCTGCGTCCAGCTCTGGAGCCCTCAGCACAAGACAGACATGGACCTGTTGGAGCAGGTCCAGAGGAGGCCACGAAAACGATCAGGGGGATGGAAAACCTCTCCTGTGAAGAAAGGCTGAGAGAGTTGGGGTTGTTCAGCCTGGAGGAGAGAAGGCTCCGGGGAGACCTTATTGCGGCCTTTCAGTACTTCAAGGGGGCTTATAAGAACGATGGGGACAAACTTTTTAGCAAGGGCCTGTTGCGATAGGACAAGGGGGAATGGTTTTAAACTAAAAGAGGGTAGATTCAGATTAGATACAAGGAAGACACTTTTTACGATGAGGGTGGTGAAACCCTGGCACAGGTTGCCCAGAGAGGTGGTAGATGCCCCATCCCTGGAAATGTTCAAGGTCAGGTTGGACGGGGCTCTGAGCAACCTGATCTAGTTGAAGATGTCCCTGCCCACGGCAGGGGGGTTGGACTACATGACCTTTAAAGGTCCCTTCCAACCCAAACCGTTCTAAGATTCTATGATTCTGTATTTCCCTCTGCCTTAGCCGTGAGACTCCGGAGGTTTTAGATGCACGTCTGGACGCGCTGTAGCCTGCACAGCAGGAAGGGGTCAATCAGAGCCTCGCTGCAGCGACTCCGGGTTTCACACCTTTTGTCATGGTAATGTTAATGGTTGTAGCTCTATAGCCAGTGGAGCATGAGCAATGGTGGGACCATGTTTAAAACCCTGTGGTAAGCCAGTCAATGTAAATGGCAGTCCCTGCCAGGTGAAAGCAAATCTCTCCCTGTCTGTCCCTGTCATGGGGAGCCTAAAAAACATACCCTTCCCATCTACTGTTGCCATGCACGGCAAGGCTTGTTCGCGGAGGCAGCGGACTGTATCCATCAGACCGGGAGCAGCCGCAGTGAGCAGTTCAGTAGCGGTGTTCAGGGCTCTGTCATCTACCACCAGTCACCGCTTGCCATGAGGTTTCTCTGCTGGCCATGCAGGAGAATTGTAGCGGGAAGGAGACTTGACCATGCTTCCCCGTTCCTCCCCTTCCCCGCTCTTTCATCAATTCAGGAACAGCCTGGATGGCATCAGAAGGTGAGTGGTATTGTGGGATAAAGGGGCAGGACCTGGACCTCGTGCTAATGACCTGTTTGCAAGAGGTTCACAGTCAGGGGTGCGTTGATGCCAGGTAAACTGTGGGGCAGAGCACGTGGTGCCCCTATTTCCCACTTTCCCCACGAGTCCACCCACGACTGACCCTTCAACGCATCCATACCTAACCTATTTCGGGGACCTAGAAGTAAGGCCGGACTGTCCGACCATTAGATAGAGTTAATTTAGCCCCGACCAGCGTGGGTGGGAGGTGATTTGCCATTACCACCTACAAGAGAAACTATTTGCTTGCTAAGTGGAGGCTGTCCTTTGTTAAGTGTCCTTACCTACCTTTGATATTTGGGCTCCTGTGCCAATGGGGAATGTTGTAAAGCAGCCATCCCTAACTGCCGCCATCAGCTCAGGACTGGGAGCCTGAGCAGCGGGGGCAGCGGCCCCAAGGATCAAGCTCTGACCCCGGTTTCCTGCATATTGGCAGTCTAGGTTCAGCGCTGATGGATTCGGGCATCTGCCCGGGCTCACAGCCCTAAGATCCGCTGGCTCCCATGTCCTACGGTATCACTCCATCTTCACGGACCCCGGAGGACAATCCTGAGGAATTCATGAGGGAAACCCGACCAATTGCCGTAAAACGGGAGTTGGCAGCCCATTTAACGGACTCGCAGAGAGCCCTTAGTCTAACCACGTCTTCCGTCACCTCTCATGCTCAGTGGTGACTGAGGGTGCTCCCCACTTTCCCCTTTCTGCTTTCGTCCTTTGCACAGAGGCAGGCCGGGTCTTTTCTGTTACATTGCCTTTAGCCGGGGTTCTCCCCTGGTTTTTATCCCGTGGAGTGTACAGTGGTAAACAGCATAAGAAAGACACGGACCTGCTTGAGCGGGTCCAGAGCAGGGCCACAAAGACGGTGAGGGGGCTGGAGGAGGTGGCAGTAGCTCAGGTGTCTGAAGTCAGGTCACCTGCATGCTATCAACGAGCCTGTGACAAATGGGGGGAAAGACAGACTCCAGTCCTGCTGTTCTCTCAACAGGAGGGTTGCGTCAAACCGAAGGTCGGTCTAGCCTAGGGTCCCTTGCCTGTGGGTGAGGCCCAGGGTGGCACGTAAGAACAAGGCAAGCGTGTGATAATTGCCCTGTGTGCTCTCCCTGCGATCTACAGCACCAATTTTGTGAGCAGCAGAGGGGCCCGGTGACCCCTTGGCTGGCTCCTTGCAGCTCTCCAAACTCCTTCCAGGCCATGTGCAACAGCCCTCGAGGAGCGGATGGACCAACATAGGGCCCCTCGGGGCTTTCTTACCGGGAGAGCTGTCGCACACAGAGGAAGCCCTCGCTAAAGCGCTGGAGGGAAAACCCACCATCCGCGCTTCCCGGGGAGAAGCGTTAAAATCCTCTCCCTCTCAACACTTCTACACCTTGCTGGCAATAGCAGCTGCGATCTAAGCCAAGGCCTCAGAACTAACGACAGAACTAACGTTTGGTCTAAAACGCCATGTGCTTACTGTTGTACCCCCCAAAACTGCCTTATCTGCACTAAGGAGCGGCCTTGGTTGTAAAAGTGTGGTTTGCTTCGGTGTCCTCCGAACGGCGGCCACAGCCTTAGCAGCACAGCTGGACTCTTAGGAGTGCTTCAGCCAGCCTTTCAACAGGCTGTTCAAGCAGTGGGGTGGCCACCACTTTGCTACTCCCAAGGCAGTAAAAGCCTCGCTCAGGGAGCCTCTTGACAGGAGGCTCAGCACCCAGATGGGGAGATACTTTGCAGCACCTCAACTGGTGATGGCCCATCAGTTAGGGCCCATCAAGGGCCCATTAATTAGCGAGGACCTTTGTTTGGCCTCCAGTACATTTGCTTGTCAGGCTTGTGTCCCTGGAGATGCTCTTGGTGGCTTCCCTCTTTTCCTGGGTATCCCATGTGAGGAGGTCCATGGCCAGAGCATCCCGCTGCAGCAAATGATCCCTCACCAGTCCGTGCGACGGGCCGGGTCGGGCTCCCGTCACTGCCGCCCGCACCGTGTGTCCGTCAGGATGGTGTCGCTGCCTGTTGCTGGCCATGGCCGTGGGCGCCCCCAGCCCCGCGGGGCCCCGCCGCTGGTCGGAGGAGCCCCGTGCCCGGCTCCTGCGGGCCGACACCGTGGGCACCCCCGGCTGCGCCCGGGCGCAGAGCTGAGCCAGCGCTGGTGCCCTTTGGGGTGTGCTGTAGGTACCACCCGGACGCTTGTGCCGCAGCTCTGTCCCTCTTTATTTTGAGAAAGGGCTGACCCCGAAGCTGTCGGTGGGGGTTCTGTCGGCGCAACCTCAACCCCTGCCCCAGCGGGGCCACCTCCAGCCCTTGCCGGAGGGCCTGGCCAGCCGGCTCGGGGGGCGTGGGGCCGTTTCGCTTGGGGCCGCACCTGGAGGGGACTGGGCTGGTGCCAGCGCTGCAGGGCAGGTGGGGGCAGGGGCTGATTCGGCTGGGCCTGGAGGGGACTGGACTGGTTCCAGTGTTGCTGGGCGGCCGGGGACGAGCTCAGGGGGTGCGGGGGCCATGGGGAGGTCAGGTGCGCCGGTTTTTTCAGGCACGAACGGCAGCTCCTGGCGTTGGGTGCCGCTCTCAGGGGTGCGGGGGCGGCTGGTCCGGCTGTCCGGGCGCGAGGGGTAGCCGCCGGTTTCCTGCTGGGCTCCCTCGGCTGCAGAGAGGCGCCTGTGGAGAGAGGAGGCTGCTGAGGCCCTCGGCTGCAGGTGGGGGACAGGGACTCTCCTCCCAGCACAGCCCGGAGCTGGCAAGGCTCACCACCACGGGCTGAGCTGCTGGCACACCGTGGCCAGGGGCACCCTGCACCCCCTGGCAGCGCCGAGCAGGGGGACTCCTGCGGGCAGGCTCACTGCTCAGGAGCGGGCGCTAGTGCGCGTCTGGCTTTCCGGGCAACCTCATTCCCCGCTCTTCCTCGTCCTGACCTGGCTTTGCCTGTGCCCGTCACTTGTCCAGGCAGGGCCAGTTTGAGCTAACGCTGGCTCCAGTCAGAGCGGGCTCCCGAGAAGCAGGCCCAGGAATTAAGAGGCCAATCAAAGCATCTGACAGCAGCAGAAACCTCAGCAGAGTTTTCTGGCCAGCCACTAACTCGCCACTCCACAGCAGCCTGACTAGAAATGCTTCGTGGCTACGAGCAGCCATCGAAGGAAGCAGTGGGGGGGAAATCAAAGACTCACTGTTTTCTCTTCCTCCGCCGATAGATGACGACACAGCACGACAGTATCGTAAGTGCCATGGAGATCACGGCTGCTGCTGTGCCTAACACGCAGTTCTTTCGCATATATTCGAGACCAAAACCGCTTGCGGGCCTCTGGGGATAGCAGTCCCTTGTGGTTGTCTCGCCGACCGGAGGAGCAGTTGCATCTGGAGGAGCAATTCGGGACGTTAGTCCGTCCTGTGCACCTCTGGTAAGCTTGCAGCACGTCTGACATGGCCAGGAAGTTCTCTGTTTCCCCCCAGCGCTGGTGCCTGCAGGCACGCTCCCACCCTTTGGGACAGCTTGTCCCACCGAACAAAAGTCAGGCAGCCAGAAGGGGAGCACGGTGGGGAGCGCAGCTGCTGGACCCGTCGCTCCCTCGAGGGACACAGACAAAAACCACCCCTGCGGCAGGGAGTGCCACCCCCAACTCTCCCTCCCCCCCGGCCAGCTCCCACACCCCGAGGGGACGGAGTGGGGCCCTCTCAGGAGACACCTGAGCCTTGCTCTCCCCTTCTGCCTTTTCTGCAGCACGGGCACCGCTTGCAGGTGCTCCCAGGCTTCGGGACGTGTCTCCCACTTAGGGACCCCAGCAAGACTGCTCAGTACCTGAGTCCGCTCGAAAAAAATCATGCACATTGCCGTGGTCTTCTCCGGAATTTGAGAGCACTGCCAAAAGAAGAGAGGACAGGAGAAGCCTCAGCACGGCTCAGGCACAGAGGATGCAGGAGGACGGGGAGGTTCCCTCTAAGCCCCTGCTGGATCGGGGAGTCAGGGCATGGCTCTGGACCTCAGCTGACGGGAGGGATCCCGCTCTGTGCTGCTCTTGTGCCTTGGGCCTCGAGGGACTCAGGGCGAGCTCTGGGATGCAGCTACAGCGGGAGGTGCATTCGTGCCAGAGTCACATTTCCCCTCATCTGCGGAACGTGGTCCAGATGCCTCGAACCCAAAACACTTTCAGCTTTGGCTGCTGACATGACATGCAAGAGCGGGCACTGGGGGAAGAGCCTGCTGACACACACTGATCCTGCTGGGTGACACCGCCTGACCACGGGACAGCACTTACCTGCCGTGCCGGTGGCTTGCATCGCCTCCGTTTCTTCGGCAGAGACTGGCAGTGAGCCACTGCTTCCTTCCGGAAACGCCTCTGTCTGCACAGCCTCTTGGTCCATCTCTTGAGAAAGCAAGCGGGACAGTTGGATCAGATCGAACCGTTCCCCATCAGGGAGACGGCATCTTCAGGAGGCAATACTTCCCAAAGACTTGGTAAGGTTTAGAAAAAACGCCTGGGCTTTTGGGGCTGCGCCTGGTCACCACTCCAAACAACAGCCTCGCCTGACCTGCTGGGAGACCAGGAAACTGCACGCGACCTTCTGGTTTGCAATGCACGCAGTGCATTTTTGGCCAACTGCAAGGTGATGCTAAATGCCTCCCCTCAAAGAGGAGGGGAAGAAGCTGCAGCCAGGCCAGCCGGGGAAACAGCCCTGCTGAGAAGGGCTCCTCCGCAAGGCCCTCGTGCCCTTCCCTGTAAGCACCAGCAACAGTCACATTCGTCCCATCCCAGCTCTCGGTCTGCAGACGGGAAATCGAGCACAAGCCAAAAAGCCTGCCGAATCAGCATCTCCGCCCGCCTGCCAGCACTAGGAGAGGGCAGCCAGCGCTGCCTGGGACCTCGCTCCCGCCTGGAACTGGCCCAGTGGGCAAGCAGTGCTGCGCGTGAGGTGAACACAAGTTCAGCACACGCCAGGCCCTCAAATCTGCCTACCGACGTCTGCACAAACCAGCTCTGAGCCGTACTGGTGAAACTGGGCAGCAGCTGCCCCTGGCACTCGGCGTGAACCACAACTGGCAGCAGAGGCCCTGCACCGTCTCTGTGGCTCGCCAGTGCCTGCAAGGCACGAACCCCAGCGTCGCTGCTGCGAGGCTCTGATCGATCCCTTCCCGCTGCGCAGGCTACAGCGTGTCCAGACGTGGATCTAAAACCTGCGGTTGCCGAGTCTCACGGCTAAGGCAGAGTGAAATATACCCACCGTATCCTCTCTCCACGTCCAACAGTATTTGCAATAGGACTTCAGATGTCTCCGGGGACTTTTTTCCTCCTTCAGCGTGGTACTGTGCTATTGAAGGACCTTAACAGAAAGTGTTTGGCTCAATTTCACATGAATAAAATACGGAAAACCAGTGCACAGCCTGTGAGGTCAGTAAAGACAGACTACTCACCCCTACGACGCCAGCCGGGCTGTAACGCAGGATCCGGCTGAGGAGCTGGAAGAGTCCTCCCGACGGGCCCATCTGTAACTAAACACCAGAGAAGCTTCTGTCACCTATTGTGATGCACATCGGCAGAACTGAATCGCAGAAGCGGTAAGGGCATCACGCAAGGAGCGGGCACACACGCAGAGGCGCCCGGCTGGCAGCTCTCAAAGGGAGGAAAAAGCCAGGACGTAGCCATGCCATCTCCCAGAGGCTCGGCCCTGGAACCGAGCTGGGAAGCTGGACCACCTTCGCCTGCGGGCACGTCTGCAAAGAAGCGCAGGACAGAACAGGTCCCTGACACGGCTCAAGATGCTTCTTCAGCTCGGAGTGGCAGTGAGTGCAATCCAAAGACGGGATTACGCCACGGCACTCGTCTCTCCCTTCCGCCCAGGAGCATGGTGCAAAGAGTTACCGCCTGCCTGCAGTGGCACCATGCTGGGACGAAACGAAGCACGTGCGGAGCTGCCGGGAGAAAGGACTCCCCGGAGCTCACACCAGCTCTAAACTCAACCCCAACGAGCCCGCTGGCTTGGCAGCCAGCACCGGGAGCAGCTCAGGCTCCGAGGGGCCAGCAAAGACAGCTTCGCAAGGCAAAGCGCCCCGAGGCACGTCACTGAGCCCGACCTGTTCCCTCTCTGCTCTTCTCCATATCTGCGCATCAGCCACAGGAAGAGCAACTTGCATTTCACACGGAAAGAAGATTAAAAGGTAAATGCTCCTTCCTCCCACTGACTTACCTGTGGGATTGCTCTCGGGCTCGAGGACAGGAACAGGCCAAGAAGTTGGGAAGCCGTCAACCGTGAGAGGATCTTAAGGAAAATTGCACGTGAATAAGCTCTTCCCACATTGTCAATGTTTTTTGTTTCAAGAAAAAGGACATTGAGAACTTACCTCCAGGATGCCCCAAGGGCTCCAAACCAACATCCAACCGAGAAGCTGGAAAACCATTGCCACCACCCTCATCTAAAAGCAAGCACAAATGGGAAACGTTTCCATTGCGTGTTGGGACCCACTTCTGCCTTAGTGACCTGCAGGCACTGGAATGGGTCAGGTAACAACGTGGGAGCCAGAGGTAGGTGGAGATTGCCAAAGCTGCAGAGGGGCCCGGTGACCCCTTGCCTGGCTCCTTGCAGCTCTCCAAACTCCTTCCAGGCCATGTGCAACAGCCCTCGAGGAGCGGATGGACCAACATAGGGCCCCTTGGGGCTTTCTTACCGGGAGAGCTGTCGCACACAGAGGAAGCCCTCGCTAAAGCGCTGGAGGGAAAAACCACCATCCACGCTTCTTGGGGAGAAGAGCCCGGGAAAGGCTGCACCAGCGCCGCCCACTTACCTGCTCCCCGCACTCGCCACGGAGCGGCCCCAGCAGCCCTGGCATGCAGGGCCACCAGGAGGAGGAGGACGAGGAAGAAGCGGCGGACAGGGGCCATGGTCCCCTGCGTTCGCACCACGCTGCTGCTGCTGCTGCTGCTGCTGCTGCTGCTGCTGCTGCTGCTGCTGCTGCTGTCGCCGCTGCTGCTGCTGCTGCTGCAGTCGGGGCCGGGGGCTGAGCAGTCGGTGCTTATGGCTGGTGCGGCATCACGGGGCTCTGTGACCTCACAGCCCCACTTGTGACCTCACAGCCGGGCCACGGCTGCTTGGGGACGGCTCTCGGGGTGCTCGTGGAGAGCCGCTGGAGCACAGCCAGGGGGCTGCCCCCCCGGGGAGGGGAGCACGTCCCGTCGGGCAGCTCCGTCCAAGGGCTGGGACACAGTCCCACACGGGGCTGAGCCCACAGCTCTGCCCTGTTTCTGGGCACTGTCACAGGGCAGCGAGGGGCTCACAGTGCCCCCAGACCAACAGGAAACCACAGCCAAGGGATTTCTGAGATCCTCGGGTCTGTTAGCAACAACTCGTGAGGCTGAAGAGTGATTTCAGTCTCGAGACAAGTGTAAGACGCCCTCCTGTAGGCAGCTTCCAGGCTGGAGCCCAGTTTGGCGCCTTGGGGGACCGCAGGGCTAACGAGTCTCTTTTGTTTTATGGGAAAGATGAAGCCTCTACTTTTCTGTTTCTTCTTCATGTGAAATTTAAGGGAATACTTCGCGTCAGGGACCTCAAAGAGCAAAGTCAATCAATAAAGCAGAAAAAATATTGTCTTAAATTATTTGACGTTCAAAAGGAAACCTCGAGAAGGCACACGGTGGGTATACGCTGCCTGACCAACGTAGTGGCCTTCTGTGATGGAGTGACTACATCAGTGAACAAGGGAAGAGCTATGGGTGTCATCTATCTGGACTTCTGCAAGGCCTTAAGACAGGGTCCCCCACAATCTCCTTCTCTCTAAATTGGAGAGTTACGGATCTGATGGATGGACTGTCCGTTGGGTGAGGAATTGGCTGGATTCAGGAGAGAGGTGAACCAAGATCCAGGGCTCCAGCCATTAAAGCCATCCTTCGGCTGCATTGCCTGGAAAAGGTCTCCGGTCTGTTCCGAGACCTCTTTCATGTTCTTTCGTGCTTCTTCTGTGGTGCTGGTTGTGTTGTGTATGGTGAGGCAGCATTCTCCATTGGTGAGATTTAACATTCTACATACCCTGTGCTCTTTTAACAATAACTTATCTGAAGCTAATGGATTTTGCAGAGTTATCGATTTTTTTGCTGACTTCAGACATCTTTTGATCAAAGTACTTGGATTATAACTTGGATTATTATGCAGTATCTCAAATACTACAACAGTTAAAGTAATAAGAAAACCACTTTTCGGTACATTATCGCATTTACGCTCAAGATGAATAATTGAGGCCAGTTCATGTAAAATGCCTGCACAATGCCCATAGCAAATCACAACCAAAACTGTCACCACATCAACGGGTTTTTCCACTGCCCCCTGTGCAGGAGGGTAAGGAGGAGTGATCCTACGTTCCCTGTGGAAGCTGGGCAGATGCCACATCTCGTAGTTAGGAGGCTTTTGTTTTAATTTGAAGGGGCAGGTATGCCCCGTCTCTTCGCTGGAGGACAACAGCTCTCACAAGGAGTAACACGCCACGTCGTATTTGTAGTGAACGGAACACAGCTGGACTCTTAGGAGTGCTTCAGGCAGCCTTTCAACAGGCTGTTCAAGCAGTGGGGTGGCCACCACTTTGCTACTCCCAAGGCAGTAAAAGCCTCGCTCAGGGAGCCTCTTGAGAGGAGGCTCAGCACCCAGATGGGGAGATACTTTGCAGCACCTCAGTTGGTGATGGCCCATCAGTTAGGGCCCATCAAGGGCCCATTAATTAGCGAGGACCTTTGTTTGGCCTCCAGTACATTTGCTTGTCAGGCTTGTGTCCCTGGAGATGCTCCTGGTGGCTTCCCTCTTTTCCTGGGTATCCCATGTGAGGAGGTCCACGGCCAGAGGATCCTGCTGCAGTCCTTTCCACAGAACCGCCGCGCCACGCCGGTTGCCCGCTCTGGCCGGTAGCGCTGCCCAGGCTTTTTATCGGTGCGGGGGTGGCCCGCCGAGACCCGCCGCTCAGGCCGCGGGCCGGGCCGGCCCCGGAGCGGCTCCCTCTCAGCGACCGGCCTCTCGGTCCCGTTACACCGCGGTTAAACCTCGCGCCGTTGCCCTGGCAACGCCCAGGCCTCCCCGGCGTCTCTCGCGAGAGCTGTCGGCGCCCAGCCGGTCCCTCCGCTGCCCCGGCGTTTCCCGCCTCAGGAGACGCCGCCCTGCGCCGGGACCAGCCGCGCTCTACGCTGCGGGCCGGGCAGGCTCCTACCCGGGATCTCTGGTCCCTATAAGAGAAGGTCAAAAGGCTCCGGGAGGTGCCGGGAGGAGTCTCGAGTGGGTCCCGGAGGAGACAGCTTCCTCCAAGAGAGAAAAATCATCTCGGGCAGCCTTCTCGGAGGAGCCGGGGCCGGGTCGGGCTCCTGTCACTGCCGCCCGCACCGTGTGTCCCTCAGGATGGTGTCGCTGCCTGTTGCTGGCCATGGCCGTGGGCGCCCCCAGCCCCGCGGGGCCCCGCCGCGGTCGGAGGAGCCCCGTGCCCGGCTCCTGCGGGCCGACACCGTGGGCACCCCCGGCTGCGCCCGGGCGCGGAGCTCAGCCAGCGCTGGTGCCCCTCGGGGTGTGCTGTAGGTACCACCCGGACGCTTGTGCCGCAGCTCTGTCCCTCTTTATTTGGAGAAACGGCTGACCCCCCGGTGGGGGTTCTGTTGGCGCACCCCCAACCCCTGCCCCGGCGGGGCCGCCTATCAGCCCTTGCCGGAGGGCCTGGCCAGGGGGCTCGGGGGGCGCGGGGGCCGTTTCGGTTGGAGCCGCGCCTGGAGGGGACTGGGCTGGTGCCAGCGCTGCAGGGCAGGTGGGGGCAGGCTGGGGGGTGGCGGGGGCTGATTTGGCTGTGTCTGGGGGCGACTCGACTGGTTCCAGCGTTTCAGAGCGGCCGGGGACGGGCTCGGGGGGCGCGGAGGCCGTGGGGAGGGCGGGCGCGGCGGTTTTCCAGTCCGGAACGGCAGCTCCTGGTGTTGGGTCCCGCTCTCAGGGGTGCGGGGGCGGCTGGTCCGGCTGTCCGGGCGCGAGGGGTAGCCGCCGGTTTCCCGCTGGGCTCCCTCGGCTGCAGAGAGGCGCCTGTGGAGAGAGGAGGCTGCTGAGGCCCTCGGCTGCAGGTGGGGGACAGGGACTCTCCTCCCAGCACGGCCCGGCGCTGGCAAGGCTCACCACCACGGGCTGAGCTGCTGGCACACCGTGGCCAGGGGCACCCTGCACCCCCTGGCAGCGCCGAGCAGGGGGACTCCTGCGGGCAGGCTCACTGCTCAGGAGCGGGCGCTAGTGCGCGTCTGGCTTTCCGGGCAACCTCATTCCCCGCTCTTCCTCGTCCTGACCTGGCTTTGCCTGTGCCCGTCACTTGTCCAGGCAGGGCCAGTTTGAGCTAACGCTGGCTCCAGTCAGAGCGGGCTCCCGAGAAGCAGGCCCAGGAATTAAGAGGCCAATCAAAGCATCTGACAGCAGCAGAAACCTCAGCAGAGTTTTCTGGCCAGCCACTAACTCGCCACTCCACAGCAGCCTGACTAGAAATGCTTCGTGGCTACGAGCAGCCATCGAAGGAAGCAGTGGGGGGAAATCAAAGACTCACTGTTTTCTCTTCCTCCGCCGTTGGATGACGACACAGCACAACAGTATCATAAGTGGCAGGGAAATCACAGTTGCTGCTGTGCCTATCATACAGCGCCTTCGCACATCTTGGGGACAGAAACCACTTGCGGGCCTCTGGGGATGGCAGTCCCTTGTGGTTGTCTCGCCGACCGGAGGAGCAGTTGCATCTGGAGGAGCAATTCGGGACGTTAGTCCGTCCTGTGCACCTCTGGTAAGCTTGCAGCACGTCTGACATGGCCAGGAAGTTCTCTGTTTCCCCCCAGCGCTGGTGCCTGCAGGCACGCTCCCACCCTTTGGGACAGCTTGTCCCACCGAACAAAGGTCAGGCAGCCAGAAGGGGAGCACGGCGGGGAGCGCAGCTGCTGGACCCGTCGCTCCCTCGAGGGACACGGACAAAAACCACCCCAGTGGCAGGGAGTGCCACCCCCAACTCTCCCTCCCCCCCGGCCAGCTCCCACACCCCGAGGGGACGGAGTGGGGCCCTCTCAGGAGACACCTGAGCCTTGCTCTCCCCTTCTGCCTTTTCTGCAGCACGGGCACCGCTTGCAGGTGCTCCCAGGCTTTGGGACGCGTCTCCCACTTAGGGACCCCAGCAAGACTGCTCAGTACCTGAATCCGCTCGAAAAAATTTGTGTATGTGGCTGTGGTGGTCTTCTCCGGACTTTGAGAGCACTGCCAAAAGGAGAGAGGACAGGAGAAGCCTCAGCACGGCTCAGGCACAGAGGATGCAGGAGGACGGGGAGGTTCCCTCTAAGCCCCTGCTGGATCGGGGAGTCAGGGCATGGCTCTGGACCTCAGCTGACGGGAGGGATCCCGCTCTGTGCTGCTCTTGTGCCTTGGGCCTCGAGGGACTCAGGGTGAGCTCTGGGATGCAGCTACAGCGGGAGGTGCATTCGTGCCAGAGTCACATTTCCCCTCATCTGCGGAACGTGGTCCAGATGCCTCGAACCCAAAACACTTTCAGCTTTGGCTGCTGACATGACATGCAAGAGCGGGCACTGGGGGAAGAGCCTGCTGACACACACTGATCCTGCTGGGTGACACCGCCTGACCACAGGACAGCACTTACCTGCCGTGCCGGTGGCTTGCATCGCCTCCGTTTCTTCGGCAGAGACTGGCAGTGAGCCACTGCTTCCTTCCGGAAATGCCTCTGTCTGCACAGCCTCTTGGTCCATCTCTTGAGAAAGCAAGCGGGACAGTTGGATCAGATTGAACCGTTCCCCATCAGGGAGACGGCATCTTCAGGAGGCAATACTTCCCAAAGACTTGGTAAGGTTTAGAAAAAACGCCTGGGCTTTTGGGGCTGCGCCTGGTCACCACTCCAAACAACAGCCTCGCCTGACCTGCTGGGAGACCAGGAAACTGCACGCGACCTTCTGGTTTGCAATGCACGCAGTGCATTTTTGGCCAACTGCAAGGTGATGCTAAATGCCTCCCCTCAAAGAGGAGGGGAAGAAGCTGCAGCCAGGCCAGCCGGGGAAACAGCCCTGCTGAGAAGGGCTCCTCCGCAAGGCCCTCGTGCCCTTCCCTGTAAGCACCAGCAACAGTCACATTCGTCCCATCCCAGCTCTCGGTCTGCAGACGGGAAATCGAGCACAAGCCAAAAAGCCTGCCGAATCAGCATCTCCGCCCGCCTGCCAGCACTAGGAGAGGGCAGCCAGCGCTGCCTGGGACCTCGCTCCCGCCTGGAACTGGCCCAGTGGGCAAGCAGTGCTGCGCGTGAGGTGAACACAAGTTCAGCACACGCCAGGCCCTCAAATCTGCCTACCGACGTCTGCACAAACCAGCTCTGAGCCGTACTGGTGAAACTGGGCAGCAGCTGCCCCTGGCACTCGGCGTGAACCACAACTGGCAGCAGAGGCCCTGCACCGTCTCTGTGGCTCGCCAGTGCCTGCAAGGCACGAACCCCAGCGTCGCTGCTGCGAGGCTCTGATCGATCCCTTCCCGCTGCGCAGGCTACAGCGTGTCCAGACGTGGATCTAAAACCTGCGGTTGCCGAGTCTCACGGCTAAGGCAGAGTGAAATATACCCACCGTGTGCTCTCTCCAGTTCCTCCAGAATATTGCTTAGGACTTGAGATGGCTCCGGGGACTTTTTTCCTCCTTCAGCGTGGTACTGTGCTATTGAAGGACCTTAACAGAAAGTGTTTGGCTCAATTTCACAGGAATAAAATACGGAAAACCAGTGCACAGCCTGTGAGGTCAGTAAAGACAGACTACTCACCCCTGCGACGCCAGCCGGGCTGTAACGCAGGATCCGGCTGAGGAGCTGGAAGAGTCCTCCCGACGGGCCCATCTGTAACTAAACACCAGAGAAGCTTCTGTCACCTATTGTGATCCACATCGGCAGAACTGAATCGCAGAAGCGGTACGGGCATCACGCAAGGAGCGGGCACACACGCAGAGGCGCCCGGCTGGCAGCTCTCAAAGGGAGGAAAAAGCCAGGACGTACCCACGCCATCTCCCGGAGGCTCGGCCCTGGAACCCATCCGGGAAGCTGGACCACCTTCGCCTGCGGGCACGTCTGCAAAGAAGCGCAGGACGGAAGAGCTCCTGTGACACGGCTCAAGATACTTCTTCAGCTCGGAGTGGCAGTGAGTGCAATCCAAAGACGGGATTACGCCACGGCACTCGTCTCTCCCTTCCGCCCAGGAGCATGGTGCAAAGAGTTACCGCCTGCCTGCAGTGGCACCATGCTGGGACGAAACGAAGCACGCGCGGAGCTGCCGGGAGAAAGGACTCCCCGGAGCTCACACCAGCTCTAAACTCAACCCCAACGAGCCCGCTGGCTTGGCAGCCAGCACCGGGAGCAGCTCAGGCTCCGAGGGGCCAGCAAAGACAGCTTCGCAAGGCAAAGCGCCCCGAGGCACGTCACTGAGCCCGACCTGTTCCCTCTCTGCTCTTCTCCATATCTGCGCATCAGCCACAGGAAGAGGAACTTGCATTTCACACGGAACGAAGGTTAAAAGGTAAATGCTCCTTCCTCCCACTTACTTGTGGGATTGCTCTCGGGCTCGAGGACAGGAACAGGCCAAGAAGTTGGGAAAATTTTGACTATAAGAGGATCTTAAAGAAAATTGCACATGAATAAGCTCTTGCCACATTGTTAGTGTTTTTTGTTTCAAGAAAAAGGACATTGAGAACTTACCTCCAGGATGACCCAAGGGCTCCAAACCAGCATCCAGCCGAGAAGCTGGAAAACCATCGCCACCACCCTCATCTAGAAACAAGCACAGATGAGAAACGTTTCCATTGCGTGTTGGGACCCACTTCTGCCTTAGTGACCTGCAGGCACTGGAATGGGTCAGGTAACAACGTGGGAGCCAGAGGTAGGTGGAGATTGCCAAAGCTGCAGAGGGGCCCGGTGACCCCTTGGCTGGCTCCTTGCAGCTCTCCAAACTCCTTCCAGGCCATGTGCAACAGCCCTCGAGGAGCGGATGGACCAACATACGGCCCCTTGGGGCTTTCTGAAGGGATTGAGAGCAGCCCTGCCGGGAAGGACTTGGGAGTACTGGTGGACGAAAAGCTGGACATGAGATGAGACACGTCAATCCGAATGTTCTGCCTTTGTTTTTTCAGAGGAGAATCCTGTTCACCACTTCTGCAAAGAAGTACTGCAACAATTTGAGAAGTCAAATGACATCAAGCAAGATAATTTTGAAAATGCAGCCCCCCCCGTACTGCAGCAATAATGTGAACGCTAGCATTAGTGAAAATTTACAGATTTGCTCACAGGATAAATTAAAGCACTATCTCCTGACATTTAGCCTTACTTTCTTAGTCATATGTGCTGCCTATATATTCCATCAAACAACTGAAAGGCACTTTGAAAGGTAAACAGAATGAGAGGTATTTAGTATATATGCTTTGTTGCATGCTTCATTGTACCACCACAAATTAATAACTGTTGGGAAGCTGCTACTAGAAGAGTAGCCCAGGACAGAGTAATACAGGCTGTGAAACCCGGGTGGATTTAGAGGTGTCAGGGAAAAGGAGCCTGTGTACAGCGTGTGCTGTGAATCCTTCCTAGGACCCTGACAGCTTCAAGTTTATTCTCTATGAGAAATGTAATTCACATCCTAAGCACTAAATCTGAGCCGTAAACCACAACCACACACAGTTAATTCCATATAAACCTATGTACTAAGCTTAGGTTAATACTTACTTAAGGGAATTACAAAATAATTTATTTTAAAATGATAAATGCTAGGCTACAACACTTCATATATTTGGTAATCTGCCTGATATTTTTTCCCGAACAGTCAAAATATATTCATATGAGTGCACCTTTCAAATTTTTGACAGGTACAGAGCCTACCTACCACTTTTTTCCTTACATCGTTTCTCTACATTCCTTTGCTAATTAATACAAAAGCATTTCTGCTTTTCAGGGTAATGTCTGCTCAATCTCTGCACATTTTAACTTCGGAAAACTTAAAAAGTTATCAGCTTGTTTTCCTTTTGGCTCTTCTGGTAGTATCAGAACTACCTTTTTGGAAATCTAACAAACACAGGACATGTCAAATAGTACTCCTGGTACAATGTAAGAAGAGATCCATAGCATTCTGGGGGATTATTATGTTCCATGTGTAGAAGGCTTTCCTTTTAAAATACCATTTCAGATCAGGCCTGGGGGTGGTAGTGATCAAAGCCCTGACGCTGAAGGCTTATAGGATCAGCCCCGCATGCCCTCACTCAGTACCAAGCCTCCTCGTGCGAACACAGGCCTTGCTGATGAGGGTAACAGATGAGACTGGGGCCAAAAGCTGCTACTTCCCCACAGCTCCCTGGTACCCCACGTGAAAGCGGGATGACAGGCATACCGGTGGAATGCGAAAATCAATTCTAAAAAGAGCGGATATTGCATCCCCGACTTGTTTTGCACAAAACTGACCCCAAACTTGCTGTCCTGACCACTCTCAAGATGATTTTGAGAGAACATGCACCAGCAACTCTATTCTCAACCTGTCTGGTTGCACATGCTTAATGCAAGAAGTGGGAGACACAGTCCTCGTACCAAATTCCATTTGATGCTTTTAGTCTGGTTTCCAGGTATGTGTATGTGCCCATCCTTCTTCCCCTCATTCGTTTCGAACCCACCGACCACTTTCAAGCGAATTTAATTGAAAGTGCAAAGAAAGTTCCCACAAGCTTCGTGATGGTTTTTTATTAGCAGTCTCTGTGAAAAGAAGGTGCAACATAAGTTCAAACTTTTTTTTTTTAATTACAGTATTCACATGGGAATGGTGGAAAAATATGAATGCCCTAATTGTGAGAAAAGCTTTAGCTGTCACTTGCACATTAGTAGATAACAGAAAATCCAAACGCAAACAGAAAACAGGAATCTAGGTTTTACCACCTGCAGTGCTATGTGACCATGCGCTTCCATATTCACCAGGCTGAGACACTCCCTCCAGACCCAATGTTACCAGGTCTTTTCACACTTTTAAAATCTTTACTATTTTGACCATCTAATTTTGTATAATTTGTACAGGCACGTGTACTGACATTTTCACTGTTACCCAGAATGAACAGAACTGGGACCAACCAAGAATTTTATCACCCTTATCTCTTTCTTCTCACTTAGAGCCTGCCAAGGTGCTGCCCTAAGATGCTGTTCAGCTGCTGTTTAATTGTAATGAATGTTGTGTTCAGAAGGTGAGCTTCACATGGCTAATTCACAGCTTGTAATCACTTGCTGCTGCAGTTAAGCAATGCTTAGCAAGTCAAATGCTCAGAACAACTTCACTGTCATTTCTGATCTTTTACACTTGGTGCAACCAAAGCTCAAGTACGGTACGAGGAAATCCACAGCAGCCAGTGGCAACGTACCACCGGTTTATTGCACCTACCAGTTTGGGCCAGAACTCGGCTTTTCTACATCACCCCTTTTTTTCAAAGAACTTTGTCTGACAGATTTATCATAACAAGTGGTTTATACACGTGACTTATTTTCTTCTGTACTGATACCAACTGCATCTGCCCACCGTTTTTGTTTTCAGCGTTTTCTACACTGTGATCCATTCTTAGATGAGGAAAAGGATTTAGACTCTCCAATTCCTATCTGTCCTAAAGAAATAGAGAGTAAGGTGAGCAGAAGTATTTGGCGCTACTTTGCAAGACCGAAGACTCTCCCTAGGATATTACATTTCAAGACACGTCGTTTCAACGTCCCTTGATCTGCTTTTAAAATAATTAGTGCTATCGAAACATCCACAACTATGTGCCTTCCAGTAAAAGAGATGGGCTGGCATTTCTTATTAAAATACAAGACTTAAGGTAGGCAAAAAGTGATAAAACAATTCACTTTCCGAAGAAAAATTTGTCATGCCAACAACTGTCTGGTGCCTGATTGGACACACTGTGGAACTGTTCTCTTCTCTAAGCCAAAACCAATGTCACTTCCCAATTATAGGTATAATGAGCAACGGCCACCAGTGAATCAGCGTGCATCTGGCAAAGCGCAGGCCCAAAAGAACACCGTCACTCAGCAAGTATTTCCTGCCTTGAAAATAAATGTGTCATCTACAGAATGCTTCATTTTTGAAAAATGCTTCTGTATCCCTCCTCATTTATCTGATAGCTGGGACTGACTTCCTTATTACAGCACTCTGCTCCTCCGGCAAATCCAGCCCTCCAGCAATCCTCACTATAGACAGCATTTACATATACCTCTTACAACCTTCCTGAGTATGACTCCTGAAAAATAACATTTAGTAACTAGTAAATTCTGTCTATGTGCTAGCAAGAATTATCACAGTGCCTAAGCAAAATACAATGGTAAGATGGTATTTCACTGCTGAACGTGTTACTTGGACAGACATCTTTCTAGGTATTCACACCCCATCTTGTGACCTACAGTGGAAGTGCAGGAGCTACCAAAGCGCTTCTCAGCTGTACCCGGCAGACACCTGACAAAAGTTTCTCACCCTGACACGGGCTGTAGCTTCTGTATTCATCAGAAAATAAGTCAAATTACACCTGAAAGTAAAGATTAAAAAGTAATTTAGCACCCGGCCGAATTTATTTGACGAAGTTTCACCTGCACATGAAATGAAAACTGCATTTGGGTTCACCTTTTAGCTGTTGAGGCATCATGATTTAGTTTGTCTGACATGCAAAATGTCTGCCTTACCCAGACAGGTGTCGGGTCACTGTTTAATTTGTTCTTTGCTCTCATCACCAAAAACAAGGCTCCACATTCCCTTCTCACATTTGTGATAAAAATCATTATTTGCGAAGTAAGACAGGACACCACACACATAAGAACTTCATCATTCAAACTCCATAAACTTTTACAAAATTGTTAAGAACTCACAATAGTTTCATTATTTCTAAAATTTCTCAGAAGAAGAAAACAGAAAAGCTTACTTACAAAGAAGGACTGACAAGAATACTCTGTACATTCACACATTCTTTAAGGTATTTCTATCTCAATGATCTTGTGAAAATTAAGAGACACTAAAAACAGGTCTGCGTTTGAAGTTTGTTTTTAAACACAGCATTTCCCTCCCTGAACTTGCATTAGTCCTAATGACTCTGATGTTGCAGACACACTAACAAGCTGAAGGACCACTTCTCCTCCTCTGAAAGACTTTGATGTGCCTTATAGCCCCTGTGCATCCTCAAAACATTAAAAAAATCAATCAGGAATATAACCAAAAAAGGTATTTTGATCAAGTAACAACACACTAACATAACACTTCCAAGTCAGATTGCTTTTGAAGTAGGACAAGATAAAACCCAACTGCTGAGGCAGGGAGTAAAGTACAGACGGACTTTGCCAAAAATACACAATTCACAATAGAGCATCAACAGTGAGCTAGAGGTTTATCTCACCCAGCTGCAAAGGCCAGTAACTTGAAAACAGGAATCACTTACAGGGGTGGCTAGTAGAAAAGAGACTCTTCTTCACAGCAAGGAACAGTACAAACTCATCACTTCAAGAGCTCATTGGGATTGCACGGAAGGAAAAAGGAAGAAACAACTTTTCAGTGGTTGCTCCCCAATTAAACAAAATTATCATCCATCAGAGAATGCTATCAGCAAAGGAATTAAAACTCCAGCTGTGTTGCTCATTTAACCGTAATTGACTACAAAAATACAATGAAAACAAAAGCTGTCCATACCAAGGAGAAAAGCCACTCTTGCAATGCTGAGAGGCCAACAAGAGCTCTGGAGAGAAACTGCAAGTACATATAGCACATTTATCTGGAACCATTATTCCTCACCCCCTCAGGGGAGCTCGCTGAAGACCTTGCAGTTGACCATGCTGGTTAACCTATGCTGGCTACAGTTGGCATTTGCAATTTACCTGGTGTTGCGCTACTTGGCACCACACGATAGTCCGGATGGCCGCTGTTTGGAAAGATGTACGCATTGTCACTAGTTTCAAATCTTTTGACCAATTTCCAGTCTAAGCAGCTTATGAGAAACAACATGGAAGCTGCCAGAAGGGCAATGGCGATGGGCCAAGGGGATCTAAAGTCAGGTAACCGTGCTAACGACAACCAGGGCTAACGGCTGTACTAGAAACCCGAGCCACCGCTGGCCCTAAGGCTACAAACCAAAGCCCGAGCGACGGCGGGCTGGAGAACACACAGGCCGGCCTGGCAACGCAAGGCCACCCGGGCCGGGCCGCGCAGCGCCTTCCTGAGGGGGAAAGGCCAGGCCGCGGGCCTCTGGGCAGCTGCTGCACCCGCACCGCCGCGGAGAGGCGGCGCCGCCGAGGCGGGGGAAGGAGGACGGGGAGCGGCCCCGGCGCGGGGAGGGACGGGAGGGGCCGCGCTCCCTCAGCCCCACCGAGTGCGCAAGCGGCGGGGCGGCCGCCGGGGGCGCCATTTCAGGACTGGCCACCCAAGACGCCTGAAATAAATGGCGGAGGGGGCGGCGACCTTTTCCCCGCTATCCAGTGAGGAGAGAGAGTCCCAGGTGGAGGCGGTGCCGCCCGGCCCCAAACCCAATAGGCGTGAGAGGTGGCGGATGATAGACGGGTGGCCCCCTCCGCCCGGCGGCTCCAGTGGGCGGGGCTTAGCGCCCGTCGGCCAATGGGGCGGGCGTCGCGGGGCGCGTCGCGCCTTCCCGTGGTGCCGCGCGGCGAGCGGCGGCAGGAGCGGCCGCGACTCCATCCGGGTCCCGGCGCGGCTCCGGGTCACCCTGCGGCAGGTAACGGGGCGGCGGCAGGCGCGGTCCCGCGGGGCGCCGCCATCGCCCGCCTGGCGGGCGGCGAGCTGGGGGTAGCCCGCGGGAAACGGCTGGCGGGGCTCGGGCGCAGGGGTTGGGGCGCGGGCGGGGCGGCGCGGCGCGGCGGGTGGGACGGGCGGGCGGGCCCGGCCCTGCCTTCTCCCCACCGCGGGCGGACGCGGGGGCCTCGGCCTGGCCCCCTCCGCTCGGCGCCGCCGCCCCGTGGGGTGGGGGCTCTCCCCGGCGGGGGGAGCGGTCCGGGCCGCGGGCCGAGGCGGTGGCTGCGGCCGCCTGCCCGGGCGAGAGGCGGGGGCGCGGCCGCCGCTACCGGGCGAGGCCTCCTCGCCGCCCCCCGCCGCGCTGGGGTCCCCGTTCATTATCGTTATTTTTCTAATTGAGGCCTTCCCCCCCCGCCCCCTTTTCCTCCTCCTCTCTCCTCCAGAGTAACTTGAAGGCCCGGAAGTGCCGCCTCCGGGCGTTTCTGAGTGGTGGGTTGTCCCCGCCGCCCGTCGGGGATAGGCCGCGGATGCCGTCAGCGCCTGGGTACGTCACTTCCGCTATCAAGTGTGTGGGCAGGGGAGACCTTGGCCGCGTCGGGGGCCCCCCCCCGACCCGCGGGTCCCCCCGCAGCCCCGGTACTGCGGGGGGACCCGCGGGTCGGGGGGGGACCGTGAGCAGGGGGTACCCGCCCTGACCCCCTCCCCGGGCCGCAGGCAGCTGCGCGAAGGGCGTTGGAGGCGGGGCGGACAGGCAGAAGGCAGCAGGGCATCAGAAGAGTTAAATTAAAAATTTAAATTAAAAAACGAGGAGGCAGGAGTTGAAAGGAAGAAAATACCCTATGAACTGTACGTCCTTTGGCAACGCAACGTGCTGTCAGTAAACGGCAGGGTAAGGGGTGAGGCTGCAGAAGACTAAACTGGTCGGAATACGCTGCACTGATCGTAGCTGAACACTTGCGTGATATTTCGTTATTGTTGTTAGTGCAGTATAAAATCCGTCCCTGATACGCAATAACGTGCTTATGGTGACTTTCTTCTGGCACAGCACAGGCAGTTTTAGAGAAAGACATTACGCAAATTATATTTTTATTACTTATTTCTTGTAGGAGTGGAAGCTCAACCTGAAATTCAAGGTTATGATAATCCTCATTTATAGATTTGCCTTTTCTACACTGTCTATGTGCCTCTCTAATTGTACTGCTTGGCACAGGCAGTTTTCTGACTGTAATGCAAGCCTTAACTGGCATGGCAAAATTGCTTGTTAAAAACGTATATAGAAATCCTACAGAACGATGCTTAATTGTAACAACGGGTCAAATTTAATCCATGACAGAATTTTTGAGAAAATGAATCTGTCCCTTCAAAAGCAATAATACTTCTTTAACTTAATTAAACGATATCTAAGAAACAGGGCATCCTCTTCCTAATTCTTCAAGCGGGTAAGCATCCCCAGCTGCCAGGGGGCTTCAAAACAGTTGTTTACTGGTGTGGCTCCTGTTGTCAAATTTGACGTGTTCTGTTCACAGCAACGCTCAGGTGTTAAATAGCTTGAATCTGCCCAAGGAGTTATTCACAGTGGTTGTTCGAACTGTCGAAAGCTGCAGTCTTTCCAGTGTAGTCAACGTGCGATAATAGATTTAATAGTAGTTTTTTGCCCTATAATAGCTAGTTTCACAAAGAGGGACTTACTAAATAGCTGTATTGTGGTATTTTTAATGTAAAATTGTTGATTGTAATTTTTTTCACTGAGCTTTTTACCAAGTTGTACTCTGTGTATCTTAAAGCAACCTCAATTCATATATGTCATGCTAGGAGGTTATTTTGCATAATGAGACTGGAGACTTGGCAAAAGGAAGCTTAGATAAAACATCAAATCACTTGCTTTGTTTTTCTACTACTACTAACAAGCTGTATCCTTATTTCACTTTCCTTTTGATAAATGCCTTCTGTATTTTCCTCAGTTCATTTGCAAAATAGCGAAAGGCTCCCAGGACTTAGAAAGGGCCATAGACGTTTAATTGTGTTGCCAATTAATAATATAACACGGCATTCTTGAAAACATTCTCGTGCACTAATTTCATTATTTGCTGAATTTGTGTAATTATTGTATTAGCATGCAAACTTTATGCAGAAAAAGTTAGCCCGCTTACTAGTAGCATGTCCCAAGAGACACAAAGCTAGTGAATAAATACATATTTGTACATTTATAAGTAAGTATACATTCCTGACTGAAGCAGGAACAAATAACCAAAACCATGGTTTCCTTTGAGAAGTGCGCTGAGACCTTTGTACCATTTGAAGCTGTAGCTAAACTGAAGTGTGCTCATATATGTATTTCTTCTGCCAGTGTACTGACAGACGTGTATTCAAAAAGGATTTGTGAAAATCTAATAACATTTTAGCGTAGTCATTTTCTGTAGTATGTGTTACCTAACTTCACTGAGTTTTTTGCCAGCATTGTACAGTACTGTAATGCACGCACCACTTATATGCAGATAGTTAAAATCAAGTATGTCTACAGGAAGATGCTAGGGTTTGTATTACTTTGGTTCTTTGTTTGTATTAGAAATTATTAATTATGATCACATACTTTACTTTTTCACAGGAGATGTGCTTCATTCAGGGCAGGAGTGGGCAGTAGTGACTTCTAATTTCTTTTAAGCCATGGTTTCTGGATATTTATATTCCATCTGTAACTACATGGTTAGAAAAATAAGTCAAAATCAAACATATTAATTGAAAATGAAAATTGCCACATTTTCAATAATAATAATAAAGTAATATTTCATGTTATAATTACTTAAAATCAGAATGCTTTGTGTTAAAAGCAATTAAATATTAATGGGATATAGATTTTGTAAAAAAAATTTGGCATTTCTGATTGAGACACTAGATAAATACATATTGATGACAGTCAAAGATATTAATCTTACACTGTTGTGTGAAAAATTCCAAGAAATACTGCAGTGGACACACATCCCTGTCTAGGTGTGTGGACTTTGGTACTGCTTGTGCTTAGAGTTAAAGCACATCTATAAATTTGTATAGCGTGCACTGAAACTGCTTGTGCTCCTTTTCTCCTCTTTGTAAAATTTGCCAGTTCAAACACGTATGCTGGTGTGATTCACACTTACTCCAGTGTATTGCTGCTAAATGGACTAGCATGTCTAGATAAAGGTATTAAATTCTAAGTTTTGGGCATAAGCAGGGGACTCTTAAGGTGCCTGGACTTCAGCTGGCCAGCGTTACATTCTAATGACAGAATTTTTGCTTGCTTGGTCAGTGCCTATTTTCAGTGCAGGTGAATTTGCTTGGCACAAAGTAAAAAAAAAAAAAAAAAAAAACACCTGATCTGTTTAGTCTTAATCTTCACACAGGTTTTTAACTTACAGCTTTGGCTTTTCTGTTATGCTTAATTTTATCTGCTGAATTTCTAAAGCTGAGTTTAAGCACTAGAGTAAAATAGTCTTTTCAGATAACAAGCTGTTTACAAATTTACAATTGCCAAATGATCTTCTCACAGAAGGATGTGCTGCAGCATTATATACTTCAAGTTAATGTATCGATTTATCTCCACACTGCGTATAGTAGGTGTTAGTAAAGCCCAGTTTGTAGGAGCTATTGCTTCTACAAACTCATCTTCAACTTCAGATGGTTTCTTCTGTGCTGCAAAATCAACAAAATAACTGGGAGAATAAAGCACTTGTTTTTTAGGATCACACTGAGAAGAAAGGATCACACTGAGATGAAATGGGACTTCTGTTATTTCCACAAACGCACATTTTGTTCCTTCAGCAGAGTAATGAATAAAAATCATAACTATCATTTGAGCTATTTTTTCTCTTTCACAGGTTGGAGAATAGCTTAAGAGTGCTTATATTCCACTATGTGCTACTAAATAAGAACATGTGAATTCTTGAGATTTTTATATGCAGTTTAGGATCATTTCAGAGGTTTCAAACTTTACAGGTAGCTCAAGAAAACCATGAAAAGCATACTTCAGAGCGCTAGAGCCCATTTAGATTCTACTACTGTCGCTTCTCTTGGACACAAACTAGGAGAAAGGCTGTAGCAAGATAAGCACTTTATTAATACAAAGGAAGGTACAATCCAAAACTATGAACATAGAAGAGGAAAAATTTTTAATTAATTCACACTAAAACTTTAATGTCAGTAACTATGTAATTTTACTGAGCCTCTTTTTGAAAGAGGTGACGAGGTATGCGCATAGCACATGATGACAGACAGCGCAGGGGCAGTTGAGTGAAGTGAGGGGAAGCAATATTCATAATTAAGTTTGCATCAATCACACTGCTCCCTTTCTCTTGCCCCTCCAGTCCCCACCAGTCAAACAAAACCCATGGAACGATAAAACTTGAGTTTGTAAGTCTGCGTGTAGTCATTCGGGACGCTGGATGTGCAGGTACTCCAGGTTTGGCTGGAGAAGGTGGCAGGAATTCACTCACCGACAGAGTCTGTGGGAATCAGGAAGTGTGGCTCCAATGCAGGGAGTGCTACTGAAATCAGGGGTAAAACGGTGAGGAATGGGTGTTCGTGCTGGTGTTGCAAACCCTGGAGCTCCATCGTGTGGTGAAAGCAGTGCAGGCTGGAGCCTCAGCCCTTGGCTGCGGTAGGCAGCCTCAGTGAAGTCATGTTTGGCAGCGAACTCATTCAGCTTTGCCGGTGCTATGTGAAAGTTATGCAGTTGCACAATTACAGTGTCATCTTCTTCACTTTCACTGCTTTGGGGATTTTAAAATACAAACACATGGTGACTGGAAGAATAGCAATTTCAACTCAGCTGGTAATAAGGAAAGCAAATTAAACGTGTTTCTTAAAAGCTTAAAGTCTCATCATAGTCTAAGTGTTTATTGCTAAAGTAGAGACTGTGCAGGTGGATGGCCCAGAAACTCCTGTGCTGTACTAAGGCATGATATCATCAGCATGGTGACTTCAGTAGCAGGGATGTACGCAATAGCAGATTCACTTGAAGATGAGAACATACCAAATCAGTAGAGGCTGTGCCAGGAGCATAATTTATCAAGCATGCTGTACATCAAGCTTCTCTGCTTCTGTATGTGCCAGAAAACGCTAATGCACGATACCAGAGAAGCAGTATACAGCAGGCCTCCCAGGAGACCTGGCAGATCTCATTCCGTAAAAGGACATTGCAACTTAGGTGATAGTTTTTAAAAACAATTAGAAATAACCCACAAGTTAGAAACTCCCAAAACTGCAGGATTAATATAAAGCAGAACACTAATTCGCTAGACTTTGCATGAATACACAGTAAAAACAAAAAAAAAAGCAAAAGGTAATCTGAACTTCTTCCAAAAGAAGATTTTGACTTGAATTTTAATTCTTTTAATTCTATACTCTTCTAGTATTAAACTGAGTAAAAAATGATACCCGAGTGATTTAACATCAATAAAATTGCTTTTCTGCAAGAGTTAGGAGAGGGGATACCTGATGGTCTCTCATAAGGTATACTTGCTACAGAACGAGGTTTTCCTAATGTCATATGTGTACTTTACGATCTCAGGCCAGACTACTGGACTACACAGGGTAACAATTGGAAGTAATTAATAATATTTTTTCAAGGACTTTTTTTTACCTTAAGTAACAGCCCATCCAGACCTGTATTTGACGAAAGGCTCTTGTTTCAGGAAGCTGCAAGGGGACAGATTCTTAAGGATTGAGGAGCTGCAAGTACTTAACAGGAAAATCTAGTGGTAGCAATCGAAAATGATTTAGAATTTCTGATAACAGAACTTGATTGGGAAGTCCTACTGTCAATGGAAATAAAACCTGCTTGAGATGTCTTCGCAAGTTGGTTAGAGTTATAGCTAACTTTTGCCTAAAGGTGCTGAAATGCAACAGATGGGTCTCTAGGTTTATTACAGTCCTTGTGTCCTTCAGGCTTCATTTTAAAAAAAGACTCAGAAGTGTTGCCTTACGTATTTTATACATTTTACATTTTTGACATAAGCTCTTAGTGTGGTAACACCTATTCAGTTTGTCACAGCACTTAAAACATTTTCAGCACATCAGAGAATCATCAGCTTCATCTTTAAGTTCCTTCTGAAACTAAACATCTGGGACTCTGTTAACTTCATGGACTCGCTAAGTAACAAAGTGAAGACACTGAGTTGGCGCTCTCTGCAGCTACACTCACTGGACAGGCCCTAGCAGGCTGCCTTTCTCACTGAGAAATGGGTGCTTTACATGAATTCTGCTTAGCTGTTGAAGGTTTAGATGCAGGAACAGGGAACTGAAAGGACCATCAGCTTCCCTCCTGAATATCTGCTTGACAGCAGGACCTTTGCCTGAGCTAATTCAAAAGGATGTGATGTGTGCCAGTGCTTCATAATGGTTTGACTTCATCCCAGGGCTACTGTTCTAATTTATTTCTGTTTTGGGCATTAGGACCAACTGCTTGTGTCCATCTGTGCATGCTAAAGTATATGTTCTGGTAGGCGTGTAAGTTAGCAAAAGCAAATAATGGGATTTATACCAATTACAAGCAAGATTTTAAGAGTGATTCACCAAAATTTGTCATCAATATTTGTATAAAGGATTCTGGAGTAAAGCGTTGAGGGGGTTGGAAAGTACTTTTATTTTTCCTCTGTTCAAGGAATAACGTCATCCCTTTGTATATTAATGCATTGGATCACGCGTTGTGTTTTTTGGCAAGGACATTAACATGCATTAGGGCGCTCTTGTTCTATCAAGGCTTTGTTTGAAGAGTGGTCTGAAAACCTCAGTTTAGAATTGGGATGAAGTACTAGTAAAACATGTATTTAATGTTTTAAAAACTGCATTTCTGTGAACTTTTTCAACTATCTTATAAATTACATTGACAAAACAATCAGTTTTCCTCTCCAGCTCTGTTCTCAAGATGTCCTTGCTAAGAAGGGGATTGTAAGTCACACATCTGTCTGGCAAGTATTTTGATTTCAGTATTCTAAGACTTTTTTACTTCAAGATCATGTTGAGCTGTGTTGATGTAGAAATTGGCTTTAAGGTTATATCAGGAGCAGTTAGAGAAACCCCCCTGTTTCTGATCTGAAAATAATGTATATTTTAAGTGGCCTTTTGGTAAGGCAGTTTAACAATTAAATGTCAGGGTATAGGCTATAATCTTAATGGGTTTTGTTTCTAATAAAAGAATCCCTGTACATTGGACTTTATGTCATTTACGACTAACAGAAGAAGCACAAAATACTACTTTTGATGGCACGTGATTTTCTTTGAGCTATTAACTGTTAGGATAGCTGAAGAAAATCACTGTATGTAATATTATTTATTTCATCAGAATTATAAATATTAGGGCCTCATACTGATCCATGTAAATCGGCTGCATAGCTACAGTTGAGATTTTATTATTTTTAAGTTCTAAAGAGGAAGAAATTTACGCTTGCATAAGATGTTTCTGATAGACTTTTCTTCTAATTCCAGATGAGAGGTTACATGTGTGGAACACGAATAGTACTTTTCCTTTAACAGAAGTTGAATGACTGTGGTTGCTATACTACTACAACTTGCTACCTGTCTAAAGATGAAATATATTAAGACCCAAGCAATTGGTAAAGTTTTGAAATTAAGGAATCTTATCTTTAAAATAACTTTATTGCATGACTGGGGGGAGTAAGGGGAATGCTTTTTCTATGATCAATATTTTACACTGTAAATGCTGTCTGCAGCTAGCCTAACTTGTCTTTACTAAAGCGACACTCTTTCTACATCAACTCTGAAGATGCCTGCACTGTGGGATGAGGTAGTAGGTTGTATAGTTTTAGGGTCATACCCACAACTGGGAGATAACTATACAATCTACTGTCTTTCCTAAAGCAGCAGAAAATCAACAATGGAAACTTTTCAATTTTAAGCTCAATGTCGGATTCTACTGAACTTCTGTACTTGTAATGGTTATTATAGGAGAAAATATTTCTCTTAACACCTATGGGTAATTGTGTTTAGATTTTTCTAATTCTTGGAAAAGCTAGGTTATCATTCTACATTGATTTTTCTCCTCTAACGAGTAAAAAATTAAGAACAGATTGATTCCTGTATGTGTATGGTGGGGTAATCAAATACAAATTATTGCTGTTCCAGTTGTTGTGTCGTTTAACATTGCTAACTGAAGTATCAAATATCCTTTAGAATGAAACTATGGTTAGCTACTTAAGCTCTTTGCTGAAGTACATGCTTCTCTGTCAGAGTGAGGTAGTAGATTGTATAGTTGTAGGGTAGTTATTTTACCCTGTTCAGGAGATAACTATACAATCTATTGCCTTCCCTGAGGAGTAAAACAAACTGCGGTCCTTTGCAGTCATTCATGTCTGCATTGAGTAAAAATAGATCTGTCAGATAAATTTTAGGGTTGTAAAGTATCAGATTAATCAGTGACAGAATTTGCAGGATGAACGATCAGTGTAAATGGTGCAACCCCCAAATGATATATTTGACTAATACAACTTTTTTTCCAAGGTGAGTGGCACAGTGCTGGCTGGATATCGAAAATGCGTATGTTCCTAGATATAGAGTGGAATACTCCATAGAGTGGAAATTATTCTAAAACAATTTTGTTTTGAATGTAAAAATACAGGTAGCTCAAACTTGTATATTGTGACTTAAACTGTTTTGAGACCCCAGTTGCTATAATGCATTAAAATTCCATGACTCCAACTGCTTAGTAAGTTGGAGAGAAAACTTACAGTTATACTTGATTAATAAATCTGCTTATTATTTTCTCCAACTCTTCTAGCACATGAGACTTAAACAATGTAATACAAAATTAAAGTGCTGAATGGCCAAAATTGACCCCTCACCTTTTTTGGGGAGTGTAAAGCTACGAAGTTTGAGCGTCCAAGATCCAGAACTGTAATTTTTCTCTGAGGTGGTTACTGTTTTTATAAGAAGACATTTTAAGCTTACTGCATTCTTTTTCCTCCTGACGTCCTAGGTGTACTCAGTCTAACTGCTTCTGCACTAGCGTGACCAGCTAGCATCTTGCTATAGTAACAAAGCATGAAAAATGCTTTTTGGGACTGGAAGTTTAATGTAGTAGGTCAGAGTGAAAATGGAGCCATTCATGAGTACTTAAGCCTGGAGCGTTAAAACTGGTTAACCACTTACCAAGCAGTGATAACAGTGTAAACTTGCAGTACATGCCCAGGCTTAAAAGGCAGAAGACCAAAAGCAGCTGGTAAGCTAAACTGACTTCACAGAGCAGCTGCTAAGTAAGAAGAACTGCAAAAAGGAAGCATTGGGCTCCTAGGAAGAGGTAGTAGGTTGCATAGTTTTAGGGCAGGGATTTTGCTCACAAGGAGGTAACTATACAACCTGCTGCCTTTCTTAGGGCTTTATTATAACACCAGGACCGTTTTGGCTCCATCCTAACCGCTGCAGCTTTGATACGTGAAGAGAAATGACAAGCTATTTCTAAGCATATTGAGGCTTAATGAAACCGGTATATCAGCAAACTTGGTAGTAGTACTGCTAGTTGAAATTCAGTGTGGTGAAATGCTGCATTTGGGGGTGCACTTGCCATTTTGGTGACATTGGGTTGTGATATCCTGCAAGTAAGAGGCTATGTTTGGAAGGCAACTCCTTCAAGAGTAAGATAGAGTTCCCTGTGATTAGGATGGAGGTGGTATGCACTTCCGAACATTCAGTTGAAGTACTAATACCGTGCACTTAAAGAGGTAGCTATAATACATCTTGCTTTGGTTTTGCGCATTTCAAGTGAAAAAACTGAAGTTTTCCTTCCCCAGAAGGACCACCTTACAACTCACCTGGAAGCTGGTGGTTCCTTAATGGGTATAGGCACTCCTAGTGAAACAAGCTCTCAATCATGGATTATTTGCAGTCTTGCAGGAGGGAAGTTTTCAGTCAGCATGGTTTGGCTCTCATGGAATTGCATGTTAAAAAGTAGTCCATAATTTTTTTTATGTAATTACACTGCACTGCAGCAATAGTTCTGGTAGGGCTTCAGCTGGACACCCTATACTATGGGATACAGAGGCTTTATTTTAACTGTTGAGCATCTTGTAGCATCAACATGTTATGCCTACACCAGCCACGATTTAAACTTTTGACACTAAGACAGAATCCTAGATGTTATAAACATGTTAAGTATGCTTATATTGAACATCCTGTATGTATTTAATTGTACACGTTTGATTTAGTTAATAAAACACAGCGTTTTGTGCAACTCTTACGGTGAATGGACTTTACTTTCTCCAAAATAGGAAAACGGTGCCCACATTATTGAAATAAAGTCAAGACCATGTTACAAAAATTATAGTATTAACCAATTATTCTAGCTTTAACTATGGATTTTGTTAGAGAGCTTTGGTACAGGACTTCACTGGGGGAGAGGGGGGAATCCTTATTTACATTGCTAATGAATGTGCAGGAACTCCGCTTACTCTAGAGCTGGTTTCTGAGCATAAGTTTAAATTGCTGCACAAAAATCTAGACTTTAAGAGAGTGGGCTCTACTAGCCTTAACTGCACCTTGGTTTTTGCATAAATGCAGGTGGTAGCAACAGATAAGATTCAGGCAGAGAAACATACCAATAAATTTGATTTCAGCAGTACAAAATGCCTTAAAAGCTTTAAAATACTTAACATCTTATAAGTTAGTATAAGAAGTATGCTTATAAAACATTTAAATAATCTGTGCTAGCCACTCCAACCGTGATACTCCCATTGTACCTGACGCACTTGTAAAGCCCCTTTTGTGAGAGAAATAAATAGAACTTGGGTCCTAGATGAAAATGAGTAGCTGTTTTATGTTAAGTTTGGAGTAATATGCAAGTTTTAGGTTTGATGTGCCTACTTCTGCCCTTCTGTTACTATAACACTTGATATTAGCTCTCAGTGCTGCTGGGTTTCTTTAACAGTATACTTCAGGGAACAAATAGTAGATGAAGCTTTTAATTTCTTAGTGTCCGACTAAAGTTATATACATCTCAACATTATTATCAGAGCCAGATTTTTTTTTTTTTTTTAAGTGTTAAAAACAGAACCCCTCTTCACAGAGTCCTAAGTGTTTCTTAGGCAAAAGTACCTGAATTTTGGGATTAATGTCTCCATACGCTTTCAGTGTATTGTGATAAGCAGATACTGCAGAGAGCTACTGCAGTATCGGTTCTGCCACATCAAACCTAGCCCCTCTCGTGCAATACCGTAAGTGGCCTTCAACATGTCTTCATAAAGGAAGGCAGTACTGCTCAGTTCATTTTTAAAAATGGTTAATTAGTTCTTCCCTTTATCTAAGGATGCTAACCCTTGACCCCCATCTTTCTAATACTGATTCTGTCTCACCTATAACAGGTATAGGCATTTATTTCCTTGTAATTGGAAGCAGCTTGATTAAGTGATAAGGCTCAAACCAGAAAGGAATTACGCTGTGGTTTAGCAGTCTCGTCTCATCAGATTATTTCTTACCTTGACTTATCTGTGGGCTCCACCTAGTAAATGGTATCTGCTGAGCAAAGCACAGGATTTGTTTGCGTTTTTCCACTGCACGTTCAGAGAGGGGTCCAAGGATGAGGTGACAACACGGCAAGAATCCTTCCAATAAAGAAACAGTGGTTAAAGAATGCACAGCAAACAGTGCAGAAAAGTCTGCAGTAACAGTAGAGACATGTTTACCACCCATATTGAAGTAATTGTGTCATGGTGGTCTTGGAAACCTTCCAGTAGAGCTCCAAAAATAGAATACAGCTTTACTGCAGATCCACATCCCAGGAGAATTATTTCTGTTCTGTGCCCTTCCATGCAGGAAGGTGTGCTCCGAAATCTTCCTGGTAGTGAGACCTGTTGAGCTTTTTCCATAAGAGAAAACACTACTAATAAACATTCTTACGCTTCCGAAGGGGACTCTGGGCACTTGCGCCACGTTTGCGGTATACGAACTTCATGCTTTAAAAATTCTCCCCCCTATGCTGCCTTGTGTTGAGAGCTAGGATTGTGGCAGACAAGAATTGCTGTCGTTATTTTCTATACTATGTGCTATGCAGGGGATAATAGAGCTCCTAGAGAACAGCTGCCACCACAGGTACCTACAGCAGAGTTTTACCCTGCCCCAAAGGGTGTTCTCTCCTGGGGTTTCCCAGGTTGGGAAGGGGATTTGCTTTCTTAACCATTAGTTTTCCTTTCTGCTTCCAGATCCAGCCTCCTTCCAACCTGTGAGAACGATGCTAGGAAATTAACCTATATACATTAACCTGTATATAGAGAGATGTTAGCAACACGCACCTAGAATTTTCATGTTATATTTAGATTCCTTGATTGCTAGATCCAATACTGCGGTCATTTGAAATGCCGTGTCATCCTTACGCCAAAAAGCTCTTCTTGCTCTCTCTTTTGGTAACCAGCAGGCTGGACTCAGTAGTAGGTGCATACAGGTGGTTCATCTTCTTTTGAATTTACCAAGCAAACTATAAAATACCTGATATATGCAAGGAAAGGGGAAAAAAAAAGAGGAAGAAAAGTCTCAGATACACTGGTCAAAACAGACAAGTGTGACAAGCTCAGCTGAGTATTAGCGG
The DNA here is from genome assembly GCF_964195595.1 of Calonectris borealis. Classification (NCBI taxonomy): domain Eukaryota; kingdom Metazoa; phylum Chordata; class Aves; order Procellariiformes; family Procellariidae; genus Calonectris; species Calonectris borealis. The sequence goes on along the minus strand of NC_134321.1, from coordinate 23,833,310 downwards.
TTTCAGCTGAGACTCCCAAAAGACAACTGAAGTCCCTCAATTCTAGAGGCATCAGTGCACGGTCTGGCCTTCAGGCCTCTGCTAAGCTTTAGCAGATGCGATAGTTGGATTTAGTCAAGAAAGCGGATTTCACTTAACAAGCTTAGTTGTACATTTAATGACACAGTTCTGTAAAGATGAGTCATGACGAGCTACTGGAAGCATATAAACAACGTATGTTTTGTTGCAACACAAGAAATCAGGTTTGTTCTTACTGCATAGATGGTCTTACTGGAATTTGATTTTTATACTAATTTGTTTCAGACACTTAAAACCACTGCAGTGAAGAGGGCTTATATGCATCGGAAAATAAGACACTCTTCTATTTCAGCCTGTTATATTAAAGCGATCTTCAAAATAAAGCTATTACAAGTCATACAATGCTACTAAGGACTGTATTTTTGGTGACTGAAAAGGTCCTTTCTGAAATAGAAGAATGTTACTGAAAAAAATACTTCCTTTGACATTAAAACTCTGCTATATAAACGGTTGAGCTGATTAGTTAAACCCAGCACAGCATAAAACCAGAGCGAAGGATCAAATCATGCAATTGCAAGTCCCAGTTCTGTGAGGGAGTTTAATACTCCCTGTATACATTACCTTATATATTATACACCCTTTAATACATTACCTTTGGAGATAGCTGTGGTCTCAGTACTCCCAACAACTACCCATAAATTGCTAGGTGAAAGTAGTAAGGAGTAGTAAATCAATCCCAGTATCCCAAAATGCTGTCGCATGTGAAACCTGATTCACATCTGGAATCTGTAGTGTCTAAGTGGCTCCTCCTGCAGTAGCTCCCCAGAATCATAGAATCAGTCATAGAATACCAGGTTGGAAGGGACCTCAAGGATCATCTGGTCCAGCCTCTTTTGGCAAAAGCACGGTCTAGACGAGATGGCCCAGCACGGTGTCCAGCTGAATCTTAGAAGTGTCCAATGTTGGGGAAAAAATGAAGAGAGAGAAGGAAGAGAAAGAGAGAGGTGTAGTTTGAACTTCCCAACTCCTACAAAAATGAATTTCTACAATGTCAAAGAGCTAACACTCGTGACTAACATTCTGCCCAATTAAGCCGTGACTGATGCTATTAGGACCTGGTACATAAAACTAAAGTGTATTTTATGCCAAAATAAGCACAGTCAAAGACTTTCCTCGATACTTATTTTATGAAAAAGTAACACTGAAGCTGTTTTTAGAGACTGATGTAATACCATCCTGGTCGTTTCTTCATCAGCTGGCATACGCTGCCCCAGTTGCCTTATAGTATGCGCTGTAATGAAAGAGGTGATGCATAGCTGCAGACGCTGATGGATAGACAGACAGTACAAAGCAAATTTTCCTCAGTTAGTCATGGTTTGAACAAATGCAGTATATTTCCTTTTTCTGTTACTGTTTCCAGTTAAATGCAGCTACTGTGGAGAGCCCAGGAGAGCCAGCAGTGAGCACTACCACTGCAGTGCAAATAAGCAAAGTCAACGCGTCTGGCTGATCTCTCTGTTCGTGGTGGCAGTGGTGAACAGAACACTATTTCTGCTGTTCCCTGCTCCACACCGTCCCACTTGCTGTACAGCAACGCTGGAGATGCCGCGCTGCTGCGCCGATTCATATATGGTATTTCTGGTGCTTTAACAAGGGAAAGACGTGGCTCAAACCTAATCGGACCAATGGAAAAAAACTAAAGGTAATTAAAACAGTTGGAGCATTAGGCATGAGAATAACTAATGAATAAATAATTGGTGTGGAATAACTAGAGTATATGAGTATCTGAAGGATGCAAATGCAGGAAATATGCTTCTTGTTAGGATGCTGTTAAAAAGTTTCAGCTAACTGTCACAAAAATTTGCAATGAGGTATGTACAACTATTGTGGAGATACTTTAAATGGATGAATTCCCAACAAGCAGCTCTGGAAAGCTGTCCTTTGACAGGAACAGACACGTTTAAACCCTGTTTCAGCTGAAGTCAATGGAAATCCTTCCCTTAATCTCAGGGCAGGATTTCACTTTGAGCCAAGGAAATTTTTTTTTTTTTTTTTTTTTACAGGAGTGATTGAAATAAGGTGAACAGCTAACTCATTACTATGTAAATCAACATATTTAGATAATTATTAGATAAGAGATTAATAAGCATTAGTAATTTTTTTTTTAAACCTACTCACGGCTGGGAAAGGCTTGTTGTTTACTGAGTGGGTAGCCAAGCTGCGTGAAGGTGGTGATGTGGAAAATGCAGCAACTGTTCTCCAGAGCCACCCTGCCAGGCTTGGATCGCTCAGTGGGCAATCGCTGCCGCGGGACTGCCATGGCTCGTCCTTGAGGAGCTTGACCATGTCTGCTCACCCTAGCCAAGAATAGCAAGATGCCAGTTAGTGACCATCTAATACAGAGTTAATTATTACAATATTGTTAGTTTATTCATATTGAAGTGAATTAGACCATATGAAATTCTCAAAGACATTTAAAACGTATTTCTCGGGTGTGTGATGAAGCTTTTGCTCTTAATAAAATATCTGTTTTCTGTTTCGCATTTCAACCCTGGTTGGACCTGTGTCCCCACTGGATTACCATGACTCAGCGCACTCCATTGTGTTTCAGAAATTCTGAAATGTGGCCAAGAAGTTCCTTCCAAAGATTACCTTGTTAAAGAAAAAATATCCACTGTATTGCTTACCCTTCAAATCGCATTCAGTGACCACAGATTGTTGTATTTCAAGTAGGGGCAACACAGGAGTTTCCAGTCAACTTCTCTTAAAATATAGAAGCTAAAACTCCCTCCCCAATCTCCCCCCACTCCCTTTTCTCTCGTTTTTGGAGCAGCGTCATGGTCCTGTGAAATTCAGAGTCCATTTCTGGATCCACATGTAGCACAGCTGTACACAAAGCTTTCTGCCTTCTCTGCCAATTCATTTCACTGTTGACTCACAGACGGATATCCCAGGTATTTTAAGACTGCGTTTATGCACAGCTGTGACAGTAGCCAAGTCTAAGCTGCTCTTGAATAGCGTTTATTAGTTTTAGGGTGACTAGTGTGAACGCCAGTGTTCAGGAACTGATTTCCAAAAATAAAAATTAAAAAGTCCGAAGCGTGGATCAGCAAATTTGATACTGAACACTGTGTTTCCCTCGGTGGATAGCAGTGTCGTATAGTCCCTCTCTGATCCAAACAGATTTTCCGCCATCAAAATCAGCAACCGAAAATGATCAAATGCTGCTCTTGGATTCACTACAAATTCTGTGACTGGATGACTACTAGACCTCTCCTGTGCAAAGAGCCTTCTACAGCAGAAGAAAAATGAGAATTGTCATACAAACTGCCACATTTCTTTGTTCCTTTCTGTCTTTATTTTCAGACAGACCAAGAAGCAATGAAATACTCTTACATCCTTGATGCACTGGTTTTTTCTACAGTGTTTTAAATTAGGCCCTGAAAAAAATGGTGATCAGTAACCCAAATACCTAGAGATTTCTGTGTAAGAAAGAAGATTTCATTATATGAAGACATCAGAAAAACGGAGTGACTGGTACCTTTCCATGGTTTTATACAACTATTGCGTGCCGTCTGTGTTTCTAGCAGAGTTCACTATGTCTGAATTGAAGAGTTTAGTGTGTGAAATACTATCTGCTGAAAGCTAATGTTCTCAGATCACAATAGTTGTTTACTAAGCAGAGCAGGATTCTGTAAAAACCGAGAAGTAGAGGGCATAAATATTGAGGGCGTAAGTATTGCAGGACAGATTTGGGCCTTAAATTTCATTTTTAAGGGAAAAGAAAAATATGTGAACTCATGTATTTTCTCACCTCTTGCCCATTCCAGGTTGTAGCTGTGCCATCAGTAGATGCAGTACAAGCAAGAGACCTTAACTTTCCAGCACCAAACGCGTTCCTTGTCAGACAGATAAGCCATGACAACCGTTTTTCCTACAGTAAAATAGAAGTTAGAAAACAAAACATTATTAAATAGAACTGAAAGGTTTGATTCTCCACAAGCTCTGTTCAGCAAAGTGTTTAGAGATGTGGAGCTCAGTACACCCGGAAAAATACCATGCCCTTTAGACAGCATATTACTAAGTATTACTAAATGACTGCATGTGTAAAATAGTTTCCCTCTTACAGTGTTACGTTATGGATGATTAACAATTCAGATTTTACTGTAGGTTCAAGAAACAGATTTGCAATATTTATAGGTAGGTAACAGGGTTGGTGTGCAGATAGGTACCTTAATATTTTCTCAAATCTGGTTTATGGTCAGGGAAGACGGGAAAAAGACTGTAAAAATTATGCCATTTCTTCACCACCATAGATGACCTAATGAGATATGCTAATGAGATAAGGCTTTGCGTCACCATCTTTTATGTAAATTCTTTTTTAGGGTTGGTAAGGGAGTGTTACAGTTAGCCACTTCATAAAGAAAAACAAACAGACAGAGCTCTATTTTTGTCTCCTGAGAATATAACACACAAATGCCATTTTTCCAGAGGTGATTCGGTGAGTTTCCACATTTCTGCTTATGGTCAGCAAAGCTTTTAAAAGAAACCCTGATATGGATTTGCATCCTAAATTCATGCAACAGTTGCATACAAAATCTTTCAAAATGTTATATCTGATACCCAACATAAAATTAATAGGTACCTTCCTTTAACGTGCATCTTTGTGAGCTTCATCAAAACTCAGTTAATTCCAACTAAGCATTTTGAAAACGGCTACCCATCATGAGACAAGCAACCAAAAAACCCTCTATTTTCTCTACTGCCTAAGTCTAAACTGGGGTGAATATACCCCTCCAGTTCCCTTCCCTCAGATTTTTAGATTCTTTACTGGACACAACATTTACCGGATCTGTTACTGCGTGGGTAGTTCGTGTGTCTGTCCAGTCACCAGCCTACTATCGGGGACGCTACTTGGGTATTTGCATTGTACGGTAGTAAAAACCTAAGCAAATCTATACAAGATGTGCCTGTACAATGCGACTGGTTTCATTTTAACACTGTACAACCAAAAGAAAATGATTTTGACGCTTTGGGCATTGAAAAAAGCCTTGCTTGCCCAGGGAACTGCTCTCCGAAGCGTTGCTCCAGAACTGTTGTGCCAAAAAAAGGATTTTAGACAGGCTGAAGCCAATTCAAAGTCTTCAACATCTTTTGCTGTCAAGGAAGCAGTAACAGATTGAATCTCTGTACTGCCACTACAGCCCCAGTTCTTTGAACCATTGGTGTTACACACTCAAGGAAACTGTAAATGTAAGCGTAGGCTTGTGGGAGAATTTTCAAAACAAATCATTGTGGTCATTGTTTATGTTAACTTTTTCAAGGAAACATGAGAATAAAAATCACTATAATATTCCACCTTTTTCTTTAAATTGAAGAGGTCATAACTATATACCATGCAATGAAGGGTAGCAAGACGACCATCACGTACAAAATTAATTTGGTATTGAAAATGGTAACGTCAGTCACAAGGAACCACTTCTGTCCCATGAAGATCCCATAAACTGACCGCTGGTCACTAGGTACAGCGCCTCGCACAGCAGTTCGGGGTTTTTCACACCTCCCACGATTTACTGGCTGGTAGTGGCTATTCAGGCTCCTGAGGAACGTGTTACCAATCTGTTTTGGCTGGTACTTGTGCAGGTTTTCACTTTGCTTCTGTCAACACTGGGTGTGCTGGTTGTCATTTCTTGATACCGAAAGCCATACACCCGTGTTTGGACACAGGTATCGTGCTCCACCTGTATGTGAAAGGTTCACAGGAAAAGTATTTTGCTGCGTGAGTATACTGATACGGTGACGTTAAAATACATATGCCAATCATCATAGAATCACAGAATGGTGTGGGTGGGAAGGGACCTTTAAAGGCCATGTAGTCCAACCCCCCTGCTGTGGGCAGGGACATCTTCAACCAGATCAGGTTGCTCAGAGCCCCGTCCAACCTGACCTTGAATGTCTCCAGGGATGGGGCATCGACCACCTCTCTGGGCAACCTGTGCCAGTGCTTCACTAGATGGATTTGGTAAAATACAATCCAATTCACCAGATGAACGTGGTTAAAGGAGACAGGCACAGGCACATGCTGAAGGCAACCAGTGCAGGCACAGCTTCATGCCACCAGAGACGCCCAGCAGCAAGCGTCCCAGTCCCAGTCCCAGTCCCAGTCCCAGTCGGACGACTATTTCACAGGTGCTCGGAGCCCATAAGGAGCTCTCTGGTGTGAGCAAAGGGCCAGCTCAGCTGGCCGGGTCACAAGAGCAGAAGGGGTGGCTTTAGCAAGACCACAGTTTCTCACTGTGTTACCGAGCGCACAGTCGCTGTAGCTGGTTCACGATACAGCAAACTCACACCCCTGGAAAGGGTGGCAGGACCAGTTGCAAATGTTGCCACCTTCACCTTACACTCCCGTGTACGATGAGGATGAAGTTTGAAGCTTATGTTTTTCTCCCCTCTGTCCCCAGAGGGGCTTTACTCAAGACTTTGATTCCCTTCAAAGCACCTAAAGTCAAACTGAGTGAACTTGGTGGTAGCAGCTTGCCACCAAACTGCCATCAGGTTCTGCTGGTCTTAGCTACACGCAGCATTGCATAAAATTTCCCTGCTAACATGCATTTCCCATCCTACCTGGAAGTTATGGACCTGAAGCTGCTTCGTGGGTCTCCGAGACGAGAGACGCGGTAGCTGCATTTTACAGTGACCTTGCAGCCAGCAGTACTGTGGAGCCGTGGGGTGGCTGTTTCAGCCGGGCGAGGGGAGGCAGCAGAGCTGGGGCACCCCGAGCTCTGTCCTGCGCTGGCGCGTGTCGTGGTGCTTCCCAGCTCCGCAGCGAGGGCAAGCGCTGGCCCTGCCCTGGGAAACGGCTGGTGCAAAGGGCAGCGCGGTGGAACCACCTGGTACGGGTTTTGCTTGCTCCCTTTGATGGTGCTCCCTGCCTTCTGCTGCGGCACACCATCGGGGAAGGTCACCGAGGAAGCTGCTGAGCTGCGAGCCCATCTCTCTAGCACAAACACCAAGGTTAAAGGGGGGAAGAAAAACCTCCCAAACAAACCCAAACCAAGCTTCTGAGCTGCCTTTTTAGTGGCATCCCTGGGTTTCATCCAGCTTCTGTATCCTGAGAAGGAATCTGAGATTAGACAGCTACAAGTGTTGGGTAACATCTGCCTGCTACAAAATGTGGTGGTTTGCACCCAAACTGGGAAGCACAGGATGTACGAACAGACCCTGCCAAGCAGGTTGGCAGGAAAAGCGGAGCCAGGTCTCCCGAGTGGTAATCCTGCCTGTTGGGCATAATCCCTTCCCCGTAGCCGCCGGGCCGTGCAGAACTCATGTTAAAGCCTGCACAGGTTATATTTTTCACGTTCAGTAAAATTTGACTCAATTTGTGCCAAAAATTTTCAGGATTCTCCCTCCCCTGACCCCCATGAGTTATGTTTCCTTGAAAAACCACAACCCTCTTTAAGCACCTTAGAAATGCACCATAAGCATTAAGCCAATGCTAGACAATAATAAATGAGGCAAATTACATGCCAGGATGTGCTGGTGATAATGTTTTCCACTGAAGACAGGAGCAGTGAAATTTTCCAGCATAACAACAGCGGCACTGTTCCCCCGCCCCGCGCGAAACGCCAGTGAACTCTCCCTTACCACCCCGCGCCCGCGCAGCCCTGCAAACCTTCACCCATCTGATAACGTCCCACAGGCGACACACGAAGCCGCCCGCGGAGCGCGCCGAGGCTGGCCAGCCCAGCGATGGCTGACCTTTAAATCCATCTTGTCTGCGTGCCCAAGAGGAAATCACATGTGTGGCACGAGCCTGACCCAGAAATATTGCAGGGAGTAGGATATTTTGTGCGAATAAGGAAGGGCAGGGTCTGCAAGATGAATCACCGAAACAATAATTATCCTGAGGAAAAACCTTGGAGGGTGGATTAACCGTGATAACTGCCCTTTCAAGGTAACAACAATGCGAGCCGTCAGCTCTTCTCAGCTGCGAGGAACAGAAAATGCTTTAGCACAAAACATAAAAATAAAAATTATGGAAGTTCATAAGAAGAGATTGGCCAAGGAGGCATCCTTCACTTCCCAACTGCTCCGACTTCAGCCTGCGATTGTTATACAATCTGCCACAAGAATTGCTCCAAAAATTATTTTTAGCACACCAGTAGCTTTCAGTGAAAATAAATAAAGGGACAGACAGTTGCTATAAAGACAGGAAATAAACTTTAGAAACTATTTAGCTTTTGGCTAAGCAGGGCAACTGAATTACACAGTTCCTGAGCGTGCATGATAGTCTCAGATAAGATGAACTCCAGATGATAGTTTTCTTTTCTTTCCTCCAATCAGCCCAATTATAACGTAACGGTCGGTGCTTTGTGATTGCTCCACACCTGGAGCAAACGCCAAAGCCAGGAATCTCAGGGTGCTGCAGCCTCTGCCTGCACCTCTGGTACGCACTTCCCACGGCCGTATCAAATACGACCGTGATGCGCGGACACGGGGTTCGCAGCCAGCAGCTCCCATTAACAGCAGCCGTAGCTGTGCCTGTTCCCTGTCCCTGCAGGCAGCCCCTCCCGGCCACAGCAGGTCCCCGGAGCAGTGTCCCCTCCTCCCCCAGCCCGGGCCCGCTGGTGCGCCCACCTTGCTGCTTGGGCATGGCAGCATCAGTGCCTCCTGAAGAAGTCGGGATAGCTCTGCCTGCGTGGTGCTTAAACCGTCAGAGGAGCTTCAAGCAGCCCCAAGACAGGCAGAGCCATGGTGGCAGCGAGGGAGACAGGACACGTCCTCCCACCAGAGACGGGAGGAGGTGGCAGCACCGCCAGCCGCTGCAGAGCCACGGTGCGGGGAGCGGGGGCAGGCAGATACGTCTGCCCAGGCAAACCATTAGTAATAACGATCTGCTGCTAATCAAACATTCCCTGCGCCGAAGGAGGAAAAAGTAAAGGCCTAATTCTGTCCCCCAATTGAAACAATATTCAAATTTTTGTTAACGAGCCCACCTTGTGTTCGCCTTGGCTCCTAGCTACCATGTTGTCAGTCAGAGCTGATCTCCGAGAGGAGACAATATCTTGCTGCCTTTCAGTTTTTCAACCCGTTACCTCCCTCAAGTCTGCTTTGAACACCAGAGCTGCCGCAGCCTCGCCTGTGCTTCGCCCCCATCCGCCGCCCGGGCTGCGGGAGCGGTGGGGTTACTCCTGCACACGCTGCCGGGCGCTTCTCGGGGCGAGACCTGGAGCGAAAAACGCATCTGGGGTCACTCACGCCCTGTACTGCACCTGAACAGAAAGGCTTGCTGCAGTGACGCCATTTGGGGTAAATAAACCAGAATTTGGAAGACAAAACCGCGGGCAATCCGTACCCGGCTTCAGAGGCAAAGGGAGCTGCCCACACAGCGTGGGGCCTCATCTGCCCGTGCACGTTCCTCACCAGACACGGAAGAGGTTCTACCTCGCACGCAGCCTGCGCTGACGAGGAATGTGCTGTCGGCTCGCACCGGCGTACGCGGAGGAAAGGCTCTTCCTGCTCTTCTCCGAGACCAGCTGAACGGCTGCCAGCAGCCACCGCCGAGCGCGCCACGGAAAGGGAAACCCCAGCGCCGAGCGGGAGGGAAAACCAGGAGAAGGTGCTTCTCAGGCGCTGCTCTTCCACTCAGGTATTGAGGACTCAAGCTTACAGTTACCCCAAAATTCTTGTGCCCTTTGTAACAGAAAGGCAATCTGTGGAGTAATTTTCATAATAAAATAAATAAAAGCACTTCCCTGTTCCAGCGTTACGTGGATGCCTTTCCATCTCGCTGCTCCTGAATTATGAGAAAGAGTAAATATGATGGTTGCGACTTACCATTACTAGAACTGTTAACAGTTTTATATACCTCTGCCGCAACTTTCTTCTGAACTGGGCAGCCAGCACCCTCTCGTTTCTCCCCACAAGCCTTCCCTGAACGTCTCGGATGTCTGTTTGGAGATGGGTCCATCAGCACTTGAAGGGTGGTCTGGGGGTAAGGTGAGGTCAAATTACTTAAACATCCTACTATTTTATTTGCTTGTTTAGCTGTACATGGAGTTCCCTTCTGACCACAGTAACATCCCTCCCCTCTGTTTTTAATTTAAGGTTTAACAAAATGATTTTCATATTTTTATGTCCCCAAAACGTAAAAAAAACCCCATCTTCAGGCACAGCCCTGCAGCTTGGGCTCAGTCACGCCTCTCTCAGTGACGGAACGAGAGTAAAACCCGTTATCAACTTGAACAGATCAGTTTCCTTTATGGTGGAGTTGTTTTCAGTGTGCTGTGATGTGTATTACAAAAGCCAAAGATATAAATGATCAACTGGAAGCTTGAATTAATTTTTCCTCATGTCTAAATTAGGAGAGTGAGTAATTGCTGCAGTAATCGCAAGCAGAGCCTGTTTATCAATGCCAGTGAATAATTGGCTATTAAACAATAGTGCACTTTGCCTTTGAAAATTCACAACACTCTAACAGGAAGCACACTGCCAGTTTTATATTAGCTTGATGATTGATGAGAGGAGGGGCAGGATTACAAACGCAGTTTGGGGAACAGCTTTCTGACATGTCCCCCCAAAATCATCCCTATGCCTAAAGAGTTATCCTCGCCGCAAGGATAAGCACACAGTGGGCTTAGATTACAGCATCTGAAGTCACAGGGCCAAAATAGCACAAGTCTAATTCTGTAATCAATCACTTTCGATCGCAGGCAGCCAAACACGGCACCTAGAAACCACAGGCAGGAGCTGCCTCTTGTTTTCTGTTTTTGTACGAGTGTCCATCTGCCACCCGGCCATTGCTCTGACCTCACCCTTTGTTCATTGCGGCGTCTGGCCTTGTTATCTTCCTTATGCCTGCCCATTTTCCATGCCAAGCCTATCCTCTTCCCACCATGCTCCTCATCCCTTCCTTTGACAACTCTGGATCGAGTCCCTGTCCTCCTGGCGTACCACCCTCTCCACCCAGCTACACCGACCCCTCACCTCCACCTGCTTTTCAGTGCCACCACTGCGTTTCGTTCCCCTCCTGGCTGTTTCTGAGCTCTGCACGCTCACCCCAGGCACCCACAGCTCCTCCAGCTCTCAGGACCTCACCTGTGCTCTCTTCCTCTTCTGGGCATCTTCCTTTTCTGAGCTTTCTGGATCAGGAGTAGACATGGTGCAAGTGGTTGGGGGTCCCTCCTGTTCCTGCTGCTTCCAAGCCCTTTCTCTTGCCCAGCTTCTCCCCATCCTCCTCCTCCTCCATGCTTGATCCAAAGCTCTTTCTCCTCCTCCCAGATTCCCACGTCCACTCTTGGTGGTCTCAGGTTCTGACATGACAACCCAACCAGTTTCTTACGTTGGCATCTCCATATCCTTGAGCCTTCAATTGATCTGCAGCTCGTTTGACTCTTTCAGTCACTCTGAAATAGAATCATAGAATCATTAAGGTTGGAAAAGATCATCGAGTCCAACCGTCAACCCAACACCACCATGCCCACTAAACCACGTCCCTAAGCGCCACATCTACAAGTCTTTTAAATAGTTCCAGGGATGGTGACTCAACCACTTCCCTGGGCAGCCTGTTCCAAGGCCTGACCACTCTTTCAGTAAAGAAATTTCTCCTAATGTCCAATCTAAACCTCCCTTGGCGCAACTTGAGGCCATTTCCTCTTGTCCTATCGCTTGTTACTTGGGAGAAGAGACCAACCCCCACCTCACTACAACCTCCTTTCAGGTCGTTGTAGAGCACGATGAGGTCTCCCCTCAGCCTCCTCTTTTCCAGGCTAAACACCCCCAGTTCCCTCAGCCGCTCCCCATCAGACTTGTGCTCCAGGCCCTTCACCAGCTTCGTTGCCCTCCTCTGGACACGCTCCAGCACCTCCATGTCCTTCTTGTAGTGAGGGGCCCAAAACTGAACACAGTATTCGAGGTGCGGCCTCACCAGTGCCGAGTACAGGGGCACGATCACCTCCCTGCTCCTGCTGGCCACACTAGTTCTGATACAGGCCAGGATGCCGTTGGCCTTCTTGGCCACCTGAGCACACTGCTGGCTCATGTTCAGCCGCTGTCGACCAGCACCCCCAGGTCCTTTTCCTCTGGGCAGCTTTCCAGCCACTCTTCCCCAAGCTTGTAGCGTTGCCTGGGGTTGTTGTGGCCGAAGTGCAGGACCCGGCAATGGTTCATCTGCTATGTTTTTCACCTAGCACTGCTCTTCCACACCTCTCCACTGTGCAAATTCCCCCTCTGGTGACTGCTCATCCAGATAATTCAATTAGTTTTTCTTTCCTCCCCTGTTTGCAGATCTCTCCTCCCTGTCCTTTTCTGAATTTGAAAATTGCTCATTTGCTTTCAAGCTTCATTTCAGTCCAGTCTAGACTACCATCCCAGAGTCTGGCCTACTGACTTCATTTCACTTTTTTTCCCCTGAATCTATTAACACAGCAGCAAATTCATTCTCTCTACCTCTCCGTACTGTCACCTTCACAACTAAGCAGCTGTAAGATCCAGCTGAATCTGAAGAAGTATCTGCAACTCTGGCTGATGCAACTTCTCACTCCTCAACCACTTTCTTCTCCTGTTCTCCCAAGAAATATGAGCTGGCTGGTTTTCCTTGTCTCTGTGCTAGGGCACTGGTCTATTCTCCCTCCCAACAGCATCTCCATGCCATCTCAAGTTTCCTTCATCCCTTCTAATTCTAATTATCCTCAACCCTTCTCATTTAACCTTCAATTCTTCGATTTCCCCTTTGCTAACATCCTTTAGCATCTCCTTTCTTTTAAATGTACCAAAAAGTCCTTGATTCCCCTCTTCCCCTTCCAGACACCGCTCCATCCTATAGCTCCTGATGTTCCTCCAACAGTTTGTGTCCCTCACATCGTACTGAAACATCTCTGGTCAAGGTCTCTCATATCTTCTTACCAAGATTTCAGTCAGACACTCTTTCCACTATCCTTCTTCATTTACTTTTAGCATGTTGACCACACTCTTCTTGAGATCTTGTTCTCTGGATTCTGCACCCCTCATCCTCTGCCTCCCATCACTCATTCAGCATGTTTGCTAAAGAGCCTTCTTCACCAGCCTTAAGCAGGTCTTGGTCTCTTTTCCCCTACCATTTCATTTCTAGGAAAAAACCCACCCACCAAACAATAGAAAACCCCCAAACTCATCTCCATGTACAAACTCAATGACCACCCCTGCAGAGATACCTCCTGTTTTCAGCTCCAGACTTGTCCCTTCTACCCAAATAATAAGTATTAGTACCTTTCCGTAAGGTCACCTCTTACTTAGATCTACTTTTGACTGAGGTTCTTCCTGGCTAAAGCAAAGCTCCTGCCCATGCCTCCGTATAACCCCCCTTTCCTTCACGACTGACAGCATGACTACGTGTGTCAGTCATCCGCCACCCATCATGGCCTCCGATCTCTCTCCTAATGCCCAGTTTATGAATCCTCTCCTCCAAATGAGGTTTAATTCTCTTGAAGTTTTTCTGCATGGGGTCCTGAGGACTGACAGCTTTTCCCAATGATCCCCTCGGTTGAACTCCCACCGCCTGACATCTTGATTAGACTGCCAGTCTGCTCTTGCTTTGCTCACCGCAATCCAACGCTCTGCAGCAGAGTTCGTTTCCTCACCGGCATTTTGACATACACTCCTCCTTCTGCATCCCCCTTCCGACACCTCCTCTGTGGCATCAAGCGTAAGTCACTCGACTTTGCTTTCAAGGCCCTTCATGACGTACTATCGTTCACTAATAAGAAGCTGCTCTGTGGCTGGTCCACTACAATGGTCTTTATCCCTCACTACCATATCTCCATGGAAATATATGGTCTTTCTTCTTTCTGGGTGCTGAACTCCCACTTAGAGCTCCCTACGAATACTGGCAAAAGCACTTCGCGCTTCACCTACAGCCATACCGACGAGCATGGTTTCCTTTTTACTCTCGTCTTCCACCCTCATCTTCTACCTACATAATAGTGCTTTTTGAGGACGGGACCTTTTTCTTCTGCATTTGCAGATGATACTGCAGAAAGGCAACCTCCGAATGAGTAGGCCTATATCACTGTCAAGAAGCCCTGGCTTGCAAAGCGCAGCGATCTGTGGCAGATGGAATTATCAGTCTTCTCCTATCAAACATACAAATCCTCCCAGGGATCCTTTCAGTCTGTGACCTCTGCTTGGTTCAAGCACAATGCTGACACCTTTCAAATGGCCCTGACTCTCCCGTCCACAAGAAAATAATTTCACAAGAGCATATACTTCTGAGATGTCTGAAGAGTTTGCGTATGCTTACGCACCCGCTGGCCATGGCTCCCAGATCCTTCCCAGGAATACTCCAGCAGAGGCTGAGTTCGTTGGTGTCTTTTTGGGCTTCCCCTTCTGAGGGGCAGCGCAGCAAGCACCCTCACTGACGAGAGCGCTCACTCGAGCCAGAGCGGCGAGCACACGGCTGGAAAGCCATCCCAGCCTGGACCGCAAGTTAAAGGTTGTGTCTGGAAGTCACTCCTAGCTCAGAGGGCACACCAAGTATTTTGCTTATCCGCTGTGACTTGGAGAGTCTTGGACCAACACATGAAGTTTATTAGAAAAATTAGCAGCTTTGGCAGATGGACACTAGAACCAATAATTAAGCTGCTGAGTGTCCTCAGCAGGCCATCAGAGAGGTGACCCCACCGCTAGCTCTGGTCTCAGTGACATCGAGTGGCTGCACAGGAGCTGCGGCAGGAGGGCAGGGCAACGTTGCTAACGCCGCACAAAGAAACTTCAGTTTCCTGATGCCGAGTCCGTTCATCTGGCTTAAGCCGGCAAGCTCTGCTGAAGACAGCGAGGCCAGAACAACCCACGACCACCAAAACCCTGGCCCGGACCCCCCCAAACCACCCCTAGCCCTTGGGGTCTGGTACTGATTTGTGTCCATGTTGCATCTTCTCAACTGTTCAAAGTATTCGCTAGGACTCGATCACGCTGTCTTCTATACCATTAGACCCCCCAACAGTTTACAGTTATATGTTTTGATACCTTTAATTTATTTACTCCACAATTACTGTTTGGAAATGTATAACTGGAGGGCTGTGTGGATCACTCTGAAGACGTTACCAGGACGGTGGTACACAGATGTGCTTCAAGTGTCTGTACAAGCAACCTTCCCCAGAACATGACTTAGCTTAGTCAAGCGTTTTCCATGCACACACTCTTGACAGATCAGTTAATATTGTTTACATAATTTTAAACTAAATATTGAATGGAAGCCTATTTTGCCTTACATCTTGAATAAAATATATCTCTGCATAGGTAGGTAGGGAAAAGTTCCTGGCTTTGCAAGGAGGTAGGAAATTATTGATAAGAGCCCTGATATCTGCAATACAATACCCTTTCCTGGGGTTCACAGAATTCCCCCAAAGCTCTCCTATTAGCAAAGGCTGTTTGAACAAACTTGGCTGGAAAACAAAATCTAGTTTGGTACTTTTTTTTTTTTTACCTGCAGTGCTATTTTAAGACCAATTTTATGGCAATGGCTAAAACGGAAGGGAAAAAAGTTACAATATTTCATAAAGTTTATGTGCCTTTCTCATAACTCTCTCTCACACCATGATATCACCACAGCCTCGTGCATTTCTAGTGACACCTTGACATCAGCCTTGTGAAAATGCATCTCGAATCTTTGAATAGAGGGAAGAAACGGGAAGCTTCCTTTTGGAAAAAGACAGGTTTTGAGTTCTATTGTTTTAACTACAGCTATAATTATAGTGATATTAATCTCATCAATGGTAGTAATAGTGTCAAAATGTCTTCTGCTGATTGTCAGGTTTGTAAATATGTGTTAGTCCAAGGTCAATCTTCATCAGAACAAAAAGTAGACCTGTGTCTTTCTGTGCCTTCCTCCCCATCATTCCACTTTCTCCACCCTCTCTCTCCTTCCTGCCATGAACACGAGCTTGCTTCCCCTGATCTCCACATGATTTCCTCATGCTATTTGTTACCCCTTCCCATACACGATTTTGTGACTCCGCCCTGCAGGCATTCAGGGAATAGACAACACCCTTGTTGTCCACGCTGCCGCTCCCCACCCAGCCCCACATGCTATCTGCTTTGCACATCGCCCCGCTCACCGTCAGTCTGTCCCACAGAGAGCTCACCTTACTTTGCAGTGGCCGGTGTCAAGCACAGCTCCGCTTCATCCTCCTCCTCACTCACTGCCCCGGTGCTGTGAGCCACTGCCAGAGTGCAGCATATTCCGAGGCAAATCACTGGTTTTGTCACCAAAAGATACACCAGCAGGACTCCTACATTCAACACCAGCTGGCCACGGCTAACAAAGACGCATGTTTGACACCCGGTTTTGCAACCCAGCTCTCTCCCCGCCATGCACGCTATTGCTACTCCATCTCTCTGTAGACTGGGGGAGAATCTGGTAGCTTTGGAAATACCTGCTTTTAACAGCATCTGTAGCTCTCTGGTTCTTACACTGCCTGGAAGACGGTGTCATATTTGCTGGATCAGATCCATGGTGTTTAAGACCTATCTTTGGCAACAAATAATCTGCTTTGACAGTTCATGTTTTCACCTCTGTGTCCATTAATAAATGCATAAAGGAAATGTCAGATCTTTTTTTTTTTTTTTTTAAAAAAAAAAGGCAAACCCAGTATTTGCTTAAGTGCATGTTGTGATAACTGAGGAATATTATTTTTTGCAAATGCAAGATATTTCCAAGTGTGTTTGTAGAGTAACTTCTTATGAGGTGGAATCAGAAAAGTCTCCTGAAGAAACTGTGCAGGAAAAAAAAAAGAAAAAAAAGCCTGGATGAGCAGCATCCCTGTGAACAAATAGCTGTGTTTATACCTGTCAGGGGACAAGAGGTAAAAAGAGAAAAAAAAATGAGCCATTGTAGAACTGGAGGGCTCTGTGTGATGTGCAACGAGCACCTGATGACACTTGCACATCGCTTGCGGCAATAGGAGATGCAGACCAGTGGGATTCACGTCCTTGGCTCAAGATGACTGACAAAGAGAGGCCTGTTTCTCTCATTCTGCTATTGATGTTAAGGATTACTGAGCGCGCAATTTACTTCATGTATATTAATCATTAGCTCCTTCCCTGGTATGTGCAGCAAATGCAGGGTCCAAACTCCAGGCAGGCGAGATGGTACCCAGCGGGGCACAAGCTGCAGCCGTAGGCAGGGTTAAGCCCATCACGTTTTGGAATGCAGCCCCAACACCGGGGTGTGCACGTACGTGCCTACAGCAGCGTGGGAAACCACTCGGAGTGCAGCGACAGCGAGTTACCTACTCCTCGAGATGGCACAGAAAACAGATCAAGGCATTTTCAAAACAGCACATGAACAGCCTCCAAGTTCTCCTGCCCGGGGTTCTTTAACGCTCAATAAAATTGATGATCATTCACATAGGGAGACTTTCTCAACTCTGAGACCCAAAACCTACAAGTTTGCCCCACAAACAGGGCTGGATGGAGTTCACCAGTTCAGGCTTAGAGCAGCTTCATCAACCCATTGCTTTAGTTTTAACGTAAAGTATTCCTTCATCTGTACTTAGATTAAAAAGTCTGAGGAAACCCAAACCCAGAGAAACCCTGGACTCACAGACCTGTTTTCAGGAGCTCCTCAGGCTGTGTCCAGCTCCAAAAGCCAAGGGATGCGTTAGAGGCTACAGCGGAGGAATGCCTGCCTGGGTATCGCACACAGGCACAGCTCTGCACCAGGTTGGCATAAAATAGCTGCATCTCCCAAGTCACTGAACAGCCAGTAGACTCTTAAATCACAGAGCAACTCTTTCCTTACCCCAGATCTTCTACTGGCTTCTGGTCATCCATCTCCTCACCGAGCTCCTACAACACTCTGAGCCCCGCAGTTACTAACTAGATGAAGCTGCAGGTAATTAGGTCCCAGGTACCTGTGCTTGCCTAAACTACTTTTGCCCACCGGTTTGCATTAACTGCTGAGGCCACCGTCTGCCTGGCTTGGATGGGCCCCACCTGGAGCACACCTCGGTGGGACCTGGGGATCTCAGCTTCCCTCTGAAAGGGTGCGAACCTCCTCCGGGTTTCTCAGGCCGCTGTCCTGAGCTTGCCGGACACCTGTTTACATCACCAAGTCGACGGATCACAAGGCGATCGATCACAGCAAGGCACGTGTCACCTTTATATGGCCACAAGTGTTCAAAACCAGACAGGACTTACTCGGGAAACCCGCCCCGGTCCGGCGGCGCGGCCAGCCCGGCCAGGCAGGGAAGGCGGCTCTCGCCCTTCCTGAGCTCCGACCTGCCGCAGCTCCTTACGTCATCTACTCCTCGCAGAGAGAAACTCTGCGGCAGGCTATTTATTGCTCGTTTTGCAGTCCCATGAATACATCTGTAAACTGAGAAGTTACTGTGGTTGCTGATGATAGGATATATTGCGGGAGTGGGCCAAGAAGAGCCCAGGAAATGAACTGGCTTTGCGAATGTTATTTATTTATTTATTGTATTTTTTAAAAACCCTTTTAGGAGGTAGGAGAGTCTTAATACAGGAGTGTTGGTATATTAACCTCACATTTTTGCCACTGAAAGGACTCTAGTTTGACTTCTACAGGAGATGTTTTGACAACAAAACAGTGCAGCTATGATTAGCCTGATAAAAGGGAGCCAGAGTTGGAGTATTGATGGTATGTGCATCCAGGATCTAGTTACAAAATGGGCTTTTAACCACATTCTCCCTTGTGAATTCATGTTATCAGAGGCCATCTTAAAAAAAAAAAAAAAAAAGACAGCCAAACTTTCTTTTTCATTTTACGGGTATGTTTCTTGTATTTCTTCATGTTTATGAAAAATGAGACATTAATAACCTTGACCAGAACCACACACTGAGCAGACAGGCGTTGTGCAAACTTCCTTTCTTAGCTTCACTAACCCATGTCAGTGCGGAGACCAGGAGCAGCAGCGAATCTTTTTAACTAGAGGGAACTACTGGATCCAGTTGTGGTTTTGTGAGGGAGTCCAGAAGGATTGTATCGAGACCAACGGACTTTTCAAGCTTCTTTTTTTGATCTAATTTATTTTGAGAATACATTTTCAGAGCTGATTAGCCAGTGTACTAAATCATTGCACTGCCTAACCCCAAAAAGCAACCCTGACAAACAATTAACAATAGAAACACCATTGTGGCAACAAGTGATGGATGGCTCAAGGGTGTAGCTTGGGCCTAGTCTTTGTTCAGAAGAAAGTTGCTGCTGCTAAATAAAGAAATGGGTAGTAAAAGGTGAGAGCGAACAGATCATATCTGGAATAAAACTACTCGCTCTGCTTGAGGGTATGTTTCCTCATAGCAGCGAGCATCTCAGGAGAGACAGGCGAGCCCCATGGCTCAGGGCAGTCAGAAACGGCCACGCACCAACCCTCTTCTGCCACCGCCTGGGATGAAACAGTCTCTCGAGGTTTCTCCTCTTCCACCGTGGGTGAAATACAGTGTCTGCTTGCCTGCGGGCTGGGCGGTGAGGTGGGGTGACTGCTCTGTCCCAGGATATACATTCAAGACGTGTGCACAGGACCTGTAATCGCGGGTCTGCAGAGACCCTCCGCCTCACTGTGCCCTCCCTCGTTCCTCGGAGCTGCGTCGTGAATGCCCGGCTGGGCATCCCGGTCTGTCTGCCAGCCCCCGGCAAGCGCCGCATCCCGGTCCGGCCAGGCTGCCCCAGGTCTGCTGGAAGGGCTGGAAGGGGCTGCCGATCACCCACTGGGGTGCGTTCCCCAGAAGCAGGGTGAGCCCGGCTCTCCCAGCTGCCTCGGGCTCTCTCCCGTAGAGTCAAACGAAGGTGTTTGGAACAGGCCTGCCGCTTCCCCGGGATGCAGACAACTGCGCTCCGTGGAGTGGCAAAAGCTGCCTCGTAAGCTCCTGCAAAGAGACCGCAAGGTTCTTCCAAGTGAAGAATCCAGAGAGCTGGATTTTCACCTGCAGACATCTTCTTATGAACCAGGCGCGCTGGGATTTCTTTTTAACCCTTTTGACAACACGGTTTCAAGTTCATTTCTATTGCCACAGGCAATTTCCTGATTCCTACTTTTCTGTCATTAATTTCTAATCACTGTTCCAAGTTTTGTGTTAATTTACCAATTTGCCTATAACTTGTTGCTGTACTCTGTTAAGAGAAATAGGATAATTTATCATAATGCCTCGTATTGATTTTATTATGGAGAGATTAGAAAATAATAAAGATATAGTGTAAAAAAGGAAACTGGATATACCTGCACTGTAAAACAGGTGGGAGGTAAAGATTAGTTACTATAGACCACTGGAAAGACCACATGGTTGGAAGGACCATTTAAGGTGTGCAACATTTTAAACAGTGATTAAAATGTTTGAGAAACTTTGCCAAACAAGACAAACTACCCTTCTGTAATCTGCACAGGAATGTTATTTTATGTATGCTTCATGTGCGCACGCACACATGCACACATATATCTAGGTCACAATTTTTTTAGGAACAGAGTAAGAGAAAGTCATTGATTAGTCCAGTAAATTATTTATCTTCATTTTCTGAGGAGGCTTTGCCGTTTTCCGCTCTTACTGAACCTTAAGACAACAATTTGCTCAGCCATGACCTATCCCATACCCCTGTGCTGTGTTAAACAGCAGAATTACTGAGGTTGAATTAGACAAAACATATCTAGCTTCAGCATCAGAAATACAAAAAAAAGCAAAAAATAAAGCCTAAAGAGCTCCTGGACTGTGTTTTACATGCCAGATCATAGCGGGGAATATGGACTGAAACTCTGAAGCAAATTTAAAATGACCTCCCAGCTGTTTTAGTGTTTAGAGGTTTGCTTTGGGGGTAGATTTGTTCTTTGGAAAGCGGGTTTAGTTTCAGGATGAGACTCCGGAGACTGTTTGTGCCCATTTCTGCTCAAGGAGAATTTGAACCAACGTGACCAATTGTACTAAGAGCAACAAAAAAAGCAACAAACGCCACTTCCACCGCATGTCCCTGAGTCCTCTTCAGCAGCAGCTCTAGTGCTCACCTGCAGTATTTTGGTGGTTGTTTTGGATTGCCCTAGCCCTTAGGAGCCCAAGTGGTGGATCAGGACGTCGTTGTACGGAGGTATATAGGGAGCAAAAAATAAAAACCTTCATTCACAAATCCGCACAGACAAAATACACGCTTTGGTGGCTGGCTGCAATGATGGGAATGTTCTGACACTTGGGAATCTTCTGCCTGATGTGCAAAGGGGACAGTGCACTGAGCACATCCACTTTTCCTTACAGAACCGATAAAACTTATGTTATACTGCTGCTTCATGCAGGACCATCCCACCTTGCCTAAACCACTGGCCTATGTACCTCACAAGAGCTAGGCAAACACCTCTGTATGTTTTTGCTGCAGGAGTGCGTTGTGTGCAGGGTACGCCAAAATCCTCTGCCCCCCTTGCTTCCCCACACAGGCAGCCGGCAGCGGTGCCGGTGCACGGCGCGGGGCGCCTGTCCCCGCACAGTGCCTGGGCTCGCTAGCATCAACACGATACGTTCCTTGCTGATCTAAGGAGGTGATAGACAAATGCAAATTGGAATAACGCCTTTATGTCTATCTCTTAACGGCACTTTCCTTTTCTGGGGGTTTCCCTCTCCCCCGAAGAGGATATGCCCTAAGCCTTGGATTTACTGCTCGTGAACATACGCTGCCGCGTATTCACGCGTGTAGGTTGTGCGCTGTGGCCCACCGGCTTGTGCCCGGCGCCACCGGCTTGTGCCCGGCGCTGGGCGCTCCAGGGCTGCTTCACCCCGCCGGAGGCAGCAGCAGACCCGGGGCCGCCGCTCCCGCCGCCCCGAGCGCCCTGCGGGTGCCGGGGCTGCCGCGCTGCGGCCCCCGCCGCGCCCGCCAGGTGGCGCCGTGACAAAGAGCGTGCGGCCGGCGGCGGGGCGGCCGGCGCGCGGGCTGGGGGCGCCGCTGGGCCCCGCCGGGCCCCGGTTCCGCCCCGCGATCCGCTCGGCGCCAGGGCCGGCCGCTGGCTCCGGCTGCCCGCGGGGAGGACGGCCCGGCCCGCGGGCAGAGGCTGCCGGGCGTAAAGGTGATGTGAAAGCCTCTGCCGCACCGGGGAGCGGTGGAGGGGGGCGGGGGGAGCCCCCCCCTGCCCCGGGCAGGGACGGACCTGCAGGACCGCCCTCCGCCCCGCTCGGACCCCGCTTCTGGAGCGGGCCGGAGGAGCGGCGGGGCCGTGCGGGCGCACCGGCGGGGTCGGGCCGCCGCTCCGCTCCGCTCCGCGCCGCTCGCTGCCCCGCGAGAGGGGCTTCAGACCGGCGTCCTGGGACGGGTCCCGAGGGCCTCTCACCGCTGTTTTGTTTTCAGAAAAACACCATCAGCAGAACAATTCCCGCACCACACCCCTGTTATCATTTAGGTAACCTCCCTGTTTGAAATATTTTAAGTGGATAATAAAATAGTCACCATATCCGTGTAAATTCCCGCAACGAGGAGCCGGGATACTCCTCTCGGCCGGGCCGGCCCCCCCGCGGTAGGGAGGTGGCTCTGCGGAGCGCCCCGGCAGCCGCAGCCGCCTGCCTCCCCCGGGGGGTCGGACCCGGCGCGGCCGAGTCCCACAGACACCTGATGTGAGCCCACTGCCACGCAGGGCCCGGCGGGACACCCGGCTGCCAGCGGCTGAGCGTCCCTGCCTTTGTCACTGGAAGGATCAATGGAAAAATAAGTGGCGAGGGCACTGCAGGTACAGGCGCGGTGTCTGGGCAAGGCAGGGCGGGGGGCTGGCGTCTGGGGGCGGCCGCCCCTCCGCACCTGCCGGTACCACCCGCCCGCTGCCGGCCGCCCCGCCGGGGATGCTGCGGGCTGCCCGGGGCTCGCCCCGCCGCGCCGGTTCATCTCGGCTGGGAAACCGGGAGGGAGAGTAGCAGCACGTTACACGCGGGGAGGCAGAGCGAGGGGAGGAGCGTCGGGGCCGGGGCAAACGCATAAAACCAGCCCCAGGTGCTCGGCAGCCCCGGCGAACGGGCGGCTATCGCGGAGTAAAAACTTCAGCCCCCCTGCCCGGTGCCGGCCGGCGCGGAGCAGCGCGGGGAGCGGGCCGAGCGCGGCGGCCCCATGCCGCCCGGCGGGCCGGGGCCAGCCCCGGGGGCACCCCCCGGTGACACCCCCCGGAGCCCCTGCCGCTTTCCCCCGGGCCGTGCCCGCAGGAGGAGCCGCGCTCTCCGCCCGAGGAGGATCGCTGCGAGCCTCCTTGCAGGCAGGTGATCTGTCTGCCATTTCTCGTTACCCTTCTTCCCACCTCCCCCGCCTTTCTTCCCCCCCGGCTGGACAACTCCCTCCTTTGGAGAACACGCCCAAGTAGCTGAAGAAGAGAGAAAGGGAGGAAAAAGAAAAAAAAAAAAGGGGGGGGGGGAGCGAGGGAGACAGTTAACATTGAACCTGGGGGGAGCGCCCGGAGCCGCCGGCGCTCAGGAGGATCCCGCAGCCCATACGTTGCCAGCAATAAAGCGCTACGTGTGACAGGCATACAAATCCGGGATAGAGGGAAAAGAGAGCGAGAGGGGCAGCGGCAGGCGGACGGCCGGAGCGGAGAGCCCCGGGAGAGGGCCATGGTGAGCGCCCGCGGGGGCTCGCCAGCGCGCAGCGGCGGGCGGTGCGGGGCGGTGCGGGGGCTGCCGCTCTCGGCCGCGCTGCCCTGACCCGCACCGCACCGCCAGGAACGGCCCCGGGCCGGGAGCGCGGCAGGCATCGTTTCGCATGTTGGTCTGAGACACGGCAAGCAAGGAATATGAACAGGAAAACAAGGCGCTGGATCTTCCACATCTTCCTGAGCCTGGGGATCGTGTACATCAAGATCGGGTAAGTAACTTTTTTTTTTCCTTTCTTTTATAACAATTGCGCTCTCTCTCGCTCCCAGCCTAACCTGCCCGGACCTGTTACTATTTAACTCGGGAAGTCTCACACACACACAAAAAAAGATGACGGTGGTGATCACGATTATTTCCTAAAAGACAGGTAGAGCCCCCACGCCTCTGAGCGACCCTCGGGGGCGCAGCCTACAGCGGGGCGAGGTGGCGGCCCCGGCGTGTGCGGAGCCGCGAGGGGCCGGGGGGCGGCCCCTGCCGCGGGGGGGTCCCGGGGGAAGCCCCCGGGGCAACCGGCCCTTCTCCGCCCCGGCCTGCAGTCCCCGGCGCGGGGTGCCGCGGTCGCTCTCGCCCCCGCCCGGCTCCCGCAGCTACCTGCTGGCTCCCGCAGCTACCTGCCGCCGCCCGCAGCTCGGGGCGGGCCTCCGCGTCCCCGCACGGAAAGCCGCCCGCCGCCGCCCACACCGAGAGGGGAAGAGGGAGGGGGACGGCTCTCCGCTCCCGCAGCATCCCCGGCCCGGCCCGAGCCGCCGCGGCGGGCGCTGCCTGTCCAGGTGCGCCCGGCTGCGGGGGGAGGCCCGGGGCTAGAGAGCGTGGGTTATCCCCCTTTCCTCCCTCCCTTCTTCCCTCTCTCCCTCCCTCCCTCCCTCTAACTGTTCAACAGGAGAGGGAAAACCCTCCCAGCCCGTTGCCTGTGCGTGGCCCGGGCACGCAACGCCGCTGCATGCGCTTTAATTTACGAATGAGGAAGTTGGGTCCCGTTTTGGCAGGAGCCCACGTGCTGCTTATCTCTGCTTTGGCTGTGGAGAGAGGGAGAGGGAGAGGGAAGCGACAGGGGGAAAAGGCGGGTGCTTTCCAGGGGCACCTGCCAAAGCTGGGTCCTGCAGCGCGGGAAGGCGGCGGGGTGCTGCGTCCGCCTCTGGGTGAGCCTCCCCTCAGCCGCCCCTGGTGTCTTGTCGTTGCAGGGGTTTTTCCTCTGTGGTGGCCCTGGGAGCCAGCATCATCTGTAACAAGATCCCGGGTCTCGCCCCCCGGCAGCGGGCGATCTGCCAGAGCAGGCCCGACGCTATTATCGTCATCGGGGAAGGGTCCCAGATGGGCATCAACGAGTGCCAGTTCCAGTTTCGCAACGGGCGCTGGAACTGCTCTGCCCTGGGAGAGAGGACCGTCTTCGGGAAGGAGCTGAAAGTGGGTACGTTGCCTCTCTGCTCGCTACTGGCCGGCTCCCACCCGCACGGCACCAAAAGGGGGGCACACGGGGAGTGTCATGGGGCACGGCTGTTGGCGTTGGGGAAGACCGGCTAGGTCACACAGCTTGTGCCAGCCAGGGCAGGACCGTCGCCTTGAGCGTGTTCACAGGGACGCTGTGGCTGTCCTTACCAACGTGACGGGCATCTGTGCTTCCTCCTAGCAGGGTACCTGCCGTGGCCAATGCTGCGGTTCAGGAAAGCACTTCCACCACACTATTTCACTGTCCTGCTCTCACAAATCCTTTCTGAAAGATTTTCCAGTTGTGTGCACGGGACAGCAGCCTTATTCATGTACTTAAGGATGAGAAAAAGGTGTTTGGTTTTGGTTAAAGGCAGTTGTTAGAGACCGAATGCTGAGCGGGGTTAGAATTACACTTCTGGGGTGCAGGCATCTCACCAGTGATACTGGCTTGATGTTTCTAACTGTTGGGACTAAGGTCCAGCAATCAGTCTCTTATATTAGAAGAGATTTCCACCACATAAAATAGTTGTTCTATAGCAACTATACCTAATGCCCTCTCTCCCACCAGAAAGAACAGGTGTGTTCTGGTTTGAGGTGTCAGGGCATTTACAAAAACTGTTCCAATCAACAGGCAGAAGATCCCATTTCCAGTTTCCTTTTTTTTGGTTTTTTTTTTTGCAACAGTACAAAATACTTTGAAATTCTTAACTAAAACAGCAGTAATAATGACAAACACCTGAGGAAACAGAGCTGAGGTTAAAACTCTCTTACCTTTGTACTGCAAAACACATAGCAGTGGAGCTTACTCAATGTTTGTTGATTCCAAGCACCTAAAATACAAAGAGCAAGGAAAAGTCTTTTCCAAATACAGGTATAGCCATTTTTAGAGCCATCAGTGAGAGCTAGTCACTCACAGTACGGCATTCCACATCCAGAAGTTGGAAGATGGGATCTGTGGTTTCCAGCCTCGAGGTCTTTCTTCCTCCTCCCCATCTAAAATGTAGGTGCAAAAAAACAGATAATCAGTCAAACAACACTTAGCGTGATATAAACCACGGATGTTTCATGAGAATAGAAGAAGTGACTGAGGACAGAAGCTAGAAGAGCCCGAGCAGTCCTACAGCAGCTGTGCCTGGCTTCTAGCTTACTGGGAAACCCTCGGGACTGGACTGGCTCCAGGCACTGTTTAGTCCATATGGCCAAATGGCAGGATATGGCCCTAGGACCTCGTTCCTTGCATTCCCATGAAATGCAGAGATACAGCATTGCCACTCTGCTCTGGAACTCCCTGGAATCGCCTGGCGTTAACTAAACACGTATTTTATCACATGTGTGCACGCTGATATGTGTATTTTCCAAAACTTAGAGATATTTAAGGAAAGAACAGAAAGAGAACAAGACGACTAAATTTGAAAGCCCTGTGTGAGTTACCGATCTTTCAACACCTTTGATAACCAAACAGAGTGAGTCAAGTAGGGAATGTAAAAACCACCCTGCACGACATTGTGAAACATCTGAAAATGGACCATTTATTCAGATTAGCTCATTGTTTCTATTCCTTGAGCTGAGCTGTTCCTGTCAGTGATCCATGCAAGTGTTTGCCACTTATGTCAGTGAAGAGTCCATTTGGATGGCTGACAGGTTTGGGCTCATTTAGTCTAAGAGTAACATCTCCTTAAACAGAAAATGTGAGAAGGATTTCTTCTTCTCCAACAAATCATAAAACTGCCGAGTTATTGTGGTCTATTGTATAAACATGCACTCAGTTCCTTCCCCCCCCCCAAATTGAATTATTTAGCTAGCGGGTTATATTTAGGTCCTTTTAAAGAAAGTCAATATTAAAGGAAGTAGACTTTGATCTGTCTTTGAGGTGATAACTCTTAATATGTTCTATCTATCCATTACGAGGCTAAGATGGATAGGGCAAATCCATCGTTGGTTTCGGAACACAGTCAAGTGTTGAATGGCATCCAAAGTATAAAACTCATTTAAAGAACAACCCAAAACTTCAAATTTAACCAGATTATATATTTACATTTGAAAATAAACTTTGATAAAAATCACACAGGTTTGAAAACTGCAATGGTGAATTTTACTTGCACACAAGACATGCATGGTGTCTCAAGGATAAAAATACTCAGACCCTCAAACACCATGAAATATTATAACGTAACCACTCCTGCTCAGGTTGTCTCCTTGTTCTTCTGCTTCTTGCCTATCAGCACGTACAGAAACCTAGAATATCTGACACAGCTCATCTTTCTATGGCTATAAGGAAAAAGCATCTCCTTCCTACATTTCTCTCTCTTTCCCTAAGATCTGTGTGTTGGGGTGTGCTCTAGGTTACTATTCAAAGAAGTAAAGGCTGATATTTCGCTCTGGTTAAAAAGGGTAAAACCTATGTGCCATAAAGCCGTAAGTCAAATTCAGTGCCCACAAACAGGAGGAGATCAGGCCTGTGTGCTCTACCCTAAACAGCAAAGAGAGAGAGAGACGTGCGACTTGAAGGACCGTATACCCTATAGGATGTATTTTAAGGTTACTGTGCACAAGAACAATCCAGGTTAACGTTAGGGCAAAGGTGTTGTACCCTTGTAGCTTTTGTAATTAGCAGCAGCAGCTCTAGATTCTCAGTCCTTTGACACGGTGTGTATTACAAAATACTATTCAAACAGCAACTAATACATTAGTGCCTTTTATAGCATTCAAAGACTGATTATATTTCTCGGCCAATTGCATCCTTAAAGTTATTACCTCGGAAGTACACGGGGCACCTTTGTCTTGCCACTTGCAATCAAGTCAGTGGGCCACGCATGACCTCATTCTGCGTTCTCTATTAGCGGGCTTTGCGCTGCCTCTGGAGTGGCACTGATGTGCTTGCTCTATGATTAGGATATGACTTCAGAATGACAATAATGTGGCTCGCCTTGCCACTGCACTGCCGAACGCCTGCAACGAGCAAAGTCTAATATCAATTTGGGAGGATGTGCTTAAGTAACTCTTATGTTAATAGGATTTGCCTGTGTTAGTCCATACAAATAAGTTCCCTTGGATACCACAGATTCTTGTGAACTATTTCCCAACCCATGATTTTGATGGCACCCCAAGCTAAATCTCTTCAAAACCAGCTTTCATTACATTCACCTTTACTGGGTAATCTGTTTTATGAATGCTATGCAAATGTACCCAATTTATTTAAATTCTCTTGTTGACACTGCAGGGTGATTCAGGAGGCCTAAGTCCTCCTCGTGGCTCTACCGTTGTGTGGCTGTGGGACGCTGGCACTCTCCTCCTCTGTGTTTCTCTTTTCCTATTTTTAAAATGACAACAGGGATACTAGCCTTGGCGACGCACTTCGAAATCTGTAGAAGGAAAGCATCAAACAAAATTTTCCTGTTCCAATCTGTGGTATCTGCATTTTAACAAATTCACATATAATCCGTCTTCCAGTGCTAATTTAGTTGTAGAGTTATAGTTAGCAACCACTTAAATTCACCCATGCTTCATATGGCGTATTTGTGATCAGACTTGAGTTTCCAGCTCGTTATAGCATGCTTCCAACCAGCACACAGCATATACGCTCCGTTTCGTGTGTCGTTTTATCTAGTCTGTCCTTCAAAACAGAGATTCTTCCCTACTGACATACTGTGGATATCTTATCGAGACAGCTGGTGACAATAGTGCCAATAACATGAAAAGAAATAACAGAGCAGAAGTGACATCAGTTTACTCCAGCTGAGGACTTGGTCCAATTACGACAGGAAATGATAAAAGTCGCAATCAAGATCAACACAAGGATTTTTTTCTGGACAATTCTGTAGACACCTTATTAATAATGTAAAGTCACAAAGAGAATTTTTAAAATAACCATGGAGATGACGCAGCGCTGCAATTATGGACACTTTTAAAAACAAACATACTTGTTACACTGGTCAGCAGTTCTGTTCCCAATCAAAAACAAGGTTTTAAAGCAGGATAGGCCAAAAAACTCCTGCCCACCTCTCTTTGAGTGAAACGTGGTTCAAGCCTAAACATCTGAGCAACCAGGGATGCCGTTGATAGAATCTGAAAGTCGGATTTGGGCTCTGGTGGATCACAGCAAGAGCAGGTGCTATGGCCAGGGCCTTTCGTCAGGTGTCCGGGTCCCATTTTGCAGTGTGCGACCTTGTGAAGAGGTAACCTTGTCAACGGTAACTTCGCTGTTTGTGATAATCACAGGCCAAGGAGTAACTATCTCAGATAATTGCCTTAGGATGTGCATACCTTTGATGGTATCTAGAGGACAGCACCGTATCGGCATCATAGGGCAAAACCACAAAACTCTGTCCTTTTGTCATAACTGAGCAGCACTGCCACTATTAAATGAGACTTCCCAAGTAAAAATAATACAAACTGTTTGACTGCATCTCTACAAAGTGACACAGCAAAGTGGAAACTCGTTTCAGTGCAGATCTATGAAAAGAAAGGCACTACAGCCTTGGGGAAGCTGTCACGGACCCTGCATGGGAGAGGATGGAGGGAATCAGCCGAGGGCTGTAAAGACACGCGGTGGTCCCTGAAGAACATTACAGCAAAACTGGTTTCAACCAAGTTTTCATCCTGGTCTTACTAAAATCCACCAATTCCTTGGGTTTTTTTATACTGAAAAATGTTTCAGTAATCACGCTGATACCTTCACCCACCTGACATTACTCATGTGAATAAGGAAAGCTGAAATCAAAACAAGAATCCACATGGACAAACTGGTCTTAAAACTTTTGAGCGTAGCAGGACAAGTCAGCACGTATGTACGTTGTGCACAATGCCCTTGGCTCAGGGATCATTACAGATGTACCCAAATGTACCTGTTAAAACAGCAGAGGCTGTTAGCTTTCCTTTATACAGTACACTGTTAGCTCTACGCTGCTCACTGGACTGAATTTAGCAGTGATTTATTTTCCATATTTTAAAATAAACTTTTCTTCTTTAGCTTCAACAACGTAAAGGAAGAGGGGACATTCCCACTCTTCCCTATTGAAACAAATGACAGCTATCCTACAAGCCAAACTCTTAACTGGCTTGTTCAGTGACTATCGGGAACTCACTCTTCCGCTAGCATGCAAAAGAGAACAAGATCTCGCTCATTGTCCTATCTGGTCTGGTAGAGTTAAAAGAAAAGTAATGGAGTAAAACGTCATTTTGTCACTGTGTTAAAGACAAACACTTTCTGAAAACATCCCGGTACAGGTGTGTTCAAGAAAGGATTTCATCTTCAATCATTTTCTAGAGCTTTTTGATTTTAAATACTGGTGTAGTCTCTTGTGTCAGGTTTTAAAGTCTGATTCTTCAAATTACAAAATAAGAGACCAAGTAAACAATCACTGGTAGATCATAATGGAAATGCTGGCTGTTTTTATATTGCGTGGAAGATTACCTGCACAAGCCTGTGGGAAACTAGGTTCTAAGTGCTGCTGCACTATTCAGTGTGGTCAATATTTAGAAGAAAGGTTGATAAATACTGTTTTCTGAACCAGGGGTGTTATGAAACCCCTGAGATATACAGAAAAGATATATTGTTGTAATTAACAGGAGTCTTGCTATCTACTCAAGCAGGGTCAGGATGTGCATCTGTGCTAAGTTTCCAGTCCTTACAACCAGTTTTTAATGTCAGTATCTTGCATGAGAACAGTTATTTGCAGGCAAAAGAGAGGCCAGGCTGAAATATGGCCTGAACATCCAAACCCTAGCATGCTGCTTTATGCCAAAAAGTCAATCTTTCTCACAGGGACTGTCACAGTAAGATAAAACATTGCCCCAAGGTCACTGCAGTTGGAATTCCCATCAGAAGGTTTTCATACCTGCCTTCAGATGTGTCTTGTGAGTACATGTTTCAGAGAAACAAAAAGATTACATTTCATCAGAAAGGTAGAAGAGCTATTCCTGTCGCAGGGTCAGTACCTGGGGTTTTCTAAAGTCAGGCAGCGGTGTGGAGGGATCAGAGCCGTCTGAAGAGGGGAAACTGTTGCTTGAACTCCAAAATACGGGCTGTGATTTTTGTAATGTGCGTGGCTTGAGTAATAACTTTATAAGTTTAAAGAGGGTATTTTCAAAAATAGTCACTGTACCTGGAGTGTTTCCTCTCCAAGAATTTCATGTGTTGATGAAACAAACTTTAGCTTGTGAAAGTGGGCAGTGACTAAATCCCCCAAAGTCTCAGATGCCTCTTAGAGCAACTCTACTTATTTTATTTATTGGTACTAATCTTTGCAAAGAACATGCTGCCGATTTATAGGGAACTGTCATTTTCATTTCAGGTCAGTACAATATTTTAAGGCACCAAACCCCTCAAAACTTTGAACCATTACAGAAGGGGGGAAGAAAAATAGGAGGGGGATACTTCAATGATTTTTTTAAGCTACCATTTTTATTAATCACACATGCTAGGTTAAAGAAAGATAAAAATAAAAAACCCTGCAAGACCATACATAGTCTACCAAGAAAGGAGGAGGCACACCCCAAAGTAGGCAGAGGATGAGTTCTGTTCTTCGTTTTCCTAGCTATGAGTTATGACCTCTATAGAGAGATGTGAATTAATGTTAGCTATGGCACATAATTGGCAAGGTACGTTGTATTTTCCATCTTTATATTTTCACAGTCATATTTCAGCTCGTGTCACTGCAGATAACTCCCTCTCTGACCCTTTGGCTTTAAATAGCAGAAAATACAACCCATGTTTTCCAGTGAGATAAATAGAAATTTGTCTTTTTTATTTCACAGCTTAGTCAATTTATGAGGGGGACTGATAGGGCGGGCCAAGCTATTTAGGAACATACTTCGATCCTGAGAGGTGAACTGCTGAGCACCTACCTGCGAGTAAATCCACTCTGCATCTTGGGGGCTTAGGTCCTGTTTCCCATGCAACACCAAGTTATTGTGCTTCTTTTTAAAACTAAGTTCTCATTTCTAGTCAGTATGAATGAAGCTTTTTTACAAACTGTTCAAATTTTAAGATTAAACTTAAAAAAAAAAAGTTAGCTAAATTAAAACCAGAATGCAGACCACTCTTCGCAGCTGCTACGCAGGCAGACCACTTGCTGATCTGCCAAAGCCCAGTCCCACAAACATTTATACACACGAGCAAAGATATGCATGTGAGTGTTAGCAGGATTAGTGCTCCAAGGTATGCATGAGTTGTATATAAGTATACTCAGCGTTAGGAGAGCCACCCGTGCTGGTAATATTTATGTTTTCACTTACTTGTGGTAATCTTAGTGCTTCCCCTTATGACATCTGACACACAACAGTGGTGGTGGTTGACTGTGCAGAGCTCAGAGACAGTTAAAGACAGCTTGGGATTGTCACGTGCTGCCCGGTGAAGGGTCTAAAAAGAGGACTCCAGTGCTTTGGAGGACGATTTGCAT
Organism: Calonectris borealis; assembly: GCF_964195595.1. NCBI lineage: Eukaryota > Metazoa > Chordata > Aves > Procellariiformes > Procellariidae > Calonectris > Calonectris borealis. The sequence goes on along the minus strand of NC_134321.1, from coordinate 23,800,875 downwards.
CGGAAGAGTGGAGCTGCAGAACTATTGGAAGCCATGGATGCTAAGCTATCTGCCACCAAAGCAAATGGAGCTGCAACACACCGCATACCTTATTTAAGTCCAGAAAAAAACAGGAAGAGCAGGGGGACATTTATGTCTGACACATGAAGAAAAGCCTCTGTGTTCATACAGCACTTGAAGAATTGTGTAGGCTGAGGACAGCCCCAGGTCTGGATGGGGGGAGCAGAGCCATACGTGGATGCCCACACCCCACTTCCAGGTCGAGCGCTGAGGGTCAGGCACAGGGGGTGCCTCCCCGCTCCCCACCAGCCCCAGCACATCCACACGGAGCTTGAACATCGCTTACGGGAACACAGCGGTTATACCTGGAAATGCTGCCGTGGTCAGAAATCCCTATTAGATCACCGGCCTTGTAAATGACCAGAGCAACCTCTGAAAGACCACTAGATCCTTTTCTGAACTTTCTAATGCTTGGAGTTCAGCTCCGGTGCGTGTTTAGCCTCTGCTTATTCTAGACAACAAGAATGTGTCATTCGGGAGCTGAAAGGACGGCTTACAATTCTTGTGCGCATATAGCCAACTCTCCACCTTTCTCCACAGCTCCCGTAGGTCTCAGGCAGCCGTCATGCTTTCTTTTGCCAGTTTACTCACCACAAGTGGTTTTGTGTGCACCCTTGCATGTCACTGGTTGGAAAAGCCTCCACAAAAACCCCTTAAGTTGACCCAGCATCTGGGATCACAATTTGCACCAATCCTCCACAAAGATCAACTGATCTGTTCATTATATGCATTTTTAAATTAAATTTTTACTTTTTTTCCAAATCTTTGAAAAAAAATAATAGATTTTAACCCAACTGCAGTTTAAGGATGGATTCAGTGGGAACTGACTGCAAGAAAAGTTAATTCCTGGGTCTCCACCCAACGCATCTAGCGAATGGTTCAGAAGATTCTTCAAGAGACAGTCTGAGTAGCTCATGCCAATGAGTACCTTTTATTTAAACTTTCTTCGAAAGGTCTTTTCTGATCTCACTGCTGAAAACATACCAGTTCACTCTTCCAGACACTGTCTGATCTTCCTAGCCATCTAGACAAAGTAATGACTTTCTCTAGGGTTTTCCACACCCTTTCAGTTATACAGAAGAGCAAAGCCCTTGAAGTTGCCATCAGCCTACTGACTAACTATCTATTTTTGCTAGGAAAGAAGGGTTTTGCTTATTCTGGTCCTTAGCCAAAGTGGGCTCTGTGTCTCACATGGTGTGATGCATTGCTGCCAGTTCTGTTCTTTCCTTACCCTATATTTGGTACCATATCTCCTGCTTTGCTAACTTTCTTTGTCCTCCTGATCCAGAAGTGCTGTTCCCACCTATGAAGTATTTTGTGATGCTACAGTCACTGTCACCTTAAAGTAAATATGAGAGAGTCTCAGTATTGCGTTGATATCAAAGCCTGACCTTTTTCTAACGCTAAGATCCTGAATTTTTTTACTACTAAATTTTCAGAGGGAAAGTAAGGCATAGGTCTAAGTTGGCTGTCAGATGAATGTAAAAAGTGTAGGCTGAAAAGTAAACAAGAGAGAAGATAAAGGCAGATCGTATCAGGTCATTTCCCAAATTGTTCGTCTTTGGGAATCCAGAAGTGATGAGGCTGTGCCTTTCAACCTACCCATATTTGAGATTAGACTGAACGTGGAGCGGTACCTCCCTGGTCAGCCTGCTCGAGAGCATCAGGGGCAGCCCAGAGGAAACCGCTGCCTGCAAGAGCAGCTGTCTGAGCGTACCTTGTTAAAGCTGTGTTTCCCTCTGAGATCCTCCAGGCATTTCAACTGGCTGCTGAAATCAGAAGTAAGCAGTAGCATTTCTTATTTAAAAGTGGCAGGAAAGCACATGTTCTCATGTTATCCCGTTTGGTTACAAAAACCCTATTACACTGTTGTGGTCTCCAAAGCACTGTCACAGAAGAGGCTCAAAATGAACTCAGCCTACCCCTACCCTGTCTGCTGACATTTCTGTGAGCCAGACAAGGGTAATGAAGCTTAAAAAAGTGAATCATTTATGGAAAACAGGGATAGTTTGATGCAGACGTGACAAGCCTGTGCCACTTTATCAATACTGCACAAGTGCCAAGGTACTTCCTACCTGGATCAATTCCTCCAGACACTTGCTTTGTTTACCTTGTAATCTGCTAACTTTTAGTTTTAAAAAGCTGCTAAACTTTTGCCCCCAAAAAGACAAACTTATAAAGCAGCTTAATGTGTGTAATATATTTTATGATCAAGCTTGATATTGGATTCTGATTCTGCTTGTGCTAGTTTTTATACTCTCTGCGTTGCATTTTTCTCCCCTCTAAGAAGCAAAAGAGCTTTACAGTGTTGAGTGTGTCAGACTAAAATGATCTCCCAGTGTTTTTTATTCTAGATCTTGAAAACAACTTACGCTAGATCAGAAATCACCCAACCAAAGGAAAAACAGAACTAGATGCAAATTTCAACTCAAAATATTTTTCTGATGCTGTCCCATTTGCTGCTTCATGAAACAGAAATCTGGTGTAATGCATTGCTCCCCTCTGAGTGGAGAAACTGGGTCTAATTGTACCTTCCCCTGTTTATCAGTGCATTTTTTGTAGTGTTGTTCTTAAAATAGTGAGGATATTGTTGAGTATAAACTGGAGGAGGAACTGGAAAGGTGCCCTGGCTGGTCCTGGTGGATTCACATGGGAATGGGACCCCACTTCCACCTGCCCCCTCTGGTCTCCCCACGTGGAGCACAACTCCAAATACACCTAAATCCTATGATTTCTATCCCATGTTCAGATTTTCATAGAAAGCCACTAGTTCTAGAAAGCCTCATCTGCAAACTCCACAGTCGTAACAATTCAACATTTTATGATTTTTGTTTTTTTTAAATAAGGGAAAACAAGAAATCCTTTGAGGGAGTCTGATACTTGACTACAAGTTCCTCAATAAACACAGTGCATAGAGGTATCAGTGGGAATATGGCCTATGCTAATAAAAGGGCACAAAGTTGCCTATTAACAGATCTTGATTATGTCATCTTGGTTTCCCTTTTACTTCCTTGCCATAAGGAAGTGAATATTTTTCGTTAAAAGAACCATTTAGTGACAAGTACAGAAATCTAGATCATATATGTGAAAGGGATGTAGCCGAGAACGAAGTGCTTGTAAGATTTCTTTCCCAAGTGATTATTTTTTTGTGAAATCCAATAAACAGCAGAAATGTGCTTGTTTCATGTATAATAAACTATTGCCAGCAGTTGAGGTCTGCCAGAACTTAACTGGCGGGTGTTTGGAGAAGGGAAGCTGATCTTCCCATCTGCCCCCTCCTAATTAAGAGCCTGATTCTGAGCCTATTGATGCAAGGGTACATTTTGTCATTGGAGAAATAAGAGTAGGAGTAAGTTCTTAGTTTGGGAGATCCAAGAATTTTTAAAGGGCTGTTTGATATACGTGAGCAACCTCTGCAAACCTCCTTACGTTTGGAAGGAGAAGCAGAACTGGTTCCAAAAGTCTCGCAGATCCCATAGGATCCACACATGGGAAATCCATACACCAGAATGCAAGAAAGCTTCAAAAAGATAAATTAAATCATAGATTTAAAGTGAGCCCCACCCCAAGCAAACAGAAGCCTGTCATTGTAGCCATATTGCACAAAATAATATTGGCTTAACCTCTTCCTTACAGCCCTCTGGTGAGGCTGTTACTTTGCCTTGCTTTTATCATGGTACCTACAACAGGTCAGGATTTTTTTTCCATCCTGTGAGAAATTTTGAAATTAAACCCCAAACTTATTTCATTGAGTCTGCACAAATGCCAGTGTTGAAAACTTTGTGACACCTACAATGTGAAAAAAATGTTCCAATTCAGTTAAGATATTTGCAGAACAAGATTTCTAGCAGAGGTTGTTTTCCTGTAAAAATACCTTTTAGTGTAGAATTACATTTCTAAATAAAATCCCATTTCTGAGCTGGTTTTTTAAAAAGTTGAGTATGGTTGTTTTAGCAGTTTCACCCCCAATTCCGCCTATTTTCTTTTTCTTTCTTTCTTTTTGAGCTAGAGCATTTGCCACCCCACCCTTCTGCTATAAAAAGTTTAGTTTGACTACTTCTAATACTATCTGGAAAAATATATATGAAGTTGCCTAAATAATACTTTATCTCCTACTACCTCATGGAGAGCTATCATTTCAAAGAGTGAACATCCACAAAAATCAATACTTAGAAGAGTAGAGAGTTGCTTATGCCTGCAGATTCACAGCACTTCTAATAATAGCCTTCTGATGTTTGCACCGCAGGAACTTGCCTATCGTTTTCTAACTCATGGCACCATGTTGTATCATGTATTTACGGCACTGTTTTAATTCCAGGTAGCAGAGAGGCAGCATTCACATATGCCATCATTGCTGCTGGAGTAGCGCACGCCATCACGGCTGCCTGTACGCAGGGCAACCTGAGTGACTGTGGTTGTGACAAAGAAAAACAAGGACAGTACCATAAAGAGGAAGGATGGAAATGGGGAGGCTGCTCTGCTGACATCAGATACGGAATAGGATTCGCCAAAGTGTTTGTGGACGCCCGGGAGATTAAGCAGAATGCAAGGACGCTCATGAACCTGCACAACAACGAGGCCGGGCGGAAGGTAAGAACTTCTGCTCTCCCCCGACGCGGCCACCTCCGGCCTCGGTTGGAGGTGGGGTTAGATCATGTACAGTGCACGAGGACTGCAGTCCGCTTTGACGCTAACCTCATTTTACAGTAGACAAGGAGGCACCTTTGCAAGTTATACAAGCTTGTTGGACCATCTGTCTGTCAAATATTTGTCTAAATGTTACTCTTTGCCGTGGTAAAAAGAGAAAAGCAAACAAACATTTTATCTGGAAAGTCAAATGGTACTTATGATAAAAAGCTTGCCTGCTACTGTGTGGGTGAATGGGATTCTCGTCAGGTTCAGACATGATCTTCTCACTCGTTTGAAAAGGGATCATTTTCAACCCAACTGTTTAAACCTTGCTCTTTGTTGAGGACTACCTCTACAAGGAGAAAAATACTTGAGCAAAAAGAACACAGACTGGCTCACTGTTACACCATTACATGGACTTGGTTTATCATTTTGCACATTCCCGCCCCCTCCCCATTCTTTGGGACCGGGTAGCTGAAAGCAGCTACCGCAGAACCGGCGCTCGGGAAGTCAGGAATTCAGCAGCTTCCGACACGCACGTTTCCTGGGGATCCGGGGCACCGACTGCCCCGGATTTGCTGCCTTGGCCATTTGCTGCACTCGGCCGGTTTTCTGGTCGTCAGTGGCAGCCGTTGCAGGTGCAAGACCCAAGCTGATCTCTGCTCCTCAGATCCTTGGTCAGGCGCTCCCCAGCGTGCCTCCGAGCAGCCTCCGTGGCGGAGGGGCTCTGCTTTACACCAGCTAGGAATACCCAGGGGATGTCCGCACGCTCCTCACACGGCTGTGCGCCGGTACAGCCCCGTGCTGCTTTCCATACGGGAGTTACCGTTTTGCTGAGCACATCTTACAGAATGCATGTAAATCCTCTTGCTTGCTTAGCTCTCGATTTTACCTTCTTCACTGTTGCGGTCCTGTGCATTAGTACTGATTTTAGCATTATGTTAGTGAGACTTGGAAGCAAATGGGAGAAGGAAGTTAGGAACAGCAGTTAATTTGTGGATACTATTTTTGTTGTGGTAATTACCTGTAGGCTCTGAGATATCTTCACTTATGCTGGAGCCAAGGAGATGGCATTGAAGAAAGGCCATTTCCACCCCAAACAAAAGCCTAACTTTTCTTTTATTTAATGCTACTGTAGTAGTTTTTCAGGTCAGATTATGGTTTTTACTCTGCCTAGTATCCCAAATGCCCGTGTCTGGTTCTCTAGTGCAAACATGGTACTTCAAAACACTAGCAAAATTAACACTGAATTCTGAGAATAACTCAAGGACTAACCATTAATATTTGCTAATTAAATGATCTGAGATTCAGTATCTTTAGTACTTGGCTTCTGGCAGCACGAAGGCACATACTGAAGAGCCTGGTAAAACACCAAGGCCCACATTTTTGCTATCCAAGCACAAATCCACTGAATAAAACATAGCAGAGGAGTTTCGCCTTTGTGGGAAAGCTACTTCCCTGAAAGGTCAGCTTTTATTCGATAGGTGCTGGCAGTAAAAGATTCCCAAGAAACAACACACCAGCCTATAGAGGACTGCAAACATAGATGGAACTGGCTACTCTCTTAGAAAATTGTTTCAGTTACAAAGCTCAAAGATATAAACAAAAAAAGAAGTTGCATTTCTTGGGTCTGTTATCACCCAGGTATGGACCTAGGGTAGAGGAGGAGGGATACTAGTCCTGGAGCTGCCTGTGGGAAGGCAGAGCATTCAGCAGCCTCCCCTCGACCACATGGGCTCCTTGTGTTTCTCACCTATATGTGCACAATTTGCTGTCCTAAAAGATTATGCCTGGAAGATTCAGCTCTACGCATTGTTATCTGGGAGAACAGTGGTGTGCCCTATCTCTGGCCATCTGCCATTTCTCCAGCAGGCTCAGGAACTGTTCTGATCTAGAGATATTTCTACGCTTCTTCCTGCATCCCTTACAAAATTACTGATCTTTGTTCGAACAAATCTCTGTTTGAAATCTTCAGGGGAAAGAAAGAGTAACACGACTGAGAAGAGGCATGTTACTCCACCATCCTGTAGAGAATGAATAAATGATGTTTTTGCTAGAGAGATTCCTTTCAGGCTTTGCTGTTATGTGAAAAATCACAGTATTTAAAGACAATTGGCAGAGGGAGGCCATTACGGGTATTTGGCAAGCTAGGTCTCTCACAACCTAACCCTTTCACAACAAAAACTGTCTTGTTTTGAGCTGGTACTCTCCCTTTTGGAGCAACATGGATCTTATCAGGCTCCACACAATCTATTCTCGGTGGCTTTCCTCTGGGCTACAAATTCTTGTCTAGTTTTACTCACCCATGGCTAGGTTTTTGATGATATTTATGCACCTAGGAGACAGACTGGCACCTACTGGGCTTCCAAAAATAAACAAAGATGTTCAATTCTTATTGATTTGTTATCTTCACCTGTAGGCATCGCTACGCTGTTCAAAAGTCAGTCCCCTCTACTCCTCTGGTCTTGCAATGCGAAAGTGCCCCACTGCCCCGGCGCTCACAAATGACCTGTGAAAAGGTCCTTCTTTAGGACGACACCAGCGGCAGGTGATTCAGGATGCACTCTAGTAAATCAAACATATATTAGTATACAGTTGTCTTCTTGAGAATCACTAGTAAATTAATCTGTTCCATCTTAGCGAGCAAGAGATGACAGACTTTACACTGCTGGGCTCACCAGGGAAACTGAGCATAAGTAGGACTGCATGGTATAAACCAACAGAGGACCACCAGGGAAAGCCTGATCCAGACTTTTTGGAGATCTCATTTCAAGACTTTCCGCCTTCTCATAGTCTTGTTTTACTTAGGCAGATCTCTCTGCTGCCTGCAGTGCCAACAACAGTAGGTTCTCTCTGAACCTACTGAATGCATGACTCTGTCAGAGCAATAGCATGAGAATCTGTCAGCTCTTTCTAGAAGCAAATAAAAATGGACTGTGTCAAATGTGGAGGATTTTAGAGGTCATAGGTGGAAAACATCCATGCTGCTATTGCCTTTCCTCAACAGCCTTGCTAGTGCAATGCTTGAAAAATACTCCTGTGCTCAACCATGATGCAGCACATCCCACCTGAGATCAGCGTGTGTGAAATGTCTCCACTTCCAGCTGCTCCCACACTGCAAACCGCTGCCGGCGATGCCAACGGTTCCTGCAGAATGAGCCTCCGCTGCCGGGGCGGAGCGAGGAACAGTTTTCCTTACTGTTAAAGGACAGGGCTCTAACTCTCCGCTTCTCTCTCTGTCTTGGCGGCCAAGCACCAGGACTCAGTTCTGTAGCACATGGGCACAGCTTCAAAGTTCCCAGGCTACTTGGCGGGGAAGGGGCAGAGTTCAAAACAGGGGTCGCATACACCCTACAAAACTGGCCCCAAGCAGCCCGAGAAGCCTCACATCATTTGTCAAACCTATTGGAGAGCAGCTATTTCTGACCTCCAGAAACAGAGTTTAGGGTGTCTTTCCTCTTTGAATTAGTATTTCCTGAAATGCTGATTCACTGCAGGAAGAAGCAAGCAGTACAGGGAGAACAGGAGGAGAATTCAGAACAGCTGGGTCAGAAAAGAGAGATAAAGCTTGAATTAATTTAAAGGCATAATCCTGATTTGCCCTGCAAACTTCCATGTGAGGGGTTATAATTGCAAGACTGAATTGTCTGTTAGCAAATTTGTCTTCTCAAGTACAAAGTTAATTTAATTACTGTAAGTAACACAATAATGTATGTCTGAGAGATACTTATGCTCCAGGAAATAAAAATGTTATTCTCCAAGTTATCCTGCTAAAAAATAGCAAAGTAGGTACTGAAAGGTTCTACATATTTTGGCTGTAAACTTCATTTTGACAGCACGGCAAGGTACATGACCAGATTGCTCTCTCCTCTCTTTTTCTCTGTGACATTGAAATTCCACGAATGGCATCTTGCATCAGCGTTACATCATATTAAGTATAATGCAATATTATGAGTCATTGTTATAAATCATGGGCACAGGCTGCATTAGAAGGCTTTTGCAATTCAAGAGCACATCAAGGTGGATTTTTATTCAGCGTTTCTCTTTGGAGGCATACCTAGGTGCACTAACTTTGCAATGCATCTTCATCCTCTGAATCAGTAGCGTTTGAGTTTTCCCTTTCAGCTCTAAGGCTCAAAGAAGTAGTGCAGTACGTGCCTAACAGATTTGCTGCAAATATCAAGCAAAGCTATGAGAAACCAGAAGGTGTTTCTGAAGTGGATCATGCAATGATCATAATAGACTGAAGTGTTAAGTATTTTATCCTTTAGGGAAAACTGTAATAACATTGAAGTGAAACACCAGCATTTGGAAAGCATGGAGTTCAGGAGTTCTCCCAAGCTGTACTGTAAAGCCTATACGTATGACACTCACCCCCTTTACTTGCTAGCATCTCTGACCTCACGAGGAGATTGCTGCCATATAACTTTCCTGAACTTCTTCCAGTTCTTGCATAGTGTGCAATCACCACACCATTGCAAGTATTTAACTATCCTCTAGAGGAGACAGCTATTTCTACTTCATTCAAGATACCTTTTACTTTAACTAGCCTATTAGCCTGACTACAAGAAGCAGCAAGAACACAAAGCTCTTGCAGACGAACCACTTGAAAGCACGTTGTTAGAAAAGAGACAAGACTAATAAAAGAGGCTGCCAAACAATTTAACATACATAATTTTTCTGAATATAGGCATGAAATTCTGGAGATTTAATAGTTCTGCCTGAACTAAGTCTCAAAGCACGTGAAAACATGGCACTATTCCTGCTTGCACCCGCGCCTCTGTTCAGCTGCCTACGGTGGGGTGGGCTTGCAGCCCCTCTGGGGTGCCCTGCCCGCGGAAGACCACAACCTTCCAGGGGGACCCCAGCAGACCAGTGGCTCCCGGTAGGAGCTCAGTTTCCAGGAGATGATCAGGGATGCATACTGCCTGGCAAGCGCAGTGCTAGCAGGGTACAGTTGGTGTGCCAGGAGGACACGGGCCCCGTAGTGGAGCCAAAAGATTCCTTCCCACGTATATGTACCAGCTGTAAATTGGCCCTAAGCAATCTCTGCACACAGCGCAACTGGCTAATAGTAACCAAAACCGTATACTTCTGTATTCAGCTGCCTCTCAGCTCCATCAGAAAGAATGTCTCTAATGGCACACGCACACCAGAATAAAGCTTGCCTGTGTCTGGAGCTGCTGAAAATTACCATAGACTCCAGAGAGTCTAGGAGACCAGCTTCGAGCAGAACAGAACTGGGTGAGGCTGCCCCGATACTCCTGGCACCAGCAATCAAGTGATATTATAGTATCAGCAGCACAGCCACATGTTTCTTGGAGTTCAGAACTTAACAGTGCCCTTGCAATTGCACTTAACATTTTCCAACGGTTTTTCACTCTTTTTTTTTTTTGGCATGGGCACAGAAATGTTCCTGATTTTTGTATTCAGAAGCTTCTAGTTCTTAATGTTAGGGATGCTCCTTAAATACAAAGCTGATGAATGATTTTCCTCTTTACTAGTAGATACTAACTACTTGTGAAACGATCACAGCTGTGGCGCATCGCTGATTTAGAGTGGCTTGAAGTTGGAAAGCATTTTTCAGGAGTAACTTTCCACTTCTAGTTACAAGTTCCTGTGAGGGACCCTGAAGAGAGAGGCATACCCAGGACTAGTTGTGATGCCCGCTGGCTCAAGAGCTTGCTCGCTTACATCCAGCTCCCCTTACTGCTCCCTCACTTGGACCTCCATCGTCAACAGATGTGTTGAGTGCGTAAGAGCAACAAGCACAACGCTTAGCCCTGCGCTGCACCGGCAGCACGCAACCGGCTGAGCCCTTTCCGAGGTTTCTTGCCTCACTGATAAGGGACCAGGAAAAGGCCTCCTACGCGTCTATTCCCGTAGGAAGCTGGGGAGCTCAGTCTGTTGGCAAGTGGGTGCCCCTTGTTGGTAGTGGCAGTGGCAATTCTGACAGACTTCGGCGGTAGCTGTTTAGACCCCTGACAGACGAGCTTGGTAGACACGTTAACACGGAGCCTGGCAGTGGACAATGGGGCAGAGCAGTGGTACAACTGTAATGGAGATAACCATGCCTAAAACACCGCACAAACAATCTTCAGCCAAAACAACACACAGCACTTCCACTCACAAAGCAATAGTAGTCTTAACAAATCAAAAATGCGGCGCCACTGTTAAAATGCCACGTAACAGGTAGAAAATCTGGTGTGAGGTATACCAAATATGCCTGTGTCGAATGTCCTGGTAGCTGGCTTGCTTAATTAAGCTGTACAATATTTTGCCTAGATTAAACTGGGCAGACAGAGAAGGGTTAGGAGAAGGTTTATACACGTGGCTTGAGCCTCACTGTGACCAGGTGGAACATATGAAAAACGCTTCTGACAAATCTCATTGACATGGCTGTAAGGTGCAGGCAAAGAGAAGGAGTGTCCACCCACAGACCTAGGTCCAGTTTTAGCACGTTATCCGAGGTAAACCCAGTCCTGTCCCAGCCTACCCTTCCTGTGCTTCACAGCCCTCCCGCTCAGAGCACCTCCCTTCGCTCCGAGCACTCCAGCCTCACGGCCTGGCACCACAGCTGTAGTTCAGTGCAATTAGAAAAGGAGCGTTAGATGCAACAAAGTCTTTCCTGGCAACTTCGTCACCACAGGTTTGTGGGGGGGGCAGCAGGATTTCCAGAAAGGCCGACCACTGAATTTGGAGGAAGTCCAGTTCACTGAATGTGAGGTTGGTGGGACCACCGGACACAGCTGAGTGCTTCCAAAAACCCCATCCCTACTGAGTGTTTGCAGGGCACAACAAGACTCTGCTGCGCAATTTCCTCGGTGTGTAAAAAAATATACACCTGTGCACTCTTACTGTATTTTCTTTGTATTTGAAAGGATCAAAGGTCTATTTTACGGCTTTCCTACTTTTTTTTAGATAATAGTCTTAAAACAAGTCCAAACTTGACAGACAAGCTCTGCATCTTCTCAACAGCCCAGAGTAAAGATAAAGGGAACATTAATGTTGGTCTAAATTATGAGAGGGAATTGGACTGCACAAGAACTGTAATCCACAAGAATGAATTTTCATTCCACTTGTCCTCCACTTTCAGCTAATCAGAAATGGTGATACATGGTCCTACTTGTATTTTGGCTTTCAACTCCCTCCTATATCTTATGTGGTTGAAAACTGAATTCCTGATTTACGCTGAAGATTAGGGAATGATAAATGCTATCACTTACCTGCAGTCGCAATTTTAGAGGATTCTGGCCTTATGAGCAAAACATGCATTTCATGTATATGATTACTAGAGCTGACAGTCTGTCATGCTGCTGACAAAGATAGCTGAGACTGAGGGCCAGGGTCTGTTAATAAATAACAAAGATCTCAAATTCCAAATTTAATATCATGCACCTTTTATAACTGAAATAATCAGATGCTTGCTATAATGATTAATTTGCTCAGCAAAGCCACTGGCTGGGTCACATGTTTTTGGACATTTTCTAATCTAATTCAGTCTTCCTCTTTGGACAGTTAGCAACATTTCCCACAGGGCATACACTTGTCATTCAGTACTCAGGGGGAAACATCATCTGGATGAAAATAGTTGCTGTATAGACTATTCGGTTCTCCCACTGTTTTCAGCACGTTTGGATGGGACCCTTGGTAGAGTCTCTCATGTTGCAGAGCAAAACCCCTCATTTCTAAACAAACATTACTGATTTGAAACAAATGCAGCTGTCAAAAGCATAAGCACTTCAAAACAAATACGTGCTATGTTTGGGTATCGTAAAATTTACACTGATCATGTAATAAAAGTCGTAAGAAAGAAAACACAGCACCTATTAACCTTAACTCTGACCTATGAACATGGCTGTTTTGCCTTGTATTATTTCTATTAACCTGTGCTTTTTGATGTTTTATTGAGAAATCAAATCAGAATCCAAAATTTTTTGAGCTTCATGCCTAAGTTGTTGCAAAATTTTCAGAAATAGCTGATGAAGCACAGTTCTGCTTCTCTTGTATTCCCTAGATGACATTCATCCAACTTAAAATTTAGGTTTCCAAACCTAAGACTGGTTTACTTGCATAAAACTAGACATTTCCGTCTCTATATTTTAGGAATTTTAGCAAAAAACAACAGGAGACAGGTATTGGTCAAGTTAGCAGGAAACTAATGGTTAGGCCAGGCTATTCATTGAGAACATTTTTTAATACACAAACAGGCAGCGTTTATACTACACATAAAGTTTACACTGAATTATGCTGGAAATCTCGCACTGTGCAGACTCATTCATTACATCTCTGACCAAGTACACCCATTCATCACGTAGCTCTAGGTTTGCGTGGTTGAATCTTGCTACCATGCTGTGTCAACAGGGACAGAAACGGGAATCTTCTACAGTTACAACCCAAACCTCTAGAGTCTGAACTGAAAGTATCTCCAGGAACACTTCCAAGAGCCTTGCGACGATGAGTCAGTAGCATGAACTCAGTTACTTGGGCTAAGCAGAGATGCTTGGAACAATACATAACAGGGGTTTTGGTAAACATGAAAGTTAAACCAAGGTTTGGTTCAAATGCTTTATTAGACACTTGGTGGCAGAAAACTCTGAAGTCATGAAGCCCTGAACACTCACCAAAAGCAATAATTGCTAGCATTTGCTGTACAAATAGAAGAGACTTTTGCTTTAATGGAAAGAATTTCCAGGTATTTTGAAGTAAACAATTAAAAAATCGATTAAATGAAGAACAACCTTTTAGTCCAAGGACACAAACAAGGCCTGTTTTGGTTCTGGAAGAATGTAGAATGGATCTATTAAAGGATAAGGGTTTCAGGTAATTGCAGAGAGGATGCTTGGCTTTGCATGCCCAATTAGTGCCAAAAGGCACTAGTATTAATTTGCATTAGAACTGGTTATTGAAATGACCCTGAGCCTTCTGGTACTTAAAAGTGAGCTGCACCTAATGGACTACATGTCCTACTGTCCCCTGGGACAAACAGAAGGAAAGTGTCGGTATTCACAGACTCTAAATCAGATCTAAGCCAACATCTATTGCTAGTGCTCTAGCAATGGGTTCTCTTGGTAGTGTCAGCTGGTGGCCCACGCTAAGGAAACTAGCCTTGCCTTAAGCATACTAGATCTTATACGAACTATAAGACCACACACAACTATGAGTACAACCAGGTATTCTCTTATAGGGCTAATCCCACATGAGATTTTAATTGAGTCATAGCACATACTGTTATCTTTGGGTACCTAAATCCTGCAGTCATAAAACAATTAATTATTGAGATGGCACAATAGGTAGCGTGTAAATATAGAAGTTCAATAAGGAGTCAAGAATACGTGTCCAAAAGGCTTGGATTAAGACCTTGGTTAAAAAAGAAAAGCTCCAGGAAACGTAAACAGTGGAGATGCTCTCCTGCAAAAGCACATCTTACAGGCGATGGCAAACTCTTTGTTTGTGAATTGCCCAGGATCTAAGAACACTAGTGTTCACACTGCCACCTGGAGTATTTATAGGATCTATATCCTCCCTGTGGTCTTTTATTTCACAGAAGTTTCTTCAAAATGTCTACCCTTTGTTATATCTGGTTGAAATTACTAAAAAGGTGCAGCCATTACCAATGGGACATGAGAAGATAGGAAGGCAGAAGGGAGACAGGCACCAAGTGAGCACTTAGGCTTTGTTTTCTCAGGAAATCAACCTGAGGAGTCTGCCTTGCTGTAGTTGGAGCAAATTCAGGCTAAAAGGTGTAATCAAAGTCTTAAAATATTTTCCAGAACGTTATAGATTTAAATAACTATGCTAAGGAATACCTTAGCATTAAGATTCTTTTGTAATTTGTAATTCTATTTTACAGAATTATACTTTATATTAAGGTTCCTCTTAAAGAGAGATTTATAAAATTAATATCTGTTTAATACACTAAACATATGCTGTAGACATGTATGGTTTCTTTTATTGATGGGTTTATGTACTGGTGAAACTGGTGCTTAGAAGCTATTGTTACAGGCATCCTATGACCTTCTGAACTAAAGACCTAGAGCAATTTGTTAGCCCTTTGTTAAAAACATCAATCTTGATATGAAGACTCATTTATATATGGCTTATAAAGAGTTACTATTAATGGTATTGTTGGATGGTGCTACTTAACTCATCTGTAAGTAGTGAACAGGTAGATCTATTAACAAAGAGCAACAGCCATGTCTGGTCTGGCGGGTGAGCTGACCGAGAGGAATTACATGCATCAATACGGTGCACCTTAAAGGCGAATTTCTGTTAGTACGTGATTGCTCACCTGTAAGACAAAAGCTTCAACTATTGCTTAAAATACCTGTTAGAATGAAAAGGAGAAAATCTAATAAGCCAGGTAAGCAAGACAGAAAGCCAAAGAGGTTTGCTTAGACTGCACTAGGCATTATGCATAAAATTAGGAGATTCCACTTTCTTCTGTATAGGAGGAAATTTTCATTGACAACAGGCCAGAAGATCCTTGTTAAAATTCTTGGCCTGGATACGGGCATGCTGATCTTGGCAGCTGCTAGGCTACAGAGATAGGCTCTGCTGGTAGGATCTTATCTCTGATAAGTGGAAGCTATTTGAAAACATGGAAGTGTGGATCTATTGTTCCAACTGCAACTGGAGGGGGAAAACTCTTATATATAAAACTTAATTTGAAAGTCATCTTTGTGGAATAATTATTCTCACAAGGATATTACAATTAACACCAAAATCATGTCACTTTATGATAAAGTGAATATTTGGAATTGTAAACACAAAGTGTGTGGAAATATGTTCACAAAACACAATGTGTTATTGTGATCAGGTTTCTGCCTTATGATAACTAAAATAATTGCATGCTGATTAGCTGGAGGAGTAATGGGAAATTTCTCTTAAAACGACAGGAACAGCTATCACTTTCCCGCGCAGCTGTTGCTTGATGTGCCAGCATGGTGATATCCCACCCAGGGTACAACCATCCTTGGCAATGGGCTTGAAGCCTCTGCTACAGCCTGGGTCGTGTTATCTCTGCCAAATAGCGTGACTGAAGGGAATGGAGGTGAGTTTGAGATAGCTCAGGTGCTCTTTCCTGCTGAATAAGCAGTAGGTAGGCAAAGCCGGCAATGGGTACACCTCCAGTGTCATTTACCAAGTTGTGAAAAGTATGTTAGGTATTAGGATTGAAGCTTAAAGATGTCTCTCTGTGAATCAAACATGAAGATACCTGGTGCTTCTTTCTAGACCAAAGGAGTTAATGAAGAAGTTAAGCGAAGAAATACTGCGTTTTATAAAGGTGGTACTGGAAAATTAATGTAGAAGGAGTTTGAAATCACTGAAAAGCTTGATAGAAAGGAAAAACCTCCTTTGTTTACTAAAACTGCTGGCTTGGAGAGCTAAAATTTGTGTAAGTTTTTCAGCACAAGAAATATGCCTTGCATAGTATTATTTGCCGAGTACCTAAGGGTTAACTCCCATAGTTTGGTATGCAACTAAATGAACCTATAATTAACTGTGTGTGGCTATTGGTTAAAAATGTTTGGAAGCAATATGAAGTGATATTATTTTGCAACTAGTACTCCTGCCAGTACCTGGCTTTATTAGTTTAGCACAAGAGGTGTTTTCTGATGAGTTGTCTGGAACAAGTAAGACCGTTCTTTTGGTTTCTATCACTCTTTGGAAACTTTTCTCTCGACAGCTTAAGCATTTGTCAAAATGCTCTACCTGGTTGCTCCCAATTCTTTACTGTGCAATGCCAGCACCACTTCATTTGAGTGCTTCACTACCAGTGGGGAGAGTTACACGGAAGATGAAGTTTAGTGGGAATGAGTCAACCGTGTACCATTCCTCTCTCTGTGTACATTAGCTGTGACGAGGATGAATTCCAGTTGTGTCATTTCCTGTTTTCCCTACTTTTTTTTACGTGAAGAATGACTTCGGCTGCATGACATAGCCCAAAGTGACGGGAAGCAATGACATCCCTGCCTGAATAACCCCCGAGTCTTTAACTCATTGTGTTCCCAAACTGAGGAGTGTAAATAAGTTTTAGTTCATCTTACCTGGGAGTAACTCCAATTTCTTCAGAAATAGCATGCTAAAATATAAACCATAAGCAAAATTACTTTCTTTCTCTCTTTTTAAAAAAACCCCTACTCCATCCTACATTTTAATGGCCGCTTGATGCATTGACATTTAGAAGCCCAGAGTATGGATGAAGATCACTGTCCCAAGATCAAAACTCAAAACAGACACACTGGACATAGACGCTAGAAGAATTATATTGACTTCAAAAAGGTCCAGGTCGGCACACATCACTCAGTTAAGGTTTCATTGACTTTGTTACTCTGATCCATACATTGACTGCAGGACTGAGCTCCTAGACTAAAGTAGGGATTAGGGAAAATGAGGTTTTTAACAATGGACATTTGTCATCTTTTTAATACATGGCAAAATATCGCACAGATCACTGTTTTAGAGAGGCCCGTTTTAGAAGTATCAGTATTTTGGAGTGTTTTTTAATTTGTGACCAGAATGTAAGGAAGGTAGATACGATCTAAGAAGAAATGTTTTGTTAGTAACATCTCCAAATCCAGAAAAATTGCTGTCTCATTTTATTTGTAAATTGTCTTAGTGTCAGTGAACACCATGTTGTTTCTTCATTTTCAAAACTCTTTGATCATCATCTTACTCACTTCTGGCATAAACATGCTATCCCGTATCTTTTTGGAGAGAGTGATATGTACTGTAGAAAACTTATGTAGTGATAGGAAGGTAAACTAGATAATATAACCAACAACTCTATCTGTAATTCCATAACACCATCCCCCTTTCCAGTCTGTTTCAGCTTCATTGTACAAAGTGCCCAGGTAGGCCAGACAGCAAGACTATTCAGTATTTCACAAGCTAAAATCCATCATATCCACAGTGTCAGTTTTGCTAGGACAGCAGCAAATAACGATCCTAGATAAATTTTCCCTTAATCTCACACTCCCATTTCAGTAAGGGGCTAGGAAATCACACTTTCACTTGAACAAATATAGAATATAAAATAACATGTTGAATGGCTTTAAGACAATTCAGCTGTATTCCAGTAATAGTGGGTGAAAGCACATTAAAACAAACCAGATTTTTTTCAGAACTATTTTTTCCAATCTCTTTTTTATGACTGATCTTTAAACTTCCTACATGATGACACTTACTTGGCACTGCATCGATCCAGTCTAATCTAGGTGATAATGGGTCTCCCAAGAGTTATTTTTTAAAAACAAGTAGTTTATCAAACACATTGACAGTTATGTTTTCAAATTATTTCCATTTTTTCTGTTAAAATATTTGCCTTGCTCTTGAATAGAAAAATCCACAAAACCAAAATGCAAGTCAGACCAGTCTTGCAGACAGATGTACCAAGAAGCCATCGCAGCAGAAACCCCTCAATAAACTGTCAAGCCAACTTTCAACTACTGAGCTTTTGTCATTAGCAATTCAGAAAACAAGAAGTCCCACACCAGGAACCCCCACCTCACAGCCTATTTGCCAACAGACAGTAGGAACGTACTACTTTCAGGCTATTTCCTGATATAAAACTTACCTAAGCATTAGTTTGGTAATTCGTAGTTGAGAAAAACTTTTCAAACAGGACTTCCTGCCAACAGGAGGAAGGGTGGGTAAGAAGGTTTTGTATTTGATATTACACAGAAAACTTTGTCCCTTGAGAGTATGCGAAACTCAACCTGAAGCTCACAGCTCCAGCTCATGAATTAATGGTTTCGATTTACATTTTGATGACCAGAGAGAGACGAGGGTGCAGGTACTTTCTCTCTGGGGAAAACTGGAATGTGTTCATGAGAGACGTAAAAAGGCAAGGAATCCCACAGACTAGCTTGCAGCTGTTATCAGATATGATGGAAGAGGGAGGGGGCGAGGGAGAAGAGAATACCTGGCATGAGACCTGCTCCGAGGAGGGACCGTCTGACGTGGCAGTGTGGATTTCTGCGTGTATCATTCCTCTCAAATCCGTATCAGATTTTGCTGAGCTATTAACATCAGGTGTTGCCACATCATGCCCACTATCTCTGCAAGCAGTATCTTGATGAAGATAAATAAAAACTTAAGAACCTTATTTGACTTTCACGGGCCATGATTAGATTTGCAGAGCTGTCAGAGAAAAATATTGAGGAATGAGCAAGCTAGATACAGACTCTGAGCCACTTACATGGAATCCACTTTTGCAAAACTGAGAGGGTTTTGGCAGAACTTTATCCTAGGAGCAGCTACGGGGGGATATAAGCTGTTCTCCTAGATGGACCCCTCAGTGACAGAAAGCTGAAGTATTATGACACCTTGTTTTATTCCACATAGCAGTTCCTACAGTTTGAAGAAAGACAAGGGCCATGCCTTATGGTTTAATTTGAGAAGAGCATTATTAGGTTGAGTGAGAATCTGACTCATTAAATCTCTTTTTTTAAAAACAGCGAGGTCCTTTTTATCCTAAGTCCAACTATTTTTCAAAAATAACAATTATGAAAGCATCCCATGACATTTATTTTCTACTGCTCTTTTGTTTTTTAGTCCCAGAAGTGGTGATAAATTGATTTAGTACATGGCAAGTCATGAAGGTTATCAGAAGTATAAGAAAAATATGTAGGAGAAAATATTTTTTGCTGCATTCCGTTCAGCTTTTACTGGCCTTGCTCTCAGACTTCTGCGTTCATTTGCTATTCTGCACAGCGCTAGTCATTGAATGAAGGGTACTAGGTCTTCTGTCCTCTAATTTAAACAATTCAACTTACCCAGGGAAAGAGAAGAACATCTCATTCAGTTTGCATGTGCTGACAACAGTGCATGAGCACTGTGACCATACCGAAAGACTAACTAATATTTTTTTCTTTACTCATTTGATATATGGTGGAAATAGAAGCTGCATTTAGAAAATAATTGCTGCACATGCTGCAACTTTTTTTATAAAGCTGAAGGGAAGGGCAACTAATATTCCAGGGCAGAAAGTATAAAAGTAATTATGAAACTCTATAAAGTGCATATAAGAAATGTAAGGAACCTCCTGCTTTGTGGTGGCATAGAGAAAAGTCAGAAATAGTACACAAAAGGTTAAACTTATGAGAGCGCCGAATTTCTGAAGTCTTCATTTTTAAGGATATCATGAGTTAGAATCTGGAAAAAGTGTTTCTGCTCTGTAAAAGAGGATATCCATTATTGAAGGTAGATGGTGGTATTGGGAAATACCACCCATCTGTGATGTTTCTAGCATTGTGTCATTTATCAGCATTCTCTTGGCTGTCTTCATAATTAGTCCTTAGACCAGCATGTCGCCTGGTCTTCAGACATCTATTCCGAGGAAAGTGCAATGGTGATTTGATTGATGTAGGTCACATTCTGTGGTGATTTCCCAGCCGTTTTTTATTTGAAACAAAAAATTTCTTGTAATGAGAAAAATGGTTCAACCTGCCAGGGGCAGTAGTATTTCTGGGATAGTCACGGTTCACAGTGTTCAGTGTATCGAATTTGTTTGATACTGACTTCAGATATTATTCTTTTGCACAGTTTTACCAATCAAAAACATGAGAAAAAAAATCTTTTGGCTGTGCTTAATAAGGTCTTCATAATATGTTCAACTGAAATACGAAAGACTGTCTGGAATGAATCACTCTTAATATGGGACACAATCAATTCCAAACTCATCCACAGTTGGTTTGCCATAGCATGTCAATGCAAAATCTGTTCTGTTTCTACAGAACGCATTTTACAACATCCACTGAAGGGAAATAATCTTTTCTGTTTTGATATGCCTTTGCTAACTTACATTTGGGTACTTTTTTATTACGCTGTTTCTCACATTTCTTAAAGATTTCATAGGGTTTGTCTTTAACGGCAGTGTTTCTTCTTTTATGCTCTCTCATGTTCATTTTTGTTTTCCAATAAAAAAGCACAAAGTATTATTTCTACTTTCCTCAAGTTTCAGAACTCTGGTGTTAACACAGTCCTACAAGTTACTTAAACAGTAGCATCCTTCTGAGATTACTGTCACACTTGAATAAAACAGGTGGCAGAGTAATTTCCTAGTCATTTTAATTAGACATAGTCCTTTTACTGCTTGTCAAATCAATCTTACGTATACATCCGCTGCCCTTTTCAATGCCTAGTCTCACTCTAGACCTCACTGCCAGTTGCTCTAGATATGATTTGGTTCTCAAATAAGTTAATTTGTGGAAAGACTAAACATGACATGGCTTTATTGTATTAGCTTAAAACAATATTTTTACTCAACGAATCCTTTTTCAAAAGCAAAAACCATATCTCTAACCTCATTCCTGAAGTTTGAGGAGCTTTGTCTTATAGCTACAATTGCCCCTGAAAGTAACGTAAATCGTAAGTCCTCATCTGGCACAAGCTGAAAGGGGTGGGTTTGCATCTGTCCGTTGGCCTCTCCAGCCCACAGAAATGTCGTGACCGCTCTCCAAGCCCTGCCATGTTCTTCTCCAGAGTGAAAAATTCACTCTTGTTTTGCCAATAGTTGTGTTTTCTTTGACCTATAGTAAAGGTATGTGTGCAGGCACTTGTAGGCGACGGGTATTTCCTGACCCAGATGATCTGATGTCAGACAAAATTAGGAAAGATTATGGCCTTGGTGGGACAGGAATCAGTGTCTGTTATCTCACTAATTACATCAGCCTCACATGTAGACTGGAGTCTGGGTTATTTCTGACGAAGCAGTGAAGGGTCCCTGGCCTCAGGCACTCTGGTACTGGCAGGGTACTGACTGCGAGGCAGGATTTAGTTCATGTGGGAAAGCCTGTTGGTGAAGGAGAATGCACTGGAGGTGTGATGGTCACTGGGTTGCACGCTGTAAGTCCTTCAGGACAGCTTTGGCATCGAGTGCTTTAGCATTCTGGTGACCAAACCCAGGGCTGTGCAGTGCCTGACCCCACGCGAGTGGGCATGTGGGGTCACAGAGTGCCCTGGCAGATGCGTGTGGAAAGTCAGCTGGCTTTAGATGCTGGAAACCCGGGGAGGTACAGACCACTGACTAACTCGGGTAACAGAGGCACGGAGCTGAGAACACCCGCTGCACGAGGGTGACCAGTTTCTGAGCACACCAGCCACATAACAACCTCCCCGCTTGCCCCAACCCGAGCACCCGCAGCACCCGTCCCGCCGCCCGGAGGGCACACCTCCGACGGGGCTGCAGGGCGGCGGCAGCAACACTCGTAAGCAAATGCCACTCCAGCACCAAGTCGCAGCAGCTTTCTGCTGGTGTCACTGGAAACCAGGACCGTTGGCTCAGCCAGCGCCCAGCCAGGGTACCGCTACCAGACAGCCCTGCTCGTCGCTGCCCACTGCAGGACCACAGTGCCGGTGCCAGCCCATGCAGCTCCTGGGCTGCAGGGTTCTCCAGAGCTACGGCTTGCCACCCTCACATGACGCACCCTACGCATTCTCTGCAAAACTAAAGGCAAAGAAAAAACATGTTAAGTTCCTAATGGCAGTGCCCAAAGGTACTATATCTGAAGATAACATCAACAGAGAGAGCCAGCGCAAGTTCTCTTCACACAAACTATTTCCCAGAGGCTAATGGCAAGGGGGAGAGAGAGAGAGAAAAACAAGTACTGACAGTTTACTGTAGGAGCTCAAAGAAAAAGTGGACAAAGCTAAAAGAACTCCAGCTCTTTGTTCGCATTTAATCCAGTTCAGAGCATTCACTGGTGCATACAGATTTACTTTCCATGGCTGACGGAGCTGGATATGGTCATTTGGTAAGAAACAGAGGATCTAGGATTTAAATTTTGTGCCCTTCAGGCTCTTACATTTTAGGAAAAGTCAGTCTATAACATATATAAAGTTTTGATCTAATGTAAAAAGTGTGAGCTGCTGACTAATACCTTCAAAGAAAGGTGAAGAACGCTTTCTGTTTTTAACACAGACCAAGTTTTTAAGGGGTAGAGTGCTTCTTTTGGCTCACAGAATCCAAGGGAAAGACCGAGGACTCCTGTCCCTACCCAAAGAATCCCCTATTTTATTTTCTTCCTTCTCTTTTCAACTCTCGTCTTGAATTTATAAAGGCACTGATTTATCAGAGGCTGCTAGAATAATGTAATATCACCGTCCACATATTTTAATGCAAAACAAATAGTCCAAGCACCTGATATCACAGTACAATAAAACTATCAAATCACCATTGCAAGCTTTTGCTTTTGCTTTTGCTGAGGATAGACAGTTCAAATTACATGTAGCCTATTTTCTAAAGGCTATAGAGACAATTCATCTCTGGCTGAATTTGCAAAACACCACATTGAAAGACAGCAGCAGCGAGGAGGATATATATACAAGAACAGAACCAACAAAAGGGTTTGTGAGCAAAAGGTAGAGCAGCTGGGTTAGAAAAGGCAGAACTGGAAGGGAAAGTTCAATTGCAGAGTTCAGTGGATCCAAATTAGGCAGGGGTTTTTGAGCAATTTTCACACAGTGTATTGGAAATGCACCCCAACAAGTGTGAAGAGAAAAGGGAGGGTTAGCCAGTAAATCTTAGGAAGTGCTCTCTACAGAAGAAAAGAGAACAATAAACGTGGCACAGTTTTAAAAGACAAAACTCTCATCCCTCTGCCCCCTCCAAGTCACCTAAGAAGGACCCCTAGTACTTGGGCTCAACCCGTATTGCTCAAACTTCTCATGTTCAGACAAACCCAGACCTTTTTATCCTAACCGCTCGTGCCCAGCCTTAGCCGAGACCAGAAAAGCAGAAGCTCGTTCTGGCTGGCATCGTGTCACCCGGAGCAGGAGACCAACACGTGACACGAGGCCTCCCGGTTGCTGAACTGCTCCAGCCGCTTGCTCAGCTCTTTGCAGTGGAACTACTCATTCTCTCAGAGATTGCTGGCTGTAAATGGGATGTTAATGAAATAAACCGAAAGGCAATTTAAGCTATTTAACTACACTTCAGGAAAAAAGCCCTACCTGGATAGATGACACTAAGCCATGATGTATTTTGTATTAATGTTTCAAGTCAATTTGGCGGATCCTGATGGAGGGCGAGTTAGAAATATTTTGTTGCAAGTTTGAACATCGTACCAGGATATAAGGCCAGCCACTTGAACACGAGCAGTGATTGAATTAGGGCTGAGAAATGTATCCCTGGCTAGTTTCAAATTAAAAAAAGAGAGCTTTTTAAAAGGTACAAATGAGGCTAAAAGAATTTATGTTATTTTTCCGGTTTCTGTGCTATAACTCCTTTTCTGTCTCCTCATCTATCTTCTAAGGGTACTACCTTATGAATGAGTGAGCAATAAAAGAAGTATGCAGTGGCTGAGAGAGAAACTCAAGATAACAAGATAATGCAAAATGTAAGCCAAAGCTTGAGCAGAACTGCAAGTTAAGATGTAGATCTGAATATAAAAGTTTCTCACAGCTGAGTTTTAGGGCAGTCATTAGATAGTTTGCATGAAAAACTGATTTAAAAACAGTAGCACAAAATGTGACCTAATATATGCAAAGCTCACATCTGTCAAAATCTCGGATCTATACTTTCTAGGGGTTTTAATCCAGTCTTCAGACCACACGTGCTGACACTTCACTCGTAGACTAAAATAAAAATAAAGCTATTTTAATGCCTTTGAAATCCCAATCTTCATTGAAAAGGGGCAGAGGAAGAATAATGAGTAAAGCAGCAGCTACAAACTACCCTAAGGTTAGGCAGTAGCAATTACTGTGCCTAGGTGACACGGGAACAGCCTCAAGACCAAAAGGTATGAGAATAATAAGCTACTACGTGCAGTCTTTAAATTACTTGTTTCAAGGCTGCCAAGAACAGGACGGAGCTACGTTCGCCAGTGTTCGTGCACTGCTTATGATCTGCTGGCTGCACAACTTAAGACGTGCTCTTTCTCCTTGCCACCCCCAGTTTATGCTGAGATTTTAGACTTGAAGTCCCAGCACACGTGTCTAGCCTTCAAGCCGGACTTGGCTCCTTCGGTGCAGGCTGCCATTTTCAGCAGCAGCCGGCAGAAAGGCAGACAGTGTCTGCTTGGTAAGTTTTCCAAATGCCCAAAACTGAAGTGGGGGGGTTAATTCAAATTTGCATATCACTGACCTCCCTCCAGCCCTCTAGGCTGCCTAGGTTTGGGGATGCACAGATCAGCTGGGGATTCTCAGGGGAAAAATCATGTGGCCACTCCCTGGACCCCGATAATGCCTCTGGCTGGGCTTTCCACTGCTGCTATCTGCCAGGTTAGGCAGAATTTAATCATCAAAATTATTATGTTCTCTTCAAGCAAAGACCAGTGGGAAATTAATTGCTGGAATTAGGTATGTCTTCTAGCATTAGCCCAGTGTAGCTGCTAGGTGAGGTCAGTTACAGGGCTCAGGACAGACAGCGGGGACTAAGCTGGTCTCCAGTTTTATTTGGCAAAGACTGGGTTGGTAAACAAACAGCAAGGGGGAGAAGATACAAGGATAAAGTTTCAAGGGATGCGAAGGTTGAAGGGAAGATGAAGCTTGTTATCTTCAAAAGGAAAGTAGTGACAACCCAGACATAAGCATGAGAGACCCCTACAAAGAAGAGAACATGAGACAGGGTGGAGCCTGTTGTTGTTTAAGTGGTTGAGACGCTTTTACAGTGTTGAGGAGGTAGAAAATTTTTCACAAGTATTGATGACAAAACATGAAACGAATTCCTCATCTTTACTCTTACCCTTTATGCTCTAAGACAGACCTAGTTTTCCTGCAAAGTAGCTGGGGCATTTTGTATGCTCCATTATCCACGTGAGAGGAGACGAAACACTTCAAACCCTCCAGGAAGTGCAAAGAACTTAAGACTATGGTATATCAGAATAATACTTAGATTTCCAAATTGGAGCATTAACTTGCAACATTTAGAACAGATGATGCCTGTATGAATAAATGATCATCTGCCCTGCACTGTTGATTAATATGAGACCAACAGGAGGATAAGCACTGATAGAGTTTATCGGCTTGTTCACATCTTGCACCAGCTTATGTCATTCTCAGGTGCAAGAACTGAAACGCAGTTTATTTTTGAACCTCTGTTTACAAAAATCAAGTTCTAGTACCTATCGTTGAACTTTCAAAGCATTGTGCATGTGGCATTTCATGTAAAGGTGTGATTTTCTGCCAGTTCCTAATTTCACTGCCGTATGCCAAAAATTGCAACAACAGACAAATCTGAAGCAATGTATGATCGTACTGCAAATGAAAGTGAAGAAAAGTTGTGGTTAAGGAGGGTCCCATTTTACCTTTGGTCCACGGGCTATGAAATTAGGCAAAGTTATCTTCCCCGCTTAACTTGAAATGCAAATGGGGAATCAGCTTTGCAGGCAGGACTCAGTTGACACTGGTGAGCATTTGCCACCTGGGACAACAGAGTCACAGGCAAGCAGAACCCACAGCTCTGGTGGGAGCCTGGCCTGTGGCTGGTGGCAACTTAAGCTGGAGAGCATCCGTGACTGTCATTCAATCAAATAACCCTGCTATTTTGAAGAGACTCTAGCTTGTATTAATGCATCATTCTTTGTTCCTCCAAATACAGATTCTGGAAGAAAACATGAAGTTAGAGTGCAAGTGCCATGGGGTCTCGGGATCCTGTACCACTAAAACATGCTGGACAACTCTGCCTAAATTCCGGGAGCTGGGCTACATCCTTAAGGACAAATACAACGAAGCCGTTCAAGTCGAACCAGTGAGGGCAAGTCGTAACAAGCGTCCAACCTTCCTCAAAATAAAGAAGCCACTTTCCTATCGCAAACCCATGGATACAGATTTGGTGTACATAGAAAAATCTCCCAATTATTGTGAAGAAGACCCTGTCACCGGCAGCGTGGGAACGCAGGGAAGGATGTGCAACAAGACAGCCCAGCAGTCCAATGGCTGCGATCTGATGTGCTGCGGTCGAGGTTACAATACACACCAGTACTCAAGAGTGTGGCAGTGCAACTGCAAATTTCATTGGTGCTGCTATGTTAAATGCAACACATGCAGTGAAAGAACAGAAGTATATACCTGTAAGTGAGAACGTGGCTGGGCAGGCTGACGTGTCCCTGGCCATGAATACATTTGCACATGCACTCAACGTACCTACACAAGACTGTAGGGAAGACCTGCTCTCCCAGAAGAAATGCTGATGAATGGAGCCCTCTCTTTTCTTCTCATGTTTCATTGCTTATGTGGATACACATCTCAGACTCTTGCGAAAGTCAGCCAAGAAACAGAAACAAACCAACCCCACCCCAAGCCACCTGACACACAAAACAGAGAGAAAAAGGTCATCTCAGTTAATCTGCACCTCTAAAGCAAGAAGCATTGACTGTCTTGTGAAGAGACACCAGTCAGAGAAAAATCTCTGAGCGTGGCGACTAACTCTTGGTTTGGAAAAAAGACGGTCAAAAACTTCAGTGTATAAGGAGCAGGGAGGGGTAGGGGAGCAATCCTCAGAAAGGGCTTTGCACAGGATGGGACGGACAGTGCCCCGCCGTGAATTGCCCATGTGAGTGTGCGGATGACACGGATTTAGGCTTCTACACTTGTGAAAAGCTTCCGCTGGTCTTGCCCATCTTTCCACTTCATACCATTTGCTACAGCGAGTAGAACTGTTGAAGTTTTCTGTAGACACTGCTTTATCTGCCTATTTTGTGTGTGTGTGCTGCAGATTTTAGCACAGGGATTTGGGACACTTGGGCATAATAATAGCAATATTTAACAATTTATTCAGATAAAACTAATATTAATTTATTTAATTAAAAAGAACTCTACCAACATTTTTGGAACTATTCTGCAATTAAAGTAGATAGCTGGCTTTCTTTGTGGAATAATTTTGTAGAAACAGCAAGGAAAAACTGGAGCTGTATATATTATTCTTAACTAGGATATTTCTATTAGTTGGACTTGCAGGATATGTTCTACAGTACTAGATGTTTAAGTGCAAAAGCTGGCATCTTTATATATATGTACATACACAAACACACACTGTTGTTTTGGGGGTTTTTTGGTTTTTGTTTTTGTTTTTTGTTTTGTTTTGTTTTGTTTTTTTTCCTGTTTGCTGCTAGTTGTCTGGAACAAAAGTCAAGCGGTAGGGGTTACAAATCTTTACCATTTTTTTTTTCTTCAATTAAAGAAAGAAGCATTAATAAAATCCTGTTTGGAATATGCCTAAAAATAAGAAAATCCAGACAAATTTCCATCTTTTGGAAAAATCAACCATAGGATAAGAGAGTATATTTTGTAAGAGACTATTTTTATATAAATATTTTATTTATACTACGTCTGCTTGTTCAACCTGTACTTTTTCTCAAAACAGGCATACAATTTGTAATTCTTAGGCTATTTAACAGAGAAAGGGTAATTAGTTTGTGGACACAACAGCAGCAAGCTGGATACATTCAGCTGCAATTGGTGGATGTGTCAGAAAGCAGGATGAACTTTCTCTCCGGATGTGTGTACAAACTGGCTCTTTTCCTGCAGCTCAATTTGCAGAATATGCAAAACAAGAACAGGGTATGTAGCATCAATTTTGTCACATGGCTTGAATTCATGATTGGTATTAACTGGATGCTCATTTATCCCATTCAAGAAAAAAAATCCGAATTAGCTTCCCACATGCGTCAGTCATTAAACTGTGGCATTATGACTAGCAAATGTGCTGTGTGTGCTGTCGGTTAAACCTCTATATTGTGTTACTGTCAAATTTGATTTTAATCAGTGGAAGACTGTAGACTATGACTGTAAAAACTAGCATGACACACATCGTCTGATTCTCATAGATAGGATACAAAGCTTACTTTTTGTCCAACTCTTTTTGGCATTTACATTATTCTTTCCCTCCAAAAGGCCAGAGCTCAAAAATCCAGAAAAACATCTAGGCAAATTTAAAGACTACTCACTTGTTTTTCAGAGCCCAGCTAAGCCATTTTGCATTCTCTTTACGGTATTTCCTTTCCATCACTGCTAATTTCTTCAGATATTTGAGTGGTAAATACTTCTCTGTTTTTAGAATCGTTCTGTTCCTCCTGCTTGACTCATTTGTGACCGATAAAAAAATAATCTAATTTTAACGTTGTTTTTCATTGGGTAAGAAACATGGCTCAGTGCTACCGATGATATTGCATGTTCTGTCTGGGACAGACCGGATTCTTCCCTACTTCCAGACTACAGGATCTCACGCCTTTCATGAGGCTAAGAGGGGCACCAGTAAAGGAAACAAACCACCATCCAGCACGCAGTGCATTTCACTGGTTCCTGTTGGTAACAGCAAGTGCTACAAGGAGTAGATACAGATACGTCTTGTGTCCCTTGATCTCTCTGAGGCAAAACTCCCACCTAAGACTGCGAAAACAGAGAAAGTTTTCTGAGAAAGTAAACAGAAATATCACAAAAGATATTGCAAAGTTTCGCTATAACAACCTAACCTTTTTAGAACTTGTCTGAATGTGGCATGGTGGTTTTTTTTCAACTCACTTCTTGTATATGGGTTATTTATGTAAGAACACAAGCCCATGCACTGCCTGATCCTAGCAGTGTATAATTAGGATTAAATATACAGTTTCTTTGCAGACCTGCCACTTAACACAAAATAGAATTTTTATGCAATTCAGACACCAGCATGGGATATCAAAGTAAAATGATTAACATAATTTTCTTTCAAACTTATGACTTGTCAATATAAAGCAATATAAAAGCAATTTTTGGGGGTAATTGAGTCACTGCTTTTAGTTCTTCTATATTCCACACATCAAGAATTGATAAGACATAAAATGCAATGAAGTACCTACAGTACGGATGTTAATTACAACACTTTACTATGGTTAAATAATTCAGATCTAACATTTAATTTTGGAATCTCCGCTCCCCCCTCCCCCCCAGTTTGTATTGTTTTTTTACTTAGAGGATACCATATCATAGTCAAAAGTGTGTTTTCTTCACTGATTAGAGTTATTTTACAAATTATTACTTTTGCAGCATGTTTTTACCATAGAAAAGTAATCTGTAAAACTCCTGCTTCCTGTATATTTCAGTATGCAGTGATGTGCAATGTACAGCTAGCAGTTTAATTATTGAAGGACAAATATCTTTAAACAGTTTTACTCACAATAATAAAGAACTGGATGCGCAACGAAATGAATCTGGTACACATTTTCCCTATATTTTACAATATTGCTGGTGATCAGTGCATTAATTAGAGAAAATGTTGATTTGTTTGGTAACTGGAATATCAGTTTGGGAACTATGAATTAAAGAGCAAGGAAAACCAAACGCTGCATTCAACTAGAAAGTATTTGGAAATTTGGCTGTGTCATCTTAGATAGGAGAAATCTGGCCCATCAGAATCTGCCATGAGTCTGGAGTTAATTGGTCATTCTCTAAATGGGCTTGAATGGCATGAAGAATAAACAGGCGGAGGAGAAAGATTTACGATTTTGTAGATATTCCTCCCCTCGACAACAGTTTGTTCTTTGTCCTCAGGGATAGAAGAGCTCTGTTTTTATTTGGTGAAGAACCACACAATGGGACTGAAATGCACACAACTGCAGAACAATACAGCTCTCAAAAGAAAATACATCTTTTCATGTCTACTAACCAAGGGAAGCGCTGGATTGCTGTCCACATTAATAACCTAGCTGAGGCTTTTAAAGAAAACATATATTCAAGAAGCAGGAAGAGTAAGAGGAGTAGGAAGCGTAAGAGAACAAGCCTAACTGCAAGTTGGAAAGCTATTATTTATGAAATCTCTCTTCCTCACTTGATAGCAGAACCCTGATTCATGGAAATGAAGCAGTTCTGCCTTGGGATTCCTAAGCAAGTTTTAAGGATTTTACTTCTCGGGCTTTTCAAAAGGACAACTAACCTGAATACAAATAGCTTGAATACTCGAAGTACCTACATAAAACCTAAATCAGTCAATGATTAAGTTTTCTTTGCCATGTATGCACAAACCTAATGGAGATATGTCTTTCAACAGTGATAATTAAACTGAAAACATCCTTAAAACGTACTCTTAAGTGGCTCATTTGGTAAAGTTATTGTAAGGGTACGCGGTTACTTAGAAAAGGAAAATAATGGACACGTACCGTATTACACAAGGCTCTTAATGAATTATCTTGTGGATTACAAAACTGTTTTTAACTGACCACACTTAAAAATCAATTTGTTGAATACAGAAACATCACGGACTGCAGTCAGGGTGCACACATTCAAATGAAGATTCAGCATAAGTATTTCCGACAACAGTTTTACATTTATCGTTATAACAGGTATCAGGAAATATGCACTGTGAATGTCCAAAATGAGTGTATTAACTAATACAGTCCCCTGCCCCCAACTTGTAACCCCAAGAAGTCAGCTGAACAAGAAGCTCTCCAACTCCGCTCTTGGTGGAAGGACTGAACTGCAGACGCGGTGACTGACATGCCTGGACAGGGCTGGTCCAATCTGACTGATACTGCTGCTGTCAACCGACAGGCGTACAGTCCGAGTCAGGCTTGAATGTTCCAAAACTGTCCAAAATTGAACCAAGTACAGGAATTTTATCACACAGCAGAACTTCAGATGAGAAAGCTCATCTAGATTCCAAAACATTCTCCCTTAATTCATGGTTATCTCAGATAGTTGCCACCCTGGCAAGTGACCTAATTTGCTAACCCAATTCATGTTCTTCTGGCCAAAAGCATACCAATAATTCCTCAAAGGCGGGCATTTTAATCTTGAACAAAAATTAAGGGAATCCTTCCTCTGGAAACAAATAATTAATAACATATGATTAAATCAAAATGACGAAGAGATGTACCTGGATCTAAAGGACTCCAGGTGTTTGAAGAAGGATACCAGAACTTTGTGATTCTCTTGTCCAGAGGTGAAGCTCTAAAACCCTAAAGGCTTTGGAGTTTTATGAAATTACTGATTTTTCCATTTTGTTGTTATTATATATTCATAGATTCATCAATAGCACGTATCATGTAATTTGCAACTGGGGGGTCAGAAACAAGTCCCAGAGAAATCTCACTTCTAAGTGTAGCACAATATATTTACTAGTAGTTCATATAATCATTTACTACTAAGGCTCATATAATTCCTTACCTTGATCTTGTATTTTTGTTAGCAAAGTCACTGCATCAGACTCTTGTTAGGAAAGATGCCTGCTTTTTAAAGAGCAGGAGAAGATTCCAGATATCTCTGGGAGAAGATGAGATTATATCTACCTTAGAGGAATGTTTCCAGGATTGTGTGCACACAAAAAAAACAGAAATGAGGTAAAGAGGATCAAAAGATATCAAAATTGCACCACTTATCTATGATTATTAACACATAGCCAAACTCTCTTAGCACAGAAAACCCTAGTTTTTGTGTTTCCTATGCTAGCTTGCATCCTTTCCCTATACCCCCAAAATACACGTTGTATGTATCATACCAGATGCGCAGCTGATGTTGTGGTGCTGATACAAACAGTTCACTAGCAGTACATCACAAGCCCGATACTACCAGCATAGAAAGCCCTGTGCACCTCTAATTTATAAGAATGCACAGAAGTTTTTCTTGGGAACAACACATTATGCACAACTTTCTGTTACTGCAGTGCTTCGCTTTCCCATTTTCACCAGCACACCTGCCTGCAGCATGTACGTGCTTGTTATTTTATTCCCTCCCAGCACTTGGAGCTTTAGCTCTCTGTAGAGTGTTTATAAGCTCTCCGATCCGTTCCCAGTCACTGACGGCTTGTGTGTCTTGATTTTCGATCTGTGCGTGGGGCTACGATACAGTAAAGGAGGAGGACACTCAACACGAAAAAACATTCATCCTCTCACAGCGTACCTTTAATTTTTCAGACCACTACAAGAAACATGGAATTACTCCAGCCATGTAATACACCACATCCTCCTAACTCACCTTTTCAATAGTATTGAGAAAGCTGCACTCATGGTTATTTAAAACAAAGTTAAAGAGAGTGGACCAGAAGAAGTGTTTTCTAATCAGCTAAACTTGTATAAGAAATTGCAGCAAAAAGTGTAAAGAGACAGTGCTGAGCTTTGTTCTTTATCAGGCAGACTCATCAATCTAAATGGGGCTTCACATGAACTGTACCATAGATAGTGCTTAATATTATTGGTTAATCATATTTACCCATTGTTCACAACACTTTTCCAGTCACTATTTTTTCTTATTCTCTCAATGTTATTGAGCTTGCTTCACTCACACGATGTCAGCAAACACTGCTGTAACTATTAAGATTTTACAAATTAGTTTTGCAGATTCCTCCTGGATCCTTTATGCCATTTCTCCTTTTATTCCGAAATCCTTTTATTATTCCCACAATAAGAGGCCATAAATGCCATAACACTCTTAGCACTTCAATGACAAAAACCCCCAAAATTTATTTTTGGCCCTGTAGAACTTACAGAATAAATTAAATCAAAATCCATTAGAAAGTTTTCTGGTATTGTCCCACGGGTTACATTTTACTATCACATACTTTGACTCATTCTCAGCAGTGGAGCACAGAGATTCTCCCAGTGATGGCAACAGTATCTTGAAGAAAAGTAATTTCTACCAAACTCCATCAGACTGCTTTTTAGTGTGGTCAGAGAAAAGCAGTTCATCAGACAAGAACTAGTCTAGCTAGGAGACAGATAAAGAAACTTGAAAGATAAAGAAAGTAATGGCCTATCACAGATAGGGTGCAGCCCCGAAATGCTTTGGAAAACAGAGGAAAAAACACATAAGGAGGAAAATCCCTGAAGCATTCAATGCATGGAAGGCACACTACTGCGTCTACCAGGGAACACAGAAAGGACTTGGCTAAGTGGACAGATTTTAGCCCAAGCTAAGGCTGCCTCATTGGTACGCAGCTCATAGTGCAATTTCATTTGGCTCAAGCCAAATCCAAACATCTATTCCATTGAATCAGCAAGAAACCTGTTTTGTGAGTTGTTTCTCGCGCTTAATTTCTTTCCTAGCAACTTTTCTTTTGCACGTGGGCCCACAGAAATATGCACTACAGGCATCACATCTGTCCACATATAGCTTATTTTTGAAATGATTTAAATTTGATCTGAACTGTTTTAAACTACAGAGGATATTAAATATCTGGCACCTCGAGAAAGAAGTTAATGAAGAAGGACAGGGAAGATACAGTACAGGTAGTAGTGTTAGACCATAATGCCATCACACAGGACTGGAAGATATATAATTTATGACCAAAAAAAAAAAGTTTTTTCATATATTTAAAAAAAAAAGATCAGGAGAATTCCTTTTGGCCTTCTATAATGCTGTGGTGTCAAGTTGTAGAAATGTTCTGCACTGAGCCTGGCCTCAATCAGCCACTATTATCCCCACAAACAGCCGGGAAACCAGGACACAGAAAGCACACGAGGGTTGACCAGTGGGCACAAAGGAAGTCTGTGAAGGAGTTAGGACTACGGCCCAGATTTCTCAGCTTTTGCCATCCTGTTTTCAGGAATTCGGGCAATGACTGATTTGCTTCCATTTATAAAATACATATCTGGATTTTAGTGTTTCGGAAATGTATTCACTGCATGTAGTAGGTTCACTGCGTGTTGTGTATAGCTGACGTCAGGAGACTCCTTCTTCTCAACCTCATTAAATGCTAAGCACGCAGTAATTAATATAGCCTCCACATTAAGTATGAGTCATGCATTAGGGAAATCATAGAAACCTGCTCTCATGTTTTGTCTCCTTAAGTCAAATGATTAACAAAGATGTGAGGTAAAAGAGGTAGCAGAGCGTAGGCTTTTTAAGTCAGAAGATGTGGACAGCAGTTCCGCAGGGAGAGCAAATAGCCTCTGGGAAGCCGAAACTCAATGCAAAGTCTGAGGGGCTCCATAAAGCAGGGACAAGTTGCTGTGATGCTTCATCACTGCAAGCATATAAAAAAGTTAACAAATATTCTAATGGAAAGCGTTTAACAGGACAATGCTAAACCGCACCGTATTTTCTGCCACCAAAAGAGGGGGATGTGAGGTGACTCACTCGGGTCAATGAGTTGCACCGACCAAGTACAAATTGTGAGAGTTAGAAAAGAAGCTAAAAAAATAATAAATGGATTAAAGCCTTTCTGAGAAGTTAGAAAGGCAATTTATCTGCTTCTGTCTCTCCTTTTGTACTGAGCTTGGGTACCAGTCAGAATATTTTGATGCTTGCCCATCTTTAGTTGCAAGCCACATGAGCTGAATTCAGATTAAACAGTAAAGAAAAAAAACTTCCCAGAATATATATTGTGTTTATTTAGGCCAAACCATCTTGGACGAAAGTGCAAAATCAATCAAAGCCTAAAAGGAAGCTGGCAAACTGTCAGTGCCTCAGCACATCCTAGCTGCGCTTCCTCCATGAGAAAGGCCACGGTGAGGGGCTGAGAAATTCTTAGCATTTATAACATAACACAGGTTTATATAACAACAAGATGAGGTGAGGTGATACACAGACCTTAATTAATGACTACACACCAAAGTTGTCATTTTGATGACTTGTTTGGGCAGGAGTGGTAGTGGCTGGGTGATAGATTATTCTCCCTTTATCCTGCCACAATGACATCTGCTTTATTCACAGATCAGCCACCAGTTGCTACAACAACGCCACTGTGCTTTAGAAAATGTTGTTGAGCTGCTGAGAGAATCTTGGCTACCCATTAGCAAAATGTTAACTATGCAAAACCAAATAGCGTTTGGTTTTGTTGTAGGAAAGAAGTCAATGCTCCGCAATAAGTAAGAATGTCAAAAAGAATTTACATTCAAAAAGTAGAGAAGGGGTTTAACCCATGATATCACCATGATTCAAAAAATCCCCCTGGAATTCATTAGTGAGACATTAGGCCTGAAGAATAGAGAAAATAAATAACGAGTTTTAAAAAGAAAGAACAAATACACTTTCCTCTGAGCAGCTTGTTGTCTGCAGCATTTTAATATGTCCGTTGCCCCTTCACTTTTCCTGTTCATTGTCTTAGATTTTTACACAGTAATCCTTTGCTAATAGGGTTTTATTTATTTTTATTTATTTCTTTTCTTCCCATTTAGCACTTTAAGGAGACACTAGGTGCTGTTAAACCCTGCTAGGAAACCGATCTGGCTGCCAGTAAAGTCCCTTGCTCCCACTTCAGTAGAAGGTGAGAGAACCTCACACTCCAACATCTTCCTTAGAAAGCCAATTACAGGAAAGCGTTCGCAGGCATTCGTAGGAGGAATAGCTTTGTCCTGCAGCCAAGGGACGCAGCGTCGTCTTTGAGAGCCAAACAGGGCATGCCGTGCCTGAGGAAGCGGGAGCAAGGCTGGGAGCAGGTGAAGGTCCCCCCGGGAAGTTCACTGTGGATGGCATAGTGAAGACACATGGTCAACAGCGCTGAAATCTCCAGCTGCTGAAGTAGCTACTTTGGGGAAGATGCGTCCGAGCTGCAATGTTTGGAGTGAAATTCCTCCGATTTCTAGGAAAGCGCTGCTTGTCGTCTCCCAGGTGATTCATGTTGGGCTGCCTGCCACTGATGGTGGTGTTAATATATGGCGGCCGGCATCTAACAGAGAGAGGTTTCCCCTGCTCCCGATCCCTGCTTTCTTTTGAAATAGAATGGGTCTATCTGTCTTGATCACAATTTTTCATCCACCTCAAAGTTAAGTGAATATAATTCTTAATTTGTTTTCCAAATGACTCAAACAATTTTCTTCCCTTTGTCTCCTCAGCAAGATCAGATCGATTTTACAATGTGTTGTACTTCAAATTTAACTTCATTAAATGTTTATAACATTAAGAGACTAATGACATAAGCCCTGTCTGTGGTATTTATAGCTTTGTGAAGAGACTGAAGACCTGAAAGGACTGAAGTTCAGGTTAATTCCTTGAGAACTAATTTCAACACCTATTCTTATCTGTAAAACACAAAATACTACTACTATTTCAGGGCTATCATGTTAATTTAACTGCAAGTTTACCAACCACATTTACCGTTGGAGTTTGAAATCTAAAACCAGGCCGTGATAGGTCATAGGTGTATTGGTTTTGTGCCACAGTAAATAGATCCCAAATATTAATCTAATGATCTAGTTACATAACCAAGCTCAAGAAGTTTTAAGCTACTGATTACGAGAATCAGTGTGGAAAATCATCAGTAGCCATTTTTGCTACATTCTAAACACTGGTTATAATTCCCTCCCCAAACTGGCTTACTGGGTCATGTGTGCCCCCAGTCTGATTACTTTTAATAGGCATTTTCACATTATGATTGCAAACCCATATTTTTAAATGAAGAACGCGCTTATATTTTGCTGCTCACCGCCATCCTGTCCAACTACCGTATATCTGTTTTTCCTCCTCGGTCCTGAGCTTTCTGCTTCTTCCAGAGATTCTTTCTACAGCTGCTGATCTTCAGTCCGTGGAAATTCAAGGGAGACCACGAATACTAGCGCTAATGCAGAATTCGCACTAGTTGAATTATATTCCAATGCAATGTTAATTTTCAAAGGAGTACAACTGGGAAGTGGGTTTTGGTTTTTCTTTTTTTGGTTGGGTTTTTTTGGCATTTGGGTTTTTTTTTTGTTTTGGTTCATAGTATAGTCAGAGCTTCAGAAGTGCCAGTGGAAAACCGTGTTCAGAAACTGGTGGCTGCAGGAAGCCATACCTGATGCACACATCTGAGCCTGCTTCTCTGGGGGCTGCCTGTCCCCGTCGCCCAGGGAAGGCATTCCGAAGCGTGAGAGGAGACATAGCCCTAGCACTGCTGCGAGAAGCACTCAAGAGAGTAAGTATAAAACAGGTCACTCATGGGTTGCTTGAAGCTTTTTAACATGTTGGATCATACCTTCCCAACTCTACCCAGGAATACCAGCAGATATTCTAGTGTAACTGAGCCGTAGATTAAATTCAGACCTTGGTTGGTCTCACATGTGCCTGGAATGAGCATATGGGACCCGGTGCTGTTCTTTTAGACTTAATGCAGGTCAAGACTAATTTCAGCAGCTCAGCACATCTACCCAACGCACCATTGATTCGCTTGGGGTTTCATCCTTTCAGAGGCTAAAGTTCACTCTCAACTTTAAAGAAAGAGCACAGGACAAAAGGTAATTTTTAAAAGGACTCTGTGTATCACAGGTACGGCAAGCAAAGAGAAAGGCAGTATTCGCCAGCATCGTTGTCATGACTACAAATTGAAATCTCTCTCTTCCACATGTACAGTATGTAATCTGGGAAAAGTCCAAAGAGCATCCTTAAAAAGCCACTAACATCTGATCGCAGCCCAGAGCCTGGAGTGCGAAGCGGAGGCGGTCGCGCCGGCTCAGCCCCGGAGCCGATCTGCTCGGCGAAGCAGCGCTGGCGGGTGCCCCTCTCACGCGGCCGCCGCCGGCCCACCCCAACAGCCATTCTTTCCGCTGTCCCCCGTGTTTATCTGCAGTATTGGCAAAGAGGGCAGTTTCTTTCACAGCTCTCCAGCTCAAAACCAGCACATATCCCTACTGCCCTATGGACCGCCGCTTTAAGCTAATTATATACTAGGAACTTTATTTCCTGAAAATGTATATTGCCTTACCAAGAGGTATGGATAACATCTTCATCTGCCAGAAACAGGATTAGTTTTGACAGAGTTATGTTTACAAACATAAAATTTATCACTTTTTTTTTTTTTTAAATAGCACCTGTGTACACCTGGAACAAGACAGTAGCTAATGATTTATGTCGGACAGTAACAACGGCTGTTTTTGCTGGAACTATGCCATAACTTAGTGTCTGTTACTCTGCCCTACTGGGTCAAGACAACACATCAGTCAAGTAAATCACTTAAGTAAATTATTGAGAACTTAAATTGACTTTTTCTACATAATATGTAATTACTTCCTTGAACGAACATTCCCTTACATTACCGATCTAAAAAGCTTTCTATTTATTTTTTAACTGAATATTGATTGAATTTAAATTACAGCCAGCATGTACTATTTATCTGAAGTTCAGATTCTAAGGAACAAACTTTCCAACAACTTTGTCAGCCGTTGCTCGCAGTTCCTTGCCACCCACACGCCCACCTCACTCAGCACAGCGAGCCTCGGAGCTGCAGATTTGCCCACCACGTTCACAACACAAAAACGAGCCTGATGCATCTGCTGAAACCTGCAGTGCCAAGACACGTGAAATTAAACTGCTGGGAGGCCTGGAGATGCTGAAGGCACTCCAGCAGTACAGGGAAAGATGAAAGACAAGTTTGCAACATCGAGTTCTCACCAAGATGTTGTGAAGCAATGAGGAGTTTTGCTGTAGCCAGCAAGACCGTTAAAGCCCAGAACTGAGAATTACCAGTGTAAAATCTCCCTGGGGACTACAGAGATCTAGAGTCCCACAAGGCTGTACCTGGTAC
The DNA here is from genome assembly GCF_964195595.1 of Calonectris borealis. NCBI lineage: Eukaryota > Metazoa > Chordata > Aves > Procellariiformes > Procellariidae > Calonectris > Calonectris borealis. Next base: position 23,761,841 of record NC_134321.1, on the reverse strand, counting down.
TGACTACGCCTATGCTCCTATCACAGGTCTAGAAGAAAAACCAAATATGCAGAGATTTCTCCTGTCATTACAGAAAGACAGCAAGACAGATTTTGGCAGATCACATTCTGCTCCTGAGCTCTCGCCCTTACTTCAAACACAGGGCGCACGTACGTAGCATTGCAATAGCGTCAGAGCTCAGCAGTCCTGAGTCAGAGAAGCCTGGCCAGGTCAGCTGCTCTGCACAGATTTTTGACCCATGATCTATCGTGAAGACAATTCAGTTAATAGGATGTGGGCCTGTATCACTGGAATCGTCTCAGATGCTAGGAAAAAATTTTCTGAGTGCACATATCCTTCCTGTCAGATAGTTGTGTCCTGTCCTCAATCATCCTCCCCAAAACTACCCTTCAAAAACCTATATAAAAAAAAATCACTCTGTAAAATATTTTTCCTGCTTTAGGAGACAATCAAGTGGAAACAAATATTAATAATTTTCAAAAGTGCCTGCATGAAAGTTTGGTGGAGGGGAGGAGAGGCAGGAAGGAGACTCCGGGCTCAAAGAAGGAAGTTTTCAAGTTGGAGGAGCCTCACAGTAAAACCTTTCACACAGACAGCGATCATGTACCCTGTGCTGCTTTGGGCATAAATAAAAAGCCCCTTAAATTTAAGTTTGAAACTGTGGTCAAATGACCCTGGGCTGCAAAGTATGTCTGGCTTTAAGAAAAGGCCGAGGAGGTGGCTGCCAATCCTAGCAAGGGCTAGCAGGAGATCAAATTTGTCAATGTGCAACATTTAATATTCCTTAGTCAGAATCGTTTCCGGTTAAAATTGGCAGAAGTGGTGAATATAATTCTCTTAGTATTTTATTAGTGAGATGGGAAGTTAATGGGAAAGGGCAGCTAAAAGTACTTCTGCTAAGGCTAGAAAATACATTAAAGTCAGCGCTGTCGTGGATTACACCCAAGGTCACAGGATTCAGTCACAGGAATTGATTAGTGATATTTACAACTCAACAAATTGCTTTAAGCAAGTGTGACATCATGCCCCACACTATTTACCACAGCAACTACATACAGTGAGGCTATAAAATAGCTCATCGGTCCATGAGTAGGTGAATGTAGTTGGTGTGATCTTCAGCTAGAATGAGTATAATTCTACTCTCCCAATCCAATATTCTGTACGAAGCTGCAACTGTGTGAACCTAGGAAAGCAAGAAGGGTGGTGTTGGTCGAGCTTACACATTCCTGAGCACTCGCTGACTAACATTTACAGCAATCCCTTTTATTCAAATGTGGGATTAGAGAAAGCCGCTTTCTATTTAATGCATTTAATTGTATTTTAATTAAGAATAATTTAAAAAAGCAAGGTCCTACTTGTATCTGTTGCAACAGCACAAAGTGAACCCTCTCAGCACATCAGCAGACAAAATAGCATGCTGTGGCCAAGTCAGCTCATGCCTGTATCCTGAGAACTTCTCATTAGCAGATAGTTACGGACACTTGGACTGAAGCTTCGTTTCTCTCTTTACCACACATCCCCCTTCAAGTTTTACAACACAGAAGGTTAGTTTTATCCTGGTATGTTTTGCATTAGTTGAAGGTCTCAGTGCAGACAGACACCAGGGAATCCTAAAACCGGAGTAATTTCGTAGGTTGCCTAAGGTCTGTGAAGACAGGCAGCTGGAGGACAAAATTCCCCACCTGCCCTGGTGGGGGTTTGCAATGGGGCACTTCCTCCACACACGCCCCAGAAGAAATCTGGAGATAGGAGCGCTCCAAACCCCGCAGACAACAGGGAGATGGAGCTGGCTTTGGCTCAGAGCACAGCCCGGCCCGGTGGCCGAGGGAACCGCTCCTGTCCTGCTGATGTGTGCTCCATCTCACGCTCTCCGTCCAGCCCCGGTGCCGGGCAGCTCCTCTGCGGGCCCCGAGCACCCGCCGAGCTGCCCGCGGGGGGGGGTCTCCTCCAGCCCCGACCTTCTTGCTCGGCAGTGCACAGTGTTTCACTATAAAGAGGGCAGCTTTTTCAATTGCCAAAGGAGGCAAATCCCCTTTCGTGTAATTGCATGTGCTTGAAGGTGCTCGTGGACTTTGAGCCAGCCGGTTTGTACAATCAGACTTTCTCCCTATTGGAATCTGTCATTTTCTAATGCATTACATTACATAGTAAATTGAATGTGGGTTGTTTTTTTTTTTTTCTTTTTGCTAACCTTTATGAATCCTCTTGAGTGATCTGTGGATGGGATCAGCAAACAAATTTTGGTCTAGCCCTCCAAATCCTGACACTTGAATTGATTTCAGCAGGACACATTAAGTGAATGATGGATCTCTGCCAAAAGGGCATGTAGGATTTTGCAAGGAGGAGGGGAGGAAGAAGGAGACTTTGCTTTCTCCCTTTTTTCTCCTTCTTAGCCAGTCTTGTTAAGAAAGGGCAAAAGCACTTAAATTCATTGCTCTCAAAGTAAATTGGTTTTCTTTTCTACCCTCTCAGAAGTCCTTTTGCTTCCGGGCTTATCCCATTGTTGCCTTCTTCATCCTTAAAGCAAAAAGAGGCGAGATGTCTGCTCGCCCCCAGAGCCGCAGCCGCCCCGCCAGCGGCTCCACCGAGATGCGCGCTTCACCTGGGGTCGGGTTCCCGCTGGCCGCCTTGGCATTGCCAGCCCTGCCGTTCGCTTTCTGCGGCTCAGCTGACGGTTTCTCAAGCACATCGAGGCTGGCGACAAGAGTGGGGCAGTTGTAATAAATGACAGTAAGATCACAAGCTCGAGGGAGCTCGTTCCTCTCCGTTCGCAGCTCTCTTGAGAAGTTTTCGGAGGCTGTAGTTATCGCCCTGTTCTGTATGCCAAGCCGGAGCTTTTGATGCTAATTTGTTGGCACTGCAGACTCCCACTGCAAACGATAGATCCCATGACCTTCTTCAGTTACAGATAACACAAACTACAGTTATATTTAAGTGGCACATTGGTTAACCTCAGTGGCTTGCAATACTTTCCTTTGACTCAATTTCTATCATTAATAAAGGTTACGTTACAAGGGCACCTTGGAGTTTCTTGCAGGGAAATCTCGCCAACAAGCTCTTTCTTGTGAGCAGTTTTCTGCACTGAGCTTCTGTTTTAGCCAGGCCGTGCATTACAAATGCTCTGAAACACCAGCAGCAATGAAGACATTAACACTACATTAGGACAGGTATTCTGGCAAAATGCTTCAAAATTAGGTGCACTCTGTAGTAACTGTTATTGCTGCTATCACTTTCAAATCCTCTGAAAGGATTTGTGGACAGAATCACCACATAAAATCTGGTCTGGCTCACCACATCCAGTGGGACTATTGGATAAATAAAGACCACTAACAAGAGAATGGGACTGGGGGCATGAGTTTTGTCTTCAAGAACATGAGACACAGCTACCTCACTGAGAAAATCTGTGAAACGCAGCCCCTCTTGTATTTTGGGGGAGTGAGTAGTGTTGCGTTTTGTAGTCAGAATCCAATTTTCTCACACGCACGTACACACATTCAGTGCCTGACGCCAAGAAACCTTTGCCACAACCCTTGAAAACTCGTTGCTATCAATCATTAGCATGAACGCGCTAGCTGCTCCTAGCCGTGAGTGGAGCTCGCAGGAGCTCTCCGCAATAACACCCTTGGGAACCCACCTCATGGAGCAGTAACCAGCGACCGTGTGTCAGGAAGCGCATTTATATGCATTACTTCTGTGTTGGTTCGAGGGGACAATGAATGCCTAGCGGTGACGAAGCCTCCCTGAGGCCTGTCACAAGGTGGTGACAGTCAGCATTTCAGCTCCTGGGGAAAGCTGCAGACCAAACTGCCTGAGAGTCTAGAAGCAGCAACAGAGCCAACAAACTCCTAACCTTTCTGGAAAGACTTGGACAGGGTTCTTTGGTAGCTCTTCCACTCTTAAAGCCAACACACTTCCCTCTATCGAGGAATATAATTTCCTGTCTTATTGAATAAAACCTGATCTTTTTATATTAATCTAATCAAATAATAAGAAAGCAATGAGGGTGCAGAGTTTGGGTTACTGGAAAGAAAGCCATGTCCCATTAGTGTATTTTAATAGACCGCAGAACCAAATATACCACACTTTTTTCTGGATACTGGACACATGGATGACCAAACCAAAACTTGCAATACTTTCCACTGTAAAAGCCTAGGACACACCGTTCCTCAGTACTAGTCCCAGAAAACTATCTCCTATTATCCCAAGCAGATCTACCTTAATCAACAATACATTGTTTTCACAAGAAAAACAAATCATAATTTCTTCATCTCCTCTCCTTCCCAGCCACAGAGTAGTGACTTTCTTTCACCGATGGAGCAAGGCAGCCACCACAGGCTGTATATACTGCTTCTCCTTCAGCCCTAGATGTGAAACTGGGTGAAGGGGTTAATCCCTTGAGTTCTTGCTATCATTGACATTTCAGTCAACTTTTTCTATGGATATTTGCTCAAGAATGGTACTCTCAAGAGCAAAACTGGTAGCGTCCACAGAGTGTACTTCTGACCAGAGCTTTATATTTGCATGGGCTTTTAGTCACCTTTGAAAGAGGGTCGGTTTCAAACAAAAGCAAAAGTCAAAACAGAGTTATACAGATATTTCTGCTTCTCCGAAGGACGCTCAATACCAGAACAAAATATTCAGTAACTCTCAAATTTTACTTCCTATGGCTATAGCATATCTATAGCTACTTTTACCTATAACTAGCTAAAAATCTACACAGGATTTCAGTGGGCAATGAAATTTTTGTCTTACTACTAGTGGTGGTGTGCAGCCATAGTAAATTTAGCCCTGTATGTTGTACACCCTTTAGCTTGTATGTTAAGAATGGTATCGTCTTCATCACAGAAACCCTGTTTCGCATCAAGAGTCGAATCCATAGCTCTAGATCTCAGGAAGTTATCGTTCTTCTGAGATACAGCACAGCAGGACCTGCAGTATGTAGTGATAAAGTTTACATCAAATGCATGCACAGCTGTCAGGTTACAAGTGTTCAGGATACCATCAATCCGTGTAAGCACATAGTACACAGGCGATGACAGAAGTCCAAAAATTGGAAAGTATGGAAAAACTAGTAGGCTCCAAACTTTAACAATTTTTTTTTTTCTTAAACAAGGTTTTTCTTTTACAGTTCAATCAACATGGCACATAATTTAGAGCTGCCCTTCACTGTGGTGTGCTGCTACCGAAGGGAAAGAAGGTGCAGACAGCTTCTCACTCCTTCTCAAGATAAACAAGTTCTAGATCATTTACCTTGTTTAAAGACACATAGAAGAATCTAACGAGCAAAAAAGCTTCTGAAAGTAAGCTTCTCCCTCTGAAAAACAGGTACCAACCCATGCAGATAGATTTCATTTACAACTGTGATTCTTATCCATTCCCTTCTATTCTCCATCCCAGTACCTCCGTCTTTCATGCACCAGTTCCTCTCCCCTTACACTTATTTCTTTATTCTCACTAGTACCATCTCCCCATTCACTGCTTGATTATACAGAACCAGGTAAATTCAATCCAGTAAGGTAAATCTGCTCCTTGTTTCCAATATATTACATCTGAGTCAATTATGTGCCAAAATTGTCTTAGACCTTCTAAAAGCTGATGTACTTACACAAACAAAAAGTCATTATTGAATTGGCTACAGATCTGCTCATTCATCTAATTAATCTAATTCCTCAATAGTTTGTTCAAGAATGTTAATAATTAGAAGCTTATCATTAACTAGCTTGTTTTTGTTATCAAGATTTGTCTTCGGTTTGCCAGGGACAGACTGCTGAAATTCTGTTCTGTTGTCTGACTTGCATCTCGTTGAAGATTATGAACAGGATTTATACAGTATGAAAAGATGAATGGGGATTGAGTCATTTCATATATTAGCATTTCATACTTGCTTAAACGAGACAATTAATTAAGATAATTTCTACAACATGTGTAATTGTTCCTATACATCCCAAGTAAAGAAATACTACAACTTCACTATGTCATAGTAAGTCTGAGCATCCAAATGCCTTTTAATCCTTTCAGTGAGATTTACGATCATGCGAATGATACATCTTCTCCTTATTACTAAAATAAGGCACTGGCATATGATGGAGGTGCCAGCACTTGACATATCTAGAACAACATTTGAACCCACACAGCAATGTACCTTCACCGCAGCATGTGCACTCTTAAACAAGCGATTCTCCTGGAGAAGATTTTTCTCCTTTTTGTACTTCCTGGAAATATTTATCAACAACTCAATATAGTTAAGGAAAGCTTTCTGCTTTTAAACATGCTCGGTCAGATTATGCTGCCAGTAAACAGGGTACTCGGGTGCAGTAAGACCCAGAAGAGGTAAAGTCTATCTTTAGTCCTATGCTACAGTACATGGGAAGTGCAGAATTGCGGCAGTTTACGAATGCAGGAACCATCCACTGGGGATGAGTTATCCAACTCACTTTCCC